>NC_137893.1:7393368-7948368 GCF_963455335.1 Martes martes | reverse complement strand
GGAGACATTTGATAAAAGAACTGGTCCCTTCAAGAGTATCAAGGTAAAGAAACACAAAGGTAGTGTGAGGAACTGTTCTCAGTAAAAGGACACTGATGAGATTGACAGTGAAGATCCTGGAATGAACATACAAATGAGCCACAAAGGACATCACTGGGACACCAGGTGAAGCTTGACGATGGACCAAGGATTAAATAATAGGATTGTGTAAGTGTGAAATTTCCTGATTTTGAGAGCTGTGCTCATGTAAGAAAATGGCCATTCGGGGGAAAGATACAGTGAAATTAAAAACTGAGGGATAAAGAGCCATGATTATAACTTTTTCTCAGATGGTTCAGAGAGAGAATGATGAAGTGAATGGGGCAAAAATACAAACAGTTGGTGAATCTGCATAAAGGAAATTTCTGAAAGTTTACAGTTCCATAGGAAAAGAGGAGACAGGAAGGAAGCAAAGAAAGCGAATGACTTCCTAAGAGTCCGTGCGGCCTTCCCAAATTCATCGCCAGTGGGAGGCCAGAACCATCTCAGACTGTCATTGGGCCTGCTTGGGGCGCGGCGGGGCAGGGGGCCAGTGCTGGGTTACAGGTGAAAAACTTGAGCTTCTAAAAGCCAGTTCCTGAAAATGCTTATTTTTTGCTTTATTATTACTCTTTTCTTTCACAGCTGAAAATGTAGCCAAAAAATGGCAAGTGAGCAGAGAAGATCAGGACAAGTATGCGGTTCTGTCCCAGAACAGGACAGAGAGTGCACAGAAAGCTGGCTATTTTGACAAAGAGATTATACCAGTTTTTGTATCTTCTAGAAAAGGTGAGCATATAGACTACAGTGGTTTGAACAGTGATGTACCTATTTATAGATAAGAGTGACCCCAAAAATAATATACAGGAATGTTTAGACATTGTGTCTTAGGTCTTTCAGGTTGCAAAGAAAAGGTTGACCTTGGGTACGTCTGAAAATGGCGGGCTGGGGCCATGTTTATCGGGTGCTGGAGGGTGCGAACATGGGGCACCGTGTCAGCTCTCAGCACTCCTGGTCCATGAGTGTCCACACTGGTCTGTAGATAGAGCAGGTTTTGTGTGAGAAACTGGAGCATTGGCTTGTCATTGTTAGGAGGTGACAGCTGACCTCTTGCCCCTACAGGCTAAATCTCCTCAGAATTGAACACCCACTAGTTCTCGTATATGTCTGCATACAGTTCGTGTTTCTGGAGGGTACCTGTTTTTGGGTCCTTCGCTGTTATCTCATATGGAATGTTCTGGTCAAAGAGCTCTTACTGATCAACTGTTCTGTTACCAATAACTGCCATTGCTTACGTCCACCCTTATGAGATTGGCTTTGACGTTCCCTGATCCTGTCAGTTGTAACCAGCTAAGTCCTACACCCCACGCCGTTACCACCTTTCGCACAAAGAACTGCCTTCCTCAGAAAGGGCTGTGGTTGTGGAAAACACTCGAAGTATCTCATGAGGACGGTGCTTATAGAATCTGGGAACATGCAACTTTTATTATGTGTACTTTCCGGTTGGAATGAAAGTAGTTTTTGGTAAACCTCCTTTCCAAATTTGAAGCCTCACATCTGAGGACTGCACCATTCCTGGCACACTCACTGCCATCTTGGTACTAATCTTGGTTAATTCCTTTTCCTTTGTTCAGGTCTCACTGAAGTGAAAACAGATGAGTTTCCTCGCCATGGGAGCAACATAGAAGGCGCATCTAAGTTAAAGCCATACTTTCTTACAGATGGAACAGGAACGGTCACCCCAGCTAATGCTTCAGGTTTGAGTTCCCAAAGGGCAGTTGAGGGGATCCATCTTCTGCGAGGCCCACCAAACTGATGACTTTTTCATTTCATTTATTATTTATACGCAAATTATGCTAAGACCTTTAGTTGCTTGAAGGGAAGATGTAGTTTCTCTATATTTGATCATTACTAGCATCACCCTATTGTTTTTTTTTGAAGATTTTATTTGACACAGAGAGAGACAGAGATCACAAGTAGGCAGAGAGACAGGCAGAGAGAGAGGGGGAAGCAGGCTCCCTGCTGAGCAGAGAGCCCGATGCGGGACTTGATCCCAGGACCCTGAGGTCAGGACCTGAGCTGAAGGCAGAGGCTTAACCCACTGAGCCACCCAGGCGCCCCTAGCATCGCCCTATTTTTGACTTAACTTATAAAGAATGGATTTGACTTCTCAACATCCGAACTAGACATATAGATGAAAAAGCAAATTAGGGAGCCACAGAGTTTGATCTTGTCTCTCGATGCTTTTCCAAAACCAGAAACTCCCAACGCCTTATATGAGAGTGAGGCTATTTCTTTTTTGGTTTTTTTGAAGATTTTATTTATCTTTTATCTATTATCAGAGAGAGAAAGAGAGACAGCAAGAGAGGGAACACAAGCAGGGGGAGTGGGAGAGGGGAGAAGCAGGTTTCCTGCAGAGCAGGGAGCCTGATGCAGGGCTCAATCCCAGGACCCCAGGATGATGACCTTAACTGAAGGCAGATGCTTACCCGACTGAGCCACCCAGGTCCCCTGAGCAAGGCTATTTCTTCTTTTTCTTTTCATTACTCTTCCCTCCCCCAGTCTTTCGATCTTTCCACTTTCCTCGGTTAAAATATTCTGTGGTCAATTATGTATTACCAAACTTAGCATTTTTTTTTAAGATTTTATTTTATTTATTTCACAGACAGAGATCACAAGTAGGCAGAGAGAGAGGAGGAAGCAGGCTCCCCGCAGAGCAGAGAGCCCGATGCGGGGCTCAATCCCAGGACCCCGGGATCATGACCCGAGCTGAAGGCAGAAGCTTTAACCCACTGAGCCACCCAGGCGCCCCCAAACTTAGCATCTCTAATTACACTGGAAAATAGGAATTATGGGGGCGCCTGGGTGGCTGTCAGTTATGCACCTGCCTTCAGCTCAGGTCATGATCTGAGTCCCGGGATCGAGCCTCGTGTCAGGCTCCTTGCTCCATGGGGAGCCGGCTTCTCCCGCTCCCGCTCCCCCTGCTTGTGCATGTTCGCTGTCAAATAAAATCTTAAAAAAAAAAAAGACATTATGGCAACTGACTTTGTCAAGATTATGTATAAAGAATAATTGAACACGTGTCTTCAGGTGTTTGAGAAAGTAGGCCCGGGTATAGAACTCAATGAGCATTTCAAAAGCGAGGACGTTCGTATTTTGCAGGAATAAATGATGGTGCTGCTGCTGTGGTGCTAATGAAGAAGTCGGAGGCCGCTAATCGAGGGCTCACACCGTTAGCACAGATCGTTTCCTGGTCACAAGTAGGCGTGGAGCCTTCCATTATGGGGACAGGACCAATTCCAGCGATAAAGCAAGCTGTGAGTTTAATTCTGAATGTTGGCACCTGGTCTTTGTTGGTAGAATGAACGTCCTTGGGGCCAGAACACCGCGCTGTCATTCACTTTTCAGGTCCGCCTTCTCAAACCTTGGCTCAGATCCTCCACCCTAGAATGCCAAGGTTGAGCTTTTATTTATTCCTCTCAGTTGAATCTCGTGTTTTGTTTTTTTTTTAAATATTTTATTTATTTGACAGAAATCACAACTAGGCAGAGAGGCAGGCAGAGAGAGAGGAGGAAGCAGGCTCCCCACAGAGCAGAAAGCCCGATGCGGGGCTTGATCCCAGGACACTGGGATCATGACCAGAGCTGAAGGCAGAGGCTTTAACCCACTGAGCCACCCAGGTGCCCCGAATCTCATGTTTTTTAGAGCCGACAGATCACCTAGATCATCTCACCTACACTTAATGTGTTACTGCTTCAAAACTTTGATTCCAGAGGGATGTTTTCTCCGTGTCTTAGAATGGTATCACTAGGTTCATGGAGGAACCCTTAAGAGATCCTCCAATGTCACATAGTATATGTTCTAGTATCTACAAGGAGGCGGCCACGTGGGTGTTTAGACCTCTATTCCATTCATCTTCCCCTTAGGTTGCAAAAGCAGGCTGGTCCCTGGAGGATGTGGATGTATTTGAGATCAACGAAGCCTTTGCTGCCCTCTCCGTGGCAATAACTAAAGAACTTGGATTAAACCCAGAGAAGGTAAACCTGAGCGAGCAGTCCGGAGGGCGGTTAGCAGATATGCGTTTGCAGTGCAAATCTGAATGTAAACAGCAAACCCCAGGCACACATAGCTCTGTAGTGTGGCAGGCAGTGGCCACGGTGTTACTGGGCAGACACTGGGAAGCTTCACTGGGACTCAGGAGTTAGTTTATTGCTTCTCAGGGTGAAACCCCTGGACTCTCTTCGTGTACTTCTGTCCCAGAGCAGCTTTGACTTTTCGGAGTTAGTAAGGTAATCAGGGTGGACGTCACAGGGTATCAAGTTCCTAAGCTTTTTAAAATGAAAGTGGAACTTGAAAGGATAGTTTACTGGTGTAACGTTAAAAGGGAAAAGATAATTTAGGATTTTTACTCTATGTCCACAGAATAAACGGTATATATCTTTTCCCCCTTAGGTCAACGTTCAAGGAGGGGCTATAGCCTTGGGCCATCCTCTTGGAGCATCCGGCTGTCGGATTCTTGTTACCCTGTTACACACGATGGAACGGAAGGGTGGACACCGTGGTGTTGCTGCCTTGTGCATTGGGGGTGGGATGGGCATAGCAATGTGTGTTCAGAGAGGATGAAATTACTTAACAATTAATCATGCCTAAACACAACTGGAACTTAACCTCCTTTTAAACTAGTACAGTACTAAATCACAGTATGTGAGATCATAGGACCAACCAAAGTGAGGATGGAAACCATCTTTCATAAGAACCCAAGGCTTGACAGTTTACGTTTTTTAATGTGTAATACTCAACAAGAGAATTGCAACCAACATTGTTATAAATAAAGGATAAAGCAGATCAGTCATCAAGGGCTCCCGAGTGAACGGCATCTTCGTAACCTCCATGCTTGTCATCTTTGCTCTCAGGGTGTAATTTGATGAGATCATCAATTCGAAGAATGGTAATTGCAGCTTCTGTGGCAAACTTCAAACTCTTCACTTTCACTATGGTTGGTTCAAACACCCCTGCTTGCTTGTTGTCTCGGGGTTTACCATTAACCAAATCAAGACCAATCCTGCAATTCAGAAAAAACTATCCAATGGCTTCTTACATAACATACACCCATCCCATTCCAGCTCTTTAAATCTGCCCACTTCACTCAAATGTTCATCTTGGGAAATGTTGGGACCTTACGGTAGACCCGTTAAGACTACAGTAGCTGATTACCAATAATAAGTACTAAAAGAGTTGTAGAAAGGTTAGAGGATAGTGAGGACACTGTTTCTAAACATCATTTAACATCTTAAGCAGGGACTGCTTAAGAAGATTCGGATCACCCCAAAACAATCCCCCCTGCATCTGTGGGACCCTTGCACAGGTACAGGGATTACCCAGAGAAGCAGGAAGAGATCTGGGAGTCAGAGGTGCTAACTAAAATACACTCATGCGAACATAATCACTAGCTATCATCTTTCTGGAGTTTAAAACAAAGCTAAACTACCACACAGGATACACAGATGACCATGAAAGAGACAAGGAAACTGTATGCTTACCATTTTAGATTTTTGCGTTCTGGATTAACCTGAGCCTCATTGTGGAAAGCTCTTAACTTTGCAACCAGATCTGTGGAGTCCTGGGCAGCGTTAACTGCCAGTGTGTTCGGAATAACAAGAAGCGATCTGGCAAACTCCGCAATAGCAAGCTGTTCCCGAGACCCCTGGGAAGAAAGACAATGCACTGTCTTCACAAAACCCACAGCAGCAGCGCAGGTCTCAAGGGCATAGTAACCAAATGCCAAAGATGGGGTCCCAGGCCCTTCTTGAAAAAACATGTTATCAGATGTTCTTACCATGCTGGTTGCGTAGTTCTCAAGGTATATGGAAAGGGCTGCTTCTACAGCGCCCCCACCTGGAACCACGGATTTTGACTCCAAAACTCTCTTCACCACACAAAGAGCATCATGTAAAGAGCGCTCCATCTCGTCACACATGAAATCATTTGCCCCACGTAGGATAATTGATGCAGATGTGCGAGCCTTAGTGCTATTTCAAAAAAATAAGTTTTGTATCAGTATTTATATAAAATAAATCTACATACAAATTCACCGTAAACGCCTTAACTGAATCCTGCTCAGAGTTCCTTCAGACACAGAAGCAGTGTCTGGGCCGGGCAGAAGAGATGAAATGGTCACTCCACCTCCATCTATCACGGCCTAACATTGTTCTCTCCCACGCGTATAACCGCTCCCGTCACTGCCAGACCAGAGCAGCAAATCAATGGGAAGGCCACCTACTTCTACTCATCGGTAAGAGCTGTACGGCTTCATAATTTAGAAAGCAGCTTACTTTTTGATCAAGATCAGCTCATCATCACAAATTCTCTCCTGTACCACCTCTTCTGCTTGCCCCAACATGGAAGCTTCAAAAGTTTCTTCTCCTTCCAAATTGGCCAGGGTTGACAGAACAGTTGCTATTAAAATAATGACAAAGATCTTTAAGTACTGTTTTCCCATGAACGTTTTCATACCTGGTCTTAAATTCAGAAACACTTTTGATAGAAATAATACACAGATGCAAGTTTAAGGTTTACAGTTAGGTATCATATACAAACCACTATCCTTTTATCCTGACATGGAACTATGTCATTTTGAGGTAAAGAAATTCAGCAGAACTTTTCCAGTAACATGAAAAGTGACTTCATAAGATCTCTCTGTCGCACGAAGCGTTAAGGGAGTAAAAAGTAAAAACTTGATGTTTCTGAAGCTGCTTAGTGAGGACATTCCAACGTGAAGACACACACTGGTACTTATGGTAACGTGACACACCACAGCTGGAGCCAGCAGAGGCCCTACCTCCAGAAGCTTTAGCGATGCGTTTAAGGTCCCTTTTTAAAACTCTTCTAACTGCCATAGCGCCTGTCTCCACAAAATACTTCAGGCACATGTCATCAATTCCACCGGTGGTTAGAATAACGTTGGCACCAGTAGCCAGGATCTTCTGGATCCGCTCCTTGGTGATATCGGATTCTCTACAGAGAAATGATAACCCAAAGTCATCTTCTGTGTTTATCTAGTTCTAACTTCCATTACATACTTCCCACAAAATGAACGCACATTAAATTACATCATCCTTTCCCTTCTGTGGCCAAAATTTAAATCAATTTACAGAAAAGTTCAAAAAATTTAAAATTACCACTTGTGCCCTCCACCCCAATGGAGTTCCTAACCAAAAACTGTGGTTAGAAGGGAAACAGTGACCCTGTCTTTAGGGATCTGGCAGGTCAACACTCAACCATGCTCTGGACAAGAGATACTACAATGGAATGCAGAGATGGTGAGAGGCCAGACTCCAGCCTGCAAGGTGACACGAGGAAAGCCTGAAGACCCGGAGTTAAGAAGGGTGCAGCACTGAAAGGGCCGGTAGGACCAGAAAATGGAAAACCTTTTGTAGGGATGCTAGTATGTGGACTGCTAACGAGTTTAGTATTTTTAAATAAGAGTATTATCAAATCGGTGTCTTCAAAAGGATCCCCTGACATCAGGGTGGAGACTGCACTGGAAAGATGGAGGAACGAGGCAAAGAGGAAGTAACCTGGAGATCGAAGACCATGTCTGATGAGAACAGATGGTCTGAACAGAAGTCTCGGTTTGTGGCCGAGGTGATGGAGAGAGTCAGCCAATGACTCCTGGAGTAAAATGGTTCAGGATGACAGAGAATTCAGTTTTTGAAAGGAACATCCTTCATGCGAGCTGCCAGGAGGCAGGCAGACACAGGATGGAAATCGTAAGCAAGCTATGGGGAAGGGAAACAGATCTGAAAGAGGCAAAATACACATCACTGAAACCATCTCACTTACCATCCAAAGAATTTTTAAAGTAGAATGAATTCAAGATGACCCTCAAATTAACCTCCCCGTGCATACTGAGCTAGACTAGATGCCACACTGCGGGCAGGAGCTCGAAGCCAAGCACATCCTTGGGGCTCCGCCTTTGAAGCTTAAAGTCTGAGTCCTACAAACACATACACAAACTGTGCTAAGGCCCAGGAAGATCAAGTGGAGGAACTCATGGCATAACAGAAATTAGACAGACGGAGAAAGAAAAGCTTTTTTGAGAGACTGACCAGCTAAAGAGTAAGTAAAACATTAACCGGTCAAAACCAGTAGGCAGAGGGTACATCACAGTGCAGGGAAGAACATTACTAAGGACCAGTGGGGGAAGAGTCTGGTGGATCCTAGTTCCAGGTGTGGCCAGACCACAGAGGAAAAAAACATCGAAGAAATTTAAAAATCTGTTCCAGAGCAATGGGAAACCTACAAAAAGCTCTGCCCTTGGAAGTGATGAGGTCGTTGTAGCTGCTGTGTGGAAAATAGTCTGGGAGAGGGGGCAAGAGTGAAAACCAGGTGGCCAGCTTGGCTGCCCCGACAACAGTGGGCAGGGGAATGGAAGGTAGATGAATTTGAGATTTGAGATAAAAATCAAGTGCTTTTGGGACGCCTGGGTGGCTCAGTGGGTTAAAGCCTCTGCCTTCGGCTCAGGTCATGATCCCAGGGTCCTGGGATCAAGCCCCGCATCGAGCTCTCTGCTCAGCAGGGAGCCTGCTTCCTCCTCTCTGCCTGCCTCTCTGCCTACTTGTGATCTCTGTCTGTCAAATTAAAAAAAAAAAAAATCAAGTGGTTTTAAGTGAGAGATTAGAAGAGAAAAAGGCATGAAGTAAAAAGAGGAGTTAAGAATATTTCCTAGTGTTCTCCAAGGGTCCTCATCACTAAAGCGGCACAAGTAGATTTATGTTCAGTTTTAAACACCGACTCTGCGATGCATAAAGTGTTCATAGGTGTTTGGAGCTCTGAGAAACAGATTTGAAGTTTCCAGCACAGAAATACTATCTGCAGTCCTAGAAGTGACAAGGAGTTATCCCAGGGACAGCAGAGCAGAGCCCGGGGCCGCCCAGGCATACAAAGACCGAGGGGGCAGTACCACAATGCCATGGCCGTCTCTTCAAGTGTTTCAAGAAGGGAGTAGTCACTAGCTTGATAATGGTCAAATGAAGACTCAAAGTGTCTAGTTTTCTAGAATTTTACCCTAGGGACCACTAGTGACCTTAGCAGATGGTCCTCCATTGGAGAACAGACTAGAACCGAGAAGGAGATGAGAAATAAAATACCAGCAAACCGTTTTTGTGTAAAAAACTTGGGACATCCAGCTGTGAAGAGATGGGCAAGGCTGGAGAGTAAGTGCAGCAGGACGTGAGCGGGAGGCTTTCATTTCTGGCTAAGAGAGCTACAAATTGGCTGCAAGTAGAATTTAGAAAAAGAATGAGAAATGGATGGGGCGCCTGGGTGGCTCCGTGGGTTAAAGCCTCTCCTTTGGCTCAGGTCATGGTCCTAGGGTCCTGGGATTGAGCCCCGCATCAGGCTCTCTGCTCAGCAAGGAGCCTGCTTCCCCCTCTCTCTCTGCCTGCCTCTCTGCCTACCTGTGATCTCTGTCTGTCAAATAAATAAATAAAATCTTTAAAAAAAAAAAAAAAAAGAATGAGAAAAGGAATTAGTAACTAGAGATGCAGCTTGAGTACACTTACACTAGAGGGTCTGGCCTTTGGTGAAAGAAAGGATACTTTGTTTCCTGGGAAGAAAAAAGTACATATGCAGCTCTAAAGGAGAGAGCCACATGTTGACAAAGATTTCTTGTAGGTTTGGGTCAGTTACTGTGTTTTATTTTTTAACAAAACCAACTAACCATTAAAATATGTGAACGACAGGGGTCCAGTGGAAGCAAACAGTCAAACTGAACTCTAGCTCTCTAGCATGCTAACCGATCAGTAACTATGTAGCATCCCCGAGCACCTGGCATCCAGCAAGCAATCAATCAACACTATGCTGTTTATTTGAGAAATTGTTTGTGGATATATCTTCAACGTTAATCACGCATCAAATCAAAATTTTCATCGAAGTTATATCACCCAATCTATCTTAAAACACCAAGTCACCACCGCTTTCTAACTTTCCAGAGAAAGTTTGACTTTGGTAAAGATTAAGTTTTCCGGACACTTAGGTGACTCAGTCGGTTAAGTGTGTGCCTTTTTCGCCTCAGGTCATGATCCTAGGGTCCCAGGACTGAGTTCCACGGTGGGCTGCTTGCTCAGCAGTGAGCCTGCTTCTCCCTCTGCCTCTCCCCTATACTCATTCCGCGCCCCAAATAAATAAGTAAAAATTAATTTTTCAAGTCCTCCAAGACACCCACACTTAAATAATCCCATTGTGTCATCACCGTCCTCTGCTACGTGGCAGCTGGTTGATTACTTGCTGTTATCTAGAAGTGTAACATTCCTTGTTTTTATTTTTTTAAAGATCGCACAAGCAGGGGGAGGGGCAGAGGGACTCGCAGACTCCCTGCTGAGCGCAGAGCCCATCATGGGGCTCCATCTCAGGACTGAGATCTCCACCCAAGTCCACAACAGATGTTTAACTCACTGAGCCACCCAGGTGCCCCACTCCTTGTTTTTACTATACTTTTTAAAAATTGTCACCTGCTCTAACAGAAATATAATTTACAGACATCTCTTTCAAAGGTCAACATACCTCTGTCTAATCTGGTCCAGTTTCTCAGGGTCCGTAATAACCACCTGTACACCAAGTTTCATTTTTGTTTTCTGCAGGCTGAAGTCAAGGCAAGCAATTTTTGCATTGACTATTCTCTTGGTCATGCCTATAAACGAACACATTAAATTCCTTTATAAGAACTGTAACAATGTTCCATTTTATAAAATACAACTATTCTGAAAGCATAATGAAAGTAGTAAGAAATATTAAATTATACCATCTCTAAAGACAGATGAATTTACATTTTTATTACATTTAACCTTACAAATTTTTATGGCCTCTACCTTTCCTTAACTTGCATTTTTCCCAAGTTTTATGTGCTTACATTACACAAGTGAAACTGAAAACCTGGATGTATACTTTCCTTTCCCCTTGGGCTTTCCTAAAGAACAGTAAGTGCTGGTCTTGGATAGATCACTTAAAGGATGTATATAGTACACAGTCTACAAAAAAACAAATTTTAGCCTTTAGTATCAAATCCTAGGCCTTACCCTGGGATCCCACCACACAGTTGAGTGCATAGCCACTGATGAGCATACTCTCCGTCTGACTTCTCCCATGGGCTTTCAGAATATTAACGGAATTGACCGGGTAGCGAGGCTGGCCTCTTACATCTGTGTATTTCACTGCAAGGACAGCATCTACTACCATATTGGCGAAGAAATCACCATTTCTAAGCCAAGAGTTAAGGAGAACAAGAACATGGGAGTGGATAATGGGTGCACACAAAAATCAAGGGAATTCAAAGGCACTTCCTTTCAGCAATCTCATCAAAGAAACAAGCATTAATTATGCCTTCAAAATGATGGGAATATTATTTATCAATGCTTGCAATTCATATGACTGTGACACTTTATTATTATCTCTCCCCCAGAAAAGCAAGGAGGCAAACAATTTCAACACAGTATCACTCAGCACGAAAACTAACCAAGATCTTACTTTTAAAAAAGCCTAAACTTGACTGAACCATCACAAGGATACATTCCAATGATTTTGGAAGACATCGATGTCTTAGCAGCATTAATCAGGCAATCTCTTCCAAGTTCATCTGTGTTAATAATTAGATTTTCACTGATGTATCGCACTGCCTCCCTGTTTGAAGTGTGTGGGAGAAAACACTTATAAGTTCACTACTCAAACTTCTTTCTTTTATCACTGTGTCAAAATGTCTTAGGCACCAATTTTCTGTTTGGCCATTTCATATAGGAGGAGGACACAATAAATCCTCCCTCTTCAGATCATGGCAATTTTATCTATCCCATAAGCATAGCCAACAAAATCTATTATTGGGAGAAAATGTGGTAGTCAAATGGGAAAAACAGAAAATAAAAAACAAACCATCAGCTCTACTTCTTACTTCAAATATTACTATTAAAACAGCACTTTTTCAAAATAAAATTTAGTCATTAACAAGATTTAAAGAACACTATTTACAACTATAACATCACATAACATAAAATTTTCTCTGAATGCAAACAATCTTACTTGCAAGCAAGTCGATAGCCACTAATAACTGATGTGGGATGAATTTTCTGTTTGACTAGTTCATCTGCATTTTTAAGAAGTTCGGCTGCAATAATAACCTGTAGAGAAAATATTCATTCCTCTTGGTCTGACAGCATGTGCAATGCATATGTAAAAACAACACAAAAATGATCAGCTATTATCAACCAGAATGCTACTGATGGCGAATAACTGCTTATTGGGAATCTGGAAAAAAAAAAAATTGTACATTTGTTTTTGTTTTTGAGAGGGAGAAAGAATCTTAAGTAGGCTCCACGCCCAGCATGGAGCTGACATGGGCCTTGATCTCATAACCCCGAGATCATGACCTGGGTCAATTAACCGACTGTGCCACCCAGATGCCCTGTACACGTACACAGTACTTTACATGCGAATGGCCAAAGGCTGATAGCCAGAAAAGTGTTCTGGCTTACAAACCAGTTCTGTGGAACAACAGTAGAGAACTACACATCCACTACCTTTAAATATTAAGTGCTCAACAGAAACCAACTCAAGACTCTACTCCTCCTATAACCTATACTATTTTAGATTATTATTTGGTTTATTTTAAAAGCCATCCTTCTATGTAGTGTGTGTACGTACGTGTACACACACACACACACACGAATATTACTCTGCCATCAAAAAGGGCAATCTTGGGGCACCTGGGTGGCTCAGTGGGTTAAAGCCCCTGCCTTCGGCTCAGGTCATGATCCTGGGGTCCTGGGATTGAGCCCCACATCGGGCTCTCTGCTCAGCAGGGAGCCTGCTTCTCCCTCTCTGCGTACTTGTGATCTGTCAAATAAATAAATAAAATCTTTAAAAAAAAAAAAAAGGAAATCTTACCACGGACCAGGACATGGATGGAATCAAAGGGTATTATGCTAAGCCAAATAGCTCAGTCAGAGAAAGACATCATATGATTTCACTCGTGGAATTTAAGAAACAAAACAGGATCACAGGAGAGGGGAGGTTAAAACAAAGTAAAATGACAAAGAGAGGGCGACAAACTATAAAAGACTCAATCTTAGGAAACTGAAGGTTGCTGGAGAGGAGGTGGTGGGTGGAAGGGGTAACTGGGTGATGGGCATTAAGGAGGGCACGTGATGTAATGAGCACTGGGTGTTATATCCAACTGATTAATCACTGAACTCTACTTGTGAAACAAGTAATACACTATGTGTTAATTAACGGAATTCAAATAATCATTCTTCTAAAGACATTAACAAATCAAAAACTCTGCTTCTGGGGAAATTATAATCACTTTATTTTTAATATTGTGAACAAGTTACTTAGAAACTGTATTTGTCATTTCAGAAGAAGTAGATTCTGTTTTTTTCATAGTTTGGAGTTTAATCTAGAAATATAAACATTTCCTCCACAAACTACTGTGTCTTTAGAGCAAACTACTATTTGTTCCTTACCAAATAATAGTGTTTCTATACTACAAAACACACTACATCAGTTTGCTGGATGATCTCTGAGAAATTTGTATGTTATTGTTCACATTTACTTGTTTGCACTCCTGTTTTGAACTCACGAGATTGCCTATCAGCATTTGACATAAAAACATCTTTGGAAATTTAAAAAAAAAAAAAAAAGCCAGTAATATTATTCCCCTAGCTAGTTATAAAGAGAAGATTTTTAGGACTTCTGGGTTTCAGGTAGTGGCAGGAGAAAACTAAACTTTTTTTTTTTTTTCTTTAAACGAGGGGCCTGAATACAGGACCCTGAGATCAAGACACAGATACTTAACTTACTGAGTCAACCAGGTGACACAGAAAAAGAACTTAAAAAAACAACAAAAAAAAAAACCCAACAAAACAAAACAAAACAAAACAAACCTCTCTGAAAAAAACAAAAACAAAAAACCACAACTCCTCTCTATGTGATATATGAATATTTTTGTAGCTGAAAAACTCATGAAACTTTTCTCCCTCTTAAGTATGTAGCTTGTTTCTGACTCCTTACTTATGGCTTCACTTTATCGAAGTTTAATTTTAGGAAAACCATCTATAGCCATCTACCAGGTGACAAATTACCTACCACTGAGGTGGTCCCATCTCCCACTTCTTTGTCTTGCAGATCAGCTAGTTCACAAAGAACTTTAGCTGCAGGATGTTCTACCTCCAGTAACTTCAAGATGGTTGCACCATCATTAGTAATAGTTACATCCTAAGAAATTTGCAGGGAAGAAAAAAGACAACACAATCACCGGCAAACACAGGGCATCTCTTAAGTTAACAGAAACCCATCAGAAACCCATTATCAACTTTACTACACCTTCCAATACCAGCACTGCAATAAAAACAGAGAATTCACAGAGCTAAATGTTTAGGCACTGCTATTTTCCTTTAAAGTAACAAACAGGTGTACTCACACCAATATCATCCACCAACATTTTATCCAAGCCAACTGGACCAAGAGAGCTTTTTACAATATTGGCAATGGAAGCTGCAGCCATAACTGTAGAAATGAGAAAAAAAGTTTTTTTAATTCCACTGCTCCAAATGACAGCCATTCCGGCTTAAAGTAAGTAAATGACATCCAACAGCCTCCGGATTTTCCAAAACTACAAATCTATCCTAATTACTTAAAATAAGATGCACAGACGTCTAACAACTTCAAGGTGTACGCGCTTTCAAGAGGTTCAACAACGACAAACGTCTTAATTCGTAACGTTTGTTAGGATAAACTCATCTTAAGTATCACAGGCTAACGTCCAACCGAAATTTCCTCATCCAACTTCACTGTAAAAACCTGTCAGCGATGGGTGGGGTCAGAATCGGAACTGGACACGGAGCACTCGGCATCTACTGCAGGTTCTAACCAGTGGGGTACAATGGGCCAGTCATCTGGATACATCTGGATGGGGTACAATGGATCCAGTCATCTGGATCGCGGCCATTCGCTCATCGGTAAAATGAGCACTTAAAACCAGGCTTTTCTGGGTAATGGTCCTAAAACGCGGCGCAAAGGTGGAGATACACGCTCCTGCTAATTAGAATCGAACCTAAGAGGCTCAGGTCACCAGGACCAAAGGGGACACGAGGCGTGACCGGCACGTGTCACTGCGGGGAGCTGGATCTCCAGGCCCGGGTTTGCTTTTCCAGTTCCAGGGCCTGGGCATCCGCGGCCAACCACGCGCAGCGGGACAGATCCCTAAACGTGCAGGACTCTCCGGAATTCCTCGCCAGCGGGGAGAGGGCGCTGCCGCCCCGCCCCGAAGCGGCGAGACTCGCGCGGTCGGACCCCGGGCCCTCTCCCGGAGAGAAAGGGAAGGCGCTGCGCCGCAGCCGCGGCCCGAGCCGGGCGGGGAACCGCAGCGCCCTGGGCTCGGCCCCGCACCGCCGTGGGCTCGACCCACGCCTTGTTCGTCCTTACCGTTCTGGGAGCGGATCGCCTCCCCA
The DNA here is from genome assembly GCF_963455335.1 of Martes martes. Classification (NCBI taxonomy): domain Eukaryota; kingdom Metazoa; phylum Chordata; class Mammalia; order Carnivora; family Mustelidae; genus Martes; species Martes martes. The sequence continues at coordinate 7,932,853 of NC_137893.1, read as the reverse complement.
GTGCTGCGGTCTCCGAACACCGACAAAGGCCCCTCCATCTTCGCGGCGGGGTACACGTCGAGTTTCACTCTCACCGCGAAAAACCAGTGTCTTGGTCCCAAGGCCCGGTGGCGGCCACAACGGCGGCGGCGGCGGCTACAGCGTGGAACGAGCCCGAGCGAGGCCGCGGGGACTGCTGGGAACACCGTTCCCCCGGCCCGGCCGCGGGGCAGGGCGGGAAGGAAAGAAGGGGTGGTGGGGGCTGCGAGCAGTGCGGAAGAGCAGGAAGTGAGGTGCCGAGAGAGGGCGGACTCAGCATTTTCGCCCAATTAGAGAACGAATAAGAAGGGCGCGAAGGCAGGAGAACGGAAGTCAGGGTCTTGCACTGGAGAAGGAAGGAGGTGCTCGGCGGAAGCTTCTCCTCCCCTCTTCCAGGCCTGGGGTGCGCGTGCGCCTTTGCACATTCTAGTGCCTTCTAGAAAAGGGGGACGGTAGGGCGGAGCTTGGAGTTGGGATGTGACGAGAGAGGGCGGGCCCTTCACGGGAAAGCTGGGCTTCTGAGCGAGTTCCGCGTGTTTGCTTTTAATGGTCTTCGGCGAGCACGTGGCGAGTCACGAGCTTGGTTCCTGCGCTCACGGGCCTAGGCTTGTGGCCCGGAGCCTGGGTTGGACGGGAAGAGCTTTACATGGGCCATACGGGAAAAATGACAACTACGGTTTCCGAAAAGAAACCCCCATAGTCCCCCATTGTCCAGCGGGGCTGCATGTGGATCCCACAGCGACGGGCGGTCGCTTTGCGACCAAAGCAACTCGACCCTGGCGGAACACGGAGCCCAAACTAGCGGGTTGCGCCCCGCCCGCAAGCGCGTCGCTGCGACGTGGTTGGCGGGCTGCAGCATCACGTGCACGCCCGCGCAGGCAGTGATTGGAGGAGCCTAGGTAACAGATCGGCCGGTCAGCCGCTGGGCGGCTGGGCTTGTTAGTTCCGGGTGGAGAGGCAGGTGACCTCGGATTCCAAAAGCTTTTCCCGGAGTTAACGTGGCTGCTGCCGGCGAGCGGCTGGGACGCCGATGAGGGAAGGGCGAGAGGCTTTTCTGAGGCTTTGCCAGCGATCCCTCAGCGATGGCGCTCCGGTCGCGGCTCTGGGAGTGGCTGCCGGTTTGCAGGAACCCTGGTAATTCTCGCTTCTCTCAGATGACCCCCCCCCCCCGGGCCTGCACATGAAGTATGCGTTTGCAAGCCGTGTTTTCTGTTAACCCCCCCGAGCAGGGAACTGGCTAACAGCACTGCAGAGACAATAGGAAATTAAGAATCAGGGTCTGTGATGACTGTACCTCTGTGACCAGACTTACCTCTTCTTTCCCTTCCGGGGAGTGGATGGGGACAGAGGTGGGGTCATAGCCCTGTTTTGTCCCTGTTTGTCATTTTTCAAGATACCTGTGGTGGTTCCCGTTCTTAGGGTGTGGGGTCGCAGCGTTCTCAACCAGTTCCAAGCCAGCGCCGAAGCCTGACGTGGACCCTCTGGAAAATGCAGCCGTGGCCCCAGAGTTCACCAATCGGAACCCCCGCAATCTGGAACTCTTAGGAGTGGCCAGGAAAGAGCGGGGTTGGGGGACAGCGTGGCCCTCCCGTGAGTTCTGGCACAGGTAATTAAGGCGGCCATTTAATCGATCCTACAGAGCAGTGCACGGTACCCTACAAATTGTTTTCATCAGTTCAGTCAACCGGCCAGGTATTTCTGGAGATTGTCTTCTCAGGAAGCAGCCGTTTGGTGGCGGAGGGGTTAGTGGGCGGGGATGGCGGTCGGGGGACGTTGCGGGGAGGCGGGGATGGGCCCGGAGAGACAAACAATAAATAGGTGTCAGGGTCAGGGAGAAAATTTAAAGAGGGTGATGTTAGGAGGGGGAGACTGGGCGCCTGCTAAGGCCCCTTCTGAAAGATAAGAAAGTTTGCCAAGAAGAGCATTCCCGGCTGAGGAGATGGCCAGGGTGGGAATGGGCTCGTCTGTGTGAACCACAAGGCCCGTGTACCTGGAGCTCAGTGTGCACAGGAGTGGACAGTGTAAGATGGAAATGGTGAGGTAGGTGGGAGACATCATTAACTTTGTAAATTGAAGTAAGCACTTCACAGTTTTTCACAATAGTGGGAAGCTGAGAGAATTGAATAAATTTTGAACTTGAAGACCATTCTTGTTGCTCTGGGGAGAAGTTTGTAAGGGGGGGGAGAAAAGAAGCAGGGAGACAAGTGAGGAGTCTGTTCTTTGTTATAAAAATGGTTATTTATTGAATACTTTGTATTTACCAGGAACCCTTAGTTGCTTTTTGTGCACTTTCTCATTTAGCCCTTAAAATTACCTTATGAAGCAGGTACAGTAATTTCCTCCATTTTATGGGAGCAAGAGAATGGAGGCTTAGGGGAAACAAGGTTAATAAGCTATAGAGCTAAGTTATAAACATGTTTTTGTCTGACCTGCCTGAGAACCAAGACACTATAAATTGTTACCACTGTGCTGCTTTTTGTTATTTACTTGGTAAGCATTTGTTAAGAATGGAGTATTTCTTACAGACTATATAAAATTGTAATTGGAAGTTACATAGGAGTCGTAACTGTGTGACACATTCAACAAACCTTAGGCCTATGGCACTTCAAAGGCATTGCATGTCATCCTTGTTAGCGAAAATTTTATGTTTTGTTGTAGAAGATGGAATAAGGTTAATAAAATTTTGCAGTTGCTATGATGCATTTTTACTCAGTGTACATAGAAAGGAGTCAAAGGGAGTAGTAGGCGGATCACTTGAATTAACCTAAAATTCTTTTGACACATTCAACCTGTTTACTTAATATTGGATCATTTAAGTAATTAGAGATCTATTTTCCCACTTCTTTTTTCCTATCTAGTATATTCACAGTATTATCAGTATAGAATTTTGGCATATTATAATAGGAAGTGACCTTAGAGAGGATGAGTCCTATGCCTTTGTTGAACAAATGGTTTAAGACAAGGATCAGCAAACTATGGCCCGTGGGCCAAAGTTGGCTTGCAAGCTAAAAATTTCCTTCCTTTAAAATGTGAAAAAGAATTCCAAAGAATAATATTTTGTGATGTGAGAATTATAAAAAATTCAACTTTATTATCCACAAAGAACGTTTTATTGTAATATACCACCACTCATTTTCACCTGGCTGTTCTAGTATTATTATGGCTGAGTTGAGCAGTTGCAGGAGACTTTATGGCTTACATACCTAAAACATTTACTATCTGAGTCCTAATGGAAAAGGACTGTTGACCTTTGATTAAGAAACTGTGATTTTGGGGGCGCCTGAGTGGCTCAGTCCTTAAACGCCTGCCTTTGGTCCTGGGATCAAGCCCCACATCGGCTCCCTGTTCGGCTGGGAGCCTGCTTCTCCCTCTGCCAACCGCTTCCCCTGCTTGTGCTTTCTCTCTCTGTGTCTCTCTTTTTCTCTCTCTGTCAAATAAATGAATAAAATCTTTTTTAAAAAATTTACAAGTATTAGCATACCACGTACACTCTTTTTCATCTGATCTTTTTCATCTGAATCCTCTCTGGCCCCTTCAGAATACATCTTTGTGTCGTTGAGGAACAGTGGTTCTGGAGCCAGACCCCTTGATTGAAGTCCTAGTTCTATTACTTACCATTAGTTGTAATCTTGCTGAAGTTACTAAACCTTTCTGTGTCAGTTTCTGTGACCTTAAAAAAAAAAGAGAAAGAAAAAGAAAAGAAAGGAAAAACGCGAGATTATTTTGAAACAGGAGCTCTGCCTGTAAGCAGGAGGACAGTGCCTGGCACAGTAGGTGCTCAACAAATGGCAGCAGCAGCACTGCCGTAAGTGCTACGTCATTCTTTCTGGTGGCTGTGTAGAATACCTCCGTATGGCTGTCTTAGTGAGCTAGCTTCTTACTGATGATTACCTTAATGATCCCAAACAGGGTAGCAATGAATTGCCTAGTCCATGCATCTCATCAGTGAGATGGGCGTATTTTCATGGGCCCAAGAGTCTTTAATATTTTGTTGCTGTGAACAGTCTGTTCAAACCTTTTGCCTGTTAAGGTATTGGTTGTTTTCTTTTTTTTTTTTAAACTAATTATAGGAGGCTCTCTTATGTATGGAAATTAGCCCCATGAATAATATATGTTTAAAGTATTTTTTGTTTCTTGCTGCCTTTTGACTTTAGTTTACTGTTTTTTTAACTGTAGAAAACTGTCAATTTTTTCTTTATAAAGGTTGGGTGACATGGTTTGATGTCCTATATAAATAGGCTTACTTTAGACTTAATCATAGGAAACAAGCTATTGCTGGAGGGGAAAGAGGTGGGGGGATGGGATAACTGGGTAGTGGACATTAAGGTGGGCACATGATGTAATAAGCACTGGATGTTATTTAAGACTGATTAATCACTTTGAAACTAATGTTACATGTTAAGTGAGTTTAAATAAACTAAATAAGACTTAGTTTGAGGATGTAAAAAAAATCTGCTTGCTTGTATTACAATTTTAGTTTTTAATTTAAATCTTTGATCGATCTTATATTTATTTTGGTGTTAGGTGGAAAGTAGAAACGTAACATAATGTAAGTAAATATCCTTACTCACTGGAGGGTCACAGAACTTAGCTCTGTCTCCTGAAATCCTTTTTTGAAGTGATGCTGTGTAATTCTCACATCTCAAATACCAGATTTCTCCTGGATATTTGAGGTTAAGTGGAAATGTTTGGTTTATTGTTACTGAGGATATCCTCATAAAGACAGAAAAAACAGCTTTTCCAAGTCAAATCCAGGTTAACTATGTTGAAGTAAGTGAAACAGACATTGTATTCTTGAGAAATATGTAGGCATTTATTCACCCGAGGCCTTTTACCTTTAGGATCCTTTTGTGATTTTCTTCTCCTCTCATCTCACTTAGGTTGCGAGTTATCAGGACTCAGCATCACGTAGAAGCGCGGGTTGAGCATTGCAGCGGCCAGGTTGTGGTTTCAGCATCCACTCGGGAATGGGCTATTAAAAGGCACCTTTACAGCACCAGAAATGTGGTGGCCTGTGAGAGTGTAGGACGAGTGCTGGCAGAGCGATGCTTAGAGGCAGGCATCAACTTCATGGTCTACCAGCCCACTCCTTGGGAGGCAGCCTCAGACTCGGTATTTTGGTTTTCATGTACTTATTTTTAAAAAAGTAGGAATTCCTGACAGCGGGTCGTTACACAGTAACAATGGTTGCATTTATTAAGTTCTTTCCATGGGGCAGATGCTGAGGTGGGTATCCTGACATGCGTGACCTCATTCCATTCATTGCAGCCCAGAGGTCAGGAGTCGTATGCCCAAGTCCCCTGAGGCTGGCTTGTCCAGAGCGAGTCTGGGGTGACTGACTGTAGAGCCACGATGTCCCCCCACTCTGCTTCCCTGTCCATGTGTTAACATCTTGTCTGTATGATGAAATGCTGCTAATCTTTGACATCTCTAGAGTCTCTTATCTGTGTCATTATTACCACTTTCTGGAAAAATCCGTGTAGGCTGAGAGTTAGCAAAGAGCAAATCAGCTGTTTTAGTTCTCTTGGGAAGTGAACTGTTTATTGTCAGCTTCCTTGTTGTGCTGACTTAACCTTTTCCTTTTTTCGGATCTTCAAAACCAGATGAAACGACTGCAGAGTGCCATGACGGAAGGTGGTGTGGTGCTGCAGGAGCCTCGGAGAATCTATGAATGAGAGAGGAGCATCGTCCCGAACGTATGAATACAAAAGCTGTGAGCTGTTCCGTCCTCCAGAAGAGAGCATCTGGAAGAACATCCAGTTTGGAAATTTTGTCTAATCATGTAACTGTGAAGTGTTGTCACTAGTTAAGGTCATCCCCTCCTCCCCTTGTGTGTTTATTGAGGGGGCAGTGGTTTAATCAAGGGCTAAATTCTTCCCCTCTCTTGGACAGAAGTATCTGAGAAAAGCTGTTGCCAGTTATGATAAACTTTGCAAGGACAAATTAAATGTTGTTTATAAGTTAAAGAATAAACACAGATTATGAGCTGTTTGTGGTTACGTGAAATCTTTGCCTTTGAGCACTCTGTGGCGAGAGTATACATACGAGGTTTGTACAGACTACTTGTTACCATGTCCAGCTCGTAGTGGTTGATCTCAATAAATGAGAGCTGTTGCTGCAGAGTGTGGACCTTTTTTTAAAATAGGAAATGTCCTGGGGCACCTGGGTGGCTCAGTGGGTTAAGCCTCTGCCTTCGGCTCAGGTCATGATCTCAGGGTCCTGGGATCGAGTCCCGCATCAGGCTTTCTGCTCAGCAGAGAGCCTGCTTCCTCCTCTCTCTCTCTCTGCCTGCCTCTCTGCCTACTTGTAATCTCTCTCTGTCAAATAAATAAATAAAATCTTTAAAAAAAAAAATAAAAAAAAAATAAAATAGGAAATGTCCTTTTCAGTTAATTATTATAGACAGTGCTGTGAAGATAAAAGGGACAAATCATGACCTTATTTGGGCTCTTGATCCCTGACATGCAGAACCAGATGTGAAAGAAGAAGGAATGCGGTGAGGAACGGAAAGTGGAGGTGGACGGGAGCAGGGTTGGCTCATGCTATTTGGCTTGAAGTGAGAATGTGCTGGGTAGGAGAAGCAGCTTGAAGTGCAATCACCGGAATCTAAAATGAAGCTGGGCTAGGTGGGAATCACCGCAGCTCTTTGACAGGAGTCAATTACATCAAAATAACTGTTTCTGGCTATCTAAGCCTGGTGCGATGAGAAAGAACCTGGAAGCAGTTAAGGTGGCTTCTAGAGCATTCCCCAATTTTTAAATGGGTGGCCTAATCTCATACAGAAATGAAATAACATTACTATTTCTAATCTGAGTGTTTGATATTTTATTTTTTAAAAGATTTTATTTATGAGTGTTTGATATTTTAAAAAGATGGGTATGCATCAACATTTTTTTAAAAGTATGATTGGTTCTGAGAGGCCTTCAGAATGCAGTGACTTAGTAGTTCCCTTGTGACCAATAAATACCCCAGTGGAGACATTTATAGGTGTTTCTTATAGGCCTGATACTTCCTTGCCTCATCTTAAAGATTGGAGCATCTCACTTTGAAGACTGTAGTTGTAGAAGGCTTTTCAAACAAGTCCGGTGTCCAAGGGAAGATGTAAAGACCAAAGACTGGACTAGTGGCTTGGGAAATTGGCAATGACAAAAATAGGATTCACCTGGACATAGGGGTTTTCTCTGCAAGGAACAGGATGGCCCTAGATCATCTCTTCACCAGATTCCCTCAGTTTGATAGGCAGTTCCTGAGGGTCTTTATGGCAAGTTTGAGAGAGGGTGTTGCAGACCAAAGGGAAGAAATAGGTGGGGTGTGGGGGAGGGGACCGGGCCAGCTCACTAGGGGCGAAGTGCCAAGCTGAGCTGATTTCAGTGTGGATGAGATGCGGCCCCTCCCCTCGCCACAGCTGCTGTGATTGCCTCCCTACTGCTGTCCCTTCGGGTGCTGCTGGCCGGTCTGCGCTTACCCTTCTCCGGCACGGTTTTCTACCACCCCTCTTAATACGCTGGGTCTACGTAAGTGGCCCCTTCCAGCAACCGCAGAGAAATCGCTGCGGCCACCTAACTGGGCTCTGGCTGTGAAGGCGGGATCTCCTGCAGCCCCAGCTGGCGGAGGTGTGCAAGCAGACACCTGTGGGCGGGCAGGTGGCGGCGCGCAGCCAATCGCCGCGCGAGCCCCTTAAGGCCGGCGGCGCGGCGGAAGCGCGTGGCAGCACGTGGCCGCACGCACCCGCTGCCCTGCGCGCAGCTGCGTGGCCATGGATGTGGGCGCCGACGAGTTCGAGCAGAGTCTCCCTCTGCTGCAGGAGCTCGTCTTGGGCGCTGACTTCGTGGGTAAGGCGCGGGGAGTCCTGGCAGGGTCCCCGCTCAGCTCTGGGGGCCGTGAGCCTGCGGGGAAGGGCAGGGGCGGGGCAGGATGGAGCAGAGAGGTGAGGCCCAGCAGGGACGGGCGCCAGGCCTCAGGAGGCTCCAAGAGGGCCCCTCAGAAGGGCGGGAGAGTCCTCCTCCCGGCTGGGCGGTGCGACGTTAAGCGGCACCTACGGCCTTGGCCCCGCTCTGGCCCAGGTGGAGCCCAGCCCATGGGATGACTGGCCTGGCGTGTCCTTGCTTTGGCTTTCTCCTTTTCGTCCCCTTGACCTCCCCTGGCCTCTTGAGCACCGACGGTGAGCGAACGCGTTTGCCATCTGCAGCACTGACAGCAAGAATAGTGGAGCACTGGTCTGTGTCTGGGGACGCTTGTCTTTTTTTTTTTTTTTGGCTCACAGGTCTGGACATAGAGTTCACGGGCCTTCGCTCTAACCTGTCCCGCCCCCAGCAGATCAGGTAAAGCCAAAGCTGCCTTACAGCTGGGCTGGGGGGGGAGGGTGCGCTCACCTGTGCCCTTGAGACTAGCATTCCAGCCATGTCCCCTTCTTTCTCAGGCCCATTGTTGGCTTTGAGGGGGCAGGATGGCACTTTGGGGTGGGGAGGGGTGTCTGGGGACCTGACTTTGTCCTCTAAATGCTGGTAGTCTTCCCTAGTGGTCAACAAGGTAAAACGCTCCCTCTGGCTGAGAGGTGCCCATCCCGCTGTGAGGCCGCGGCGCCTTCATGCCCCTCTCCTTGCGTGTGGAATGAGATGCCTGTTTTTTTTCCCACAGTCTCTTTGACTTGCCCTCGGAGTGGTATCTAAAAACCCGCCACAGTGTCCAGCAGTTCACAATCTGTCAGATTGGTGAGTGTCCTCTTCAGCCGTTTGCTAGGAGTCCCTGAAGGAGGTACCTGTGTTGTCTTTGTGTTTCCTGCTGGTAAAACAGTCTTGACCCCTCTTGGAGCGACTGGCTGTGGTTTGGGATGCTTGTTTGGTTTTTGCCTGTGTTTTGCCTGTGGGCCTCCCACTGTGCAACAAAGCAGAAACCTAGTGTAGCAGCTCCGTTCTCCTGCCTCAGTTTGTCAACATGAAGGAGTCTATACCATCTTTCAAGAAAAAATGTGTATGATTTTTGTTTACAGAAAACTTAAACAAGATAATGTTATAAGCATTTTGCCCTGCAGCCTTTTTTTGCTAATGGGGCTTAAAGATCTTTCTCTATGGGCATAGACAGTTCTCCATTTTTAACAGTCACTTAGTATTCCAAACTGAATGTATTGATTGACTCAGTTTCCTGATGATGCACATTTGGGTGACCTTTTGTGTGTAATATAACAAGTTTTATTAATTGTCCTGCTGTGTACGTATGTATTTGGTAGACTTCCAGCAGATTTTACCGACTCTTTTTCTATGAACGGTGAACATCTGTGTGTGTGTTGCTCTCTCTCCTTTGCCATTCTATTGTGGTTTTTTACTTAATAGTAAAATCTCTATGGAAAGTATATGAAACAGCGTGTGGATATGTTTCTGTTGTCCTCCCCTACTTTGAAGCCTACTTCACTTTGTGTAGGGTCTCTTTAGCAATATGGACATTTTAAAGCCACTAATTGTATAGATTTTCCTGTTTTTTTTTTTTTAGCATTTACTCTGGTTAGTTTATTTTTAAAAAAAATTTTTTTATTTACTCTGGTTAGTTTTAAAACTAGAAAAAAGTAAATATTCTGTGTTTGAAGAACCATTCACCATTCTGTTTTAATAATTTCAATGTGAATTATAATTTGACAGTTCTCCTGTTCCAAGTCTCTGTTTTCTTTTTTTAAGATTTTATTAGAGCATGAGTTGGGGGAAGGGCAAAGGAGAAGCAAACGCCCCATGAGCAGGGAGCCCCATGAAGGGCTCACTCCCTGGGCCTTGGGATCATGACCTAAGTGGAAGGCAGATGCCTAAGCAGCTGAGCCACTCAGGCTCTACATTTTCTTTCTTTAGGAGATAATCTTATTCTAAGGGCTACACAGTATCTTTAGGTGCAAAGTGTTGCTCAAAGTGTTTCCTTTCTGAAGCTCACTTCTGGGACGTTTTCTTTGGTATTCATTTCCTCCTCTTTCTTTTAGGATTGTCTGTGTTTTCCAGTATTGAAGGAGAGTCAAACAAGTACGTGCAAAACACCTGGCTCTTGCCCACTGATCTTCTCCACCTGCTCCCCTGCAACTTCTGCCTCAGGGTCTGAACCACTTGGCCCTGGACACTCCATAGTCTCCTCTGCTTTTGTGCCCTTCCACCCCGCTGTCTTCTGCAGCTTCTGGCTCATCCGAGTCTCTCCCGGCACAACATCTTTCCTGGGGGCCTTTCCCAGCACTTAAGTTCTCCTCTCCCCATTTCTGTATCTGTGCCCACAAAGCAGCAGTTACCACAGTGTCAGAATGAGGGTGTTGTGGCTCCCAGGAACCAGCAGTCAGAAAGCGTGCTGAATGCTGAATAGTGGCATCAGGGTGGGGGCTAGACTCTTCCCTGTGGGCAGGATCTCTGCCTTTTTCCTTTGGCCCCAGCGCCACTTAGTGCTAGAAATAGCCAACATTCAAATACTCTTAGAATGAAAGGAGCAGCCTGCTCCGACACGTCAGCTCTGTGAGCTAGAATTTTAAAAATGGTTTCAGCTTTTCATTCTTACATTAAAAAAAAATTTTTTTTAAAAAGATTTTATTTATATGACAGAGAGAGACACAGTAAGAGAGGCAACAGAAGCAGGGGGAGTGGGAGAGAGAGAAGCAGGCTTCCCACTGAGCAGGGAGCTGGACGCGGGGCTCTATCCCAGGACCCTGGGATCCTGACCTAAACCGAAGGCAGTTGTTTAATGACTGAGCCACCCAGGTGCCCCTCTTACATACATTTATTTATTTATTTATTTATTTATTTATTTATTTATTTTATAGGTATGTAGCCCATTCGTGTAACTTCTTTCTCTTCCCGACGACATTTGGGATCTTGGATTCAGAATTCTCTTTCCAGGCTTCTAGTGTCCAGTTTTTGAATCAGTATGGCTTCGACTACAACAAGGTATGACAGCAGAGGAGGGAAGTGGGAAGGTTTTAAAGGTTCTCTGGTCCAGCTGGGCTGAGTCCGTTTCCTGTCCCCATGAACTGTACAAGGAAGGCTTCTTTCCCTCTGCTCCCCTGCCCAGAGGATGCCTCTACTAGTCTCCTTGTTCCTCGTCTAGTTTCTCAAAAACGGGATCCCGTATATGAATGAAGAGCAGGAGAAGAAAATTAAACACAACATCCTGACTGGAAACTGGAGAGTTCGCAGGTAAAGCCTCTTTCTCTGGGGCTTCGATAGTCTCTGGGCTGCTGTTCTTCTGAGTGCTCTGGGGGTTGGTGTGCTGGCCAGGGTATGGGCATGGTGACTGCACTCCATCCTCTTTAGCTGGGGTGGCTTTGGCAGTGTGCTACCTGCCAAACACACCAGCTCAAAGTGCTGGTGGTTCTGTTCCTCACCTGAGATGAGAGCCGTCCTTCTGCACTGAGTATGATTTTCATGTTGAAAAGTGGAGGGGAGGAAAGGAAAGGCACCAGCTCTTAACTCAGGACTCAAAGGAAAAAGCAGGAGCTTCATCCCAGTGCTGCAGGGGAAAAAGCAGGTTCTGGTGGTCTCCCTGTGAGAGGTTGCACTGGCCTTCAGTGCCATCTCAGGGATGTCTTGGGGGTAAATTAGAGGTAACCTTGATGAAACCGGCCATGTGCCTTGGCCTGGACATATTGCCCCGTGTTCTTGAATCTGTATGCTCCTGAGGGCAGGTTTCTGCCTTTTTTTTTTTTTAATCCTTTATTTATTTTTAAGGATTTTTATTTATTTGACAGTGAGAGAGCACAAGCAGGGGGAGCAGCAGAGGGAGAGGGAGAAGTAGACTCATTCCTGAGCAGGGAGCCTGATGCGGGGCTGGATCCCAGGATTCTGGGACCATGATCCAAGCCAAAAGCAGATGCTTAACCAATTGAGCCACCCAGGCACCCCTCTGCCTTTTTCTTGAGCTCCCAGTGCCAGTTATCCTACTTAAAACCACCACCACTACTACTACAGAGCCCTGCCCCAGGCAGGTCCTGCTCACAAGAGTCTGGAGCTGAACTAGTCATTTCAGCTCTTTGCACTTTAGATTTTTTGCCTTTATCAGGAGGAGAGGTTAAGTTAGACCAATTTTAAACTCTGGAATGTTATGATCGAATATTGGGTCCAGATAACTACGTAGTATTGGATGGTTTCTTTTTTTAAGTAGGGTGTATGACCAATGTAGGGCTTGAACTCAATCTCAAGATCAAGAGTCATGTGTCCCACTGACTGAGCCAGTTAGGTGCTCCTAGAGGTGACTTTTAAAATTTTTTCCTCCCCTGAGATCCTTATTCTTGGGTTTTCACATAAAAATATAGCTTTTTGTAAGAGAAGATCTATTTGAATTTTTCATCTTCTGTTATTTTCAAGTGTTGGAGAAAAGTCTTTCCTCATCTCGAAATAACACTGTTTTCTTCTATTTCTAATGTAGAAGGCGCGCTTACCAAAGTTCTGTCTCTTCCTTATTTCACCAGATGGTGCTTTTTCACCCCCAAAGCTGAATTAAGCAGACAGGACTGACAGTAGTGTTTAGTGGTGGCTAGCTTCCATGCAACCCAGTGAGGCAGAAAGGGATGAACCTTGCTCCTGCGTTTGGAGGGGAAGAATCGGCCGAGTGTTTGGTTCGCTCTTGCAGAACAAGACTCAGAAAATAGTCTTTTTTGGGTCTGTTTTGTTGCTGAGATCCCAGTGTGAAACCCAGAGTCCTCCAAAACTCTTGTCGTGTTAACATCGCTTGAAGGTTCTGGTGGTTTTCCCCAATATCCCACTTTCATGTGCCTGTTTCCAGTTCTCTGGATAAAGACCAGATCAAGGTGGTGATCGATGAGGTGACACGGTGGCTGGACTTGGCAGAGGAGGGCGACTGGATGACTCTCCCTGGTATTACTGGTACGGAGGAGGCTGCTCGCCCAGCCTGGCGTTGTTGGGGCTGGTCACTGTCGCATGCAGGGGTTGTTGGGTGCGTACGCTCTCCTTCCTGGGGATCCTGGGCATTGACTCAGCACACGTGTTGTCACTGGGGTTAGATAAAGCCCTGACCCCAACTCAGAAGTGGGAGGCTTTTGACCTATTTTGACTTTTAAGGTTGAAGACGTCCAGTCCTGTTCAGTGTCCTCCTTTTATCCCAATCCCGAGAGCCCGAGTTACTCTTATTTACTTGTGTTCATCTCTGGATTTTTTTTTTACCCCCCATGGCACTGTGTGGAATCACAATGAACCTGCCCTCAATTAGTGGTCCTTGGGCCTGGTCTCTGGACCTGTGGGGTCTCAGACCCTTTCCGAGGGGTCCACCAGCTCAAAAGTATTATCAGAATCTCACTCTGGTCATTTGCCATTGTCACCGGGCATTTGCATGGATAGTGCTGGGAGGGGGGTGGCGGTGGGTAAAAGCGCACGTTGGAGCGGACCTTCCCAGGGATCCTTTTCTTCGTCACCACTTCCGGTTTAGAAACTCGAAATCTAGTTTTTATGAACTACCTTTGTGGTGCAGAAGTCACCTTTATTATAAAGAAGTCTTTATTACATCTCGGTCTTTGCTCATCCTTTGATTTTTTTCTTTCTTTCTTTTTTTTTTTTTTTTTTAAAGATTTTATCCATTTATTTGACAGGCAGATCACAAGTAGGCAGAGAGAGAGGGGGAAGCAGGCTCCCCGCTGAGCAGAGAGCCCGAGTGGGGCTCGATCCCAGGAGCCTGGGATCATGACCTGAGCCGAAGGCAGAGGCTTTAACCCACTGAGCCACCCAGGTGCCCCCATCACTTGATTTCAGTGGGTCCAAATACATGTGCGTAAAACCTTGCTGTTGCTAACCACGGGGCAGCGCTCCTCTGGAGGAAAGCGCTCATGCACATCCGAGCTGGGAGCTCAGTCCGCACCTTTTCTTTGAATGGAATGTCTTTTTTATAGGAAAGGAGGGACTGTGGTTATTCTGATTTGGGTATTTTCAGTCCTTTTCTCAAGTGAGAAGAGTAATCCTCTCACTTGCAGGAAAATAACTCACAGAATTTGCTAGTGATAAAATTTGAGCTTTCCATCAAAACCCCAAATTTTGGAAAACTCCAGTCTGCCACCGTGAGCTTGACAAGCTTCCCAATACTGAGACTGTTCTGATGGTCCATGGCTGTAGGTACAAGTGTCTTTTGTTGATCGTGTATAACGTGTGAACGTCAGAAGATTCCAGTAACTCTGCAAATCAACATTTTTCATGTAACCAATGCACAGTGTTACAAAATCATGGGCAACAACATAATGGTTTTACTATTTTAAAAGAGAACTTTACACTGTTCAATGTACATTGTTCTAAGGCGATGAATGTCAAAAGCTCTAACCCTCACACAAAGGGTCACTAGGGTCGTCCATCTCCGAGTGGCCCTGGGATAGACTTCCAGAATGGACATGAATGCTGTGCCGTCCCTGTCGTGGGGGCTCCTGGGCTTGGGTACACCTAAGAGCTGTCTCTCCTTTGTCTCCATGCATCTCTCAACTTCTGCTTCTCCTGAGAGGAAGGTGAACCACCGTCTGGATGGTTCTGTTCCAGCCTTGTGTTTCCTTGCCACAGGCTTCCAGGCTTTTGAGGTCCAGCTGGTGCTGAGGCAGGCCCTCCCCGACATCTGGACGGTTCCGAGAGACCAGGGGGTGAGTTCCCACCTGTGAGCGGGTGGTCCGGTGGCTCCTTTCTCGCTCATTCCGCCAAATCTGGCCTTTGTGAAAGGCTTTCTCCCGTCTTCTCCCCTCTCCTTTCGAGATGAACCGCTGCTTTGGCTTCGTTCCCAGGAACCCAGGATTCAGAGAACTTGTCTCTACTCTTGTTTCAGATCATAGTGAAAAAAGTGAGCAAACAGCATCGGTGGTATCTTGAGAACACCTCCTGTGACCGAGCGAGCTGTTGGAAGGAGAAGATTCTTCTCTCTGCCAGGGGTTTCTCAGTGTTTTTCCAGATGCTGGTGAAAGCCCAAAAGGTAGGGGAAAAAAAAAAAATCTTTTTCTTGCTCTCTAGCAAGTATTTCTGACCATAAAAATAGCCTGGGTCCTCCAACAAAAATAAGATTCCTTGAGATAAGTAGTTCTTTCCTGTCAGCAACTGGCTTCCTAGATCTAGCCTTGCTTTCCCCAAACAGTGACGGGGAAAGTTCCTGGGACAGGAACGCTGCGTTCCTTCCCCCATTAGGCACACGGCCACTGCACTACTAGCCGACCTCGGACTGCTGGGGGACGGTCTTCAGTTTAGACCCTCGGCAGGGACACCCTGTCCCACATCCCTCCCGCGCCCCACTAGACATCCTGGCACTGGAGGCACTGGGCCACCTCTCATGAGGGTGCGTGAAGTGGGGGTGGACTGCCGTGCGCTAGGATCGCGGTGGGTCCTAAAGCTGCCCCCTCCGCGAGAGTGCGTTCACCTTGGATGTCTGTTTTTACACCTCGTCTCTGCACCTGTCGATTCCTCCAAGTAGCCCTTAGTGGGCCACAACATGATGATGGACCTGCTGCATCTCCACGAGAAGTTCTTCAGGCCGCTCCCAGGTATGGGCGCACCTGCCATCCCCCTCTCCGCCTTCACTTGCCACCTTGCGAGGGGGGGTGGGCCAGAGTCGTCCTCTGCTGTCTCCCCACGATCCGTCGGCTTCTGCAGAGTCCCAGCACCTCTGTGCCTGTTCCCATCTTCCCGGAGTGGAAGTCAGGTGCCCTTCTGGCAGAAAAACATACGTTTGAATGGATACTCTGACCCTGTTATGGAAGGTGTCCCAGATCCTTGTTTAAAACCTTATAAAATCAGAAATGTGAGCAGGAGAGAAGCTGCCTTCAGTCTCTGCTATAATCCTAACACTTTGCTTTTTTCTCTGTGAGTTCTCACAGATTAGATCACACTATATAGTTGATTTTGTTTGGGTGTACTTCCACTTACCCAAAGCATTTGTGTCATTGACTTAATAAGTGCTGTGCCAGGGGCTGTGTGGCCTTGTCTCGTGGCTGGGCCATACTTTTCTATGACCGATGGTTCCCTGGCTGGATGTGCAACAGGGTCGTGTAGCCACTAAAAACATGGGCTCGGGAGCCATGCTTGGGTCCGCGTTCCACCCTTGGTTATGTTGTGAGCTCCAGCAAGGCACTTTCTCTGCTTCCTTGCCTATAAAATGGGTTGTAATGGTACCAACATCCTAGCATCAGGGGATTAAAGGAAGTAATGTACACAGCTAGACAAAGAGGGTGAGATGGTTCTAAGATTTCCCCAAGAAATGAATTGACAAAACATCTTAGTTGGATCATATTGAGAAAATCAGAGAGCTAGGAATAAAATTCGTAAGCTATGACCCGAAAAACTAAGATGACAAAACAAAATTGCAGGGAGAACAAGAGCTGGGTAAGAAAGGGAAAAAGGTGGGAGAATGTGGCCTGGTCCTACAAGAGCAAGGAGGTGTGGGCCGGGGGCTGAGTCAGGAGTTGGGCTGTCCCCTTATGCATTGGGAAGCCACACGGAGGTGCCGAAACCTGGGGAAGTTGTCCACAGCACAGCCCTGCCCGCTGAGCAATCTGGGAACACACACCCAGAGAAAAGCACTGGGAAGTTGCTTGTTCGGGGAGTGGAACGAGGAGAGCAAGGCTTGTGTTGGTTGGTTTCGCAACAAACTTCTTTAAACTGTATCTAGGTAGGCCTTTGGTAAGTCGATCAAAAGCTTAATTCCTTGTTGGGGCAATTCCCTCATAGCTTCTAGCTGAATTTTCTTGGATCTTCTCTCAATAGTCCCTTATAAGTGACGATTTCATGTCTGTCTTTTCAACAGCACTTCTTTCTCCCTTTTTCTGTTGGCTAGAACCTTGCAAGCTACGTTAACGTTGACTTAACCGTAGACAATATCCCGAATCGAATGGGAAGCCAGTTGGCCTTGACCACCTTGAATGGCGATGGCAGTTTGGCTTGATCTATCCATTCTCAATAATCGGGGGAAAGGAAGTTTTTCATTCCCATTTTGTTCTGTTTGTTGCTTTATTTGTTAGTGTTGGGGACGGGCTAGGTTGGAGACTCTCCCTCCCCATGTTTACCAGCCAACTCCTTTCTCTCTGGTCTGTCAATCAGAAAGCTATGATCAGTTTAAGATGAACATCCACAGCCTGTTTCCTGTTCTCATTGACACCAAGAACGTGACCAAGGATATCTGGAAGGTAACGAACGGGACTGCTTTGGGTGAAGGAGTGCTCTGTTCCAGTCACACTTTACTTTGTCTCTTTTTAAACATCGTTCCTGGAACCCTTCTCTCCTGTTTTACAGCCAGTATTGGCTTCCTTTGTGTGTTAGCATTGGCTCGTCCTGTTGGCTTCTGTTTTCCTTCCCTCATTCAGGCTGCCATGTTTTGAATGAGTTCTATGGAGCGTGTCTGATCTAAATCAGCACTCCGCACGACACCTTGTGCGGGAGCTCCGTGTAAGTGTGAGGACTGTTTGCAGCCCGCTCTAAGAGTATCAGGCTGGAGGAGGCCCCGAAAGATCTTGACCAAGGCGTAAGGTCATGGGTTTTCCACCCTGAGTGCATTACAGTTCCCCAGGGAAGCCAGTCCTGACACCGGGGTCCCACCACCAGCTCCCTGTGGTTTAGAGGGATGGGGGAGGGGTGGTATTTCAAAAGCCCCCAGGTGGCTTGTGTTGTGCAGTTAGGGAGTGAACCACACATGGAGAAGAGAGGCACCCAACTGGCTTAAATGCCTCTTCGAAGTTAAACTGAGGAACAGAGAAAGGGGAATCAGATCAGCATTTTAAAGCATCTTTGCCCAGAGTATGTTTGTTACCGTACTGCCCGGGTTTCTAGCTCTTGCACGCTTCTGTGACGCTGCTCGTGTAGCAGAGTCCTAGCATGAAGCAGGAAGGACATGGACTGATCTGAGGGGACCCGTGTAGACTCCTTGCCACACAAAAGAAGATGAGCTCTAGGGTGACCTGGCATTGCCCAAGACTCTCTGGTTCTCGGAGCGCCTGGTGTCCTACGTGTGTGTCCTTGGCCATGGCCTGGCACCTTGGAGGCATACGTATATGGAACCCCTTAAACACTCTTTGAAGGAAGGCAGTAGGGGTTGTTGCAGTCTTTCTAGCTTCGGTTTTTGGGGACCTTCTAGGAAACCCAGGGTTACTAGGTGCCTGGACATCCTGATCAAGGAATGAGGACACACGTTTGAATAGAAAGCAGGGTTTGTAGGAATTATTTTGCAGGTTCTTTTAAGGACCATTTGGTAATACCCAAAGCACATAAGAAAAGCACAAGTTTTATTCTCCCTGATTTGTTTTCCATAATTTTAGGAACTGAATTTCCCAAGGGTTTCAAATCTTTCAGAAGTTTATGAAGTCCTAAACAGGTAAGGAAGGATTTTTGTTTTGTTTTGTTTTGTTTTTGGAGCTGCCTGTACAGTAGGGTTCTCATGGCGGGGGAGGGTTCATGCCCCAGGACACACCTGCCAGTGTGGGGGCATTTTGGGTTGTGACAAGTGGGGCTGTACCGGTATCTGGAGGAAAGGCCAGGATGCACAGAACAGCCCCCCACGGCCTAGAATCCCCCAGCCGCAGCGTTGCCAGTGTTGGGGCGGGCAAGCCCTGTCTGGAGGGCCAGGAACCCGTGAAATACCTACAGCTGTTGACTGTGGTGGCTTCTGTCGGCCAGGGTTTAATTTCTCTTGATCTGTGTCTGCTTGCTGGCGGGGTAGGCCCCCGCCGATTGGACTGTTGGCTTCCGCACCCTGGTGTGTGTCATGGGCCTGCCGGCGGGCTGGTGGGTGCGCCGTGAACACTTGAGTGACTGAATGACCCCAGTACTAGGGGTGACCCTGACCTTATTGTAGGAGAAGCAGCTCCCACCTCCCCTCACAGCCCTGACTGACTGAGGCCTGGGTTGTCCTGATGGTGGGGGTGGGAGACAGGGAGGGGCACCGTGCCTGGGAAGCACCAGGGTCGGGGAGCTCAGCAGCTTCCTCCCCGGCCGGCCGGGAGGACCCGCAAACCCAGCAGCAGAGAGAGCGGGCGCCACATCGCGGCGGCTGAAGGGGGCACCTCTCTGCAAGAACAGAGCTCATCCTCTGGTGGTGGTGGTCCTCTGACCTCTGCGTGGCGCTCCCCTCCCCGCAGCGGTCTCCTCTGGGACCTCGTGCTTCATGTTCTCCTCCCTACGAGGGTCCCCCGGGTCCCCATTTCCAGGAAGCAAATACGGAGGCCAAGTGCTGGTGATCTCCACTCCCTGCTCCCCCCCTGGAGACATTTGCGGCGGCGTCTCTCCCAGCCGCCAGCACACACAAGCGCCTCCTGTGTGCGGGGCCCAGGCGGAAAGGGCTGCCCTCCGCCTGCCTGTCCAGCGTCCTGCCCCGTGGTCCTCCCTCCCCTGGCTGGGCAGTGTCCCTGGCGGGGCCTCCAGGCTGGCCCTCTCCCCTCCCTCACCGTCATCCTCCTTCTCCTGGCCCAGAAACCGCAGAGCCCCCCTCCCAACTCTGCTCCCTCCCTCCCTCCCTCCTCAGTCTTCTCTTTGTGACACGCCTCTCTCCAGGGGCTTCTATGGGCCAAGGCCCTCGGAGGTCGGGTTCTCTCATGATCTCGCCCGGTGCAGGCTGCTCCGTCGTCTCAGTCAAGGGCCGATGCATGAGGCACAAGGCGTGTGGAACAGGCCTGCTGACCGCTGTCTGGTGCCCGGCACCCTAGCCTCTCCCCACCCCGCCTCGGTGGTTCCCCTCCCTGGACTTCTGGTGGGTTTTATAGTTTTCAGCCCATTCCTTGTGGGCGCCTGTCCTTCCAGCCATTTCTTAAGTCCCTTCAGGGTTGCTCCTTGGCCCTCTTCTTGCTCATTACCATGTCCCTTGGTGACCTAAGGCGCTCCCTTAGCGTCAGCTACCACTGCCCGTGACCGTTCAGATCTCCAGGACACCCCCGGCTCGCTGCCTGGCTGCCAGGCCGTCCTGCCCACACGGCCATGAGCATCTTTAACTTGGCCTTGTTCTCGGTCCCTCGAACCCACCTCTGTGCCTGGAGCAACTCACACAAAGGCCTGTGGCCCCAGGGGCCGTGCTGAGGGCTATGTGCGAATGTGAAGGTTTTGTTGGAAATGCACAGGCTCCGAATCCAGGCGTCCTGGGTTGAAAGCCCGGCTTTGCCCCCCCACCAGCCCACGAGCACCCTTGAGAGAATGACTGCATCTCTCTGAACCTCCGTTCTACCACCTGTGACCTGAGGACATGGTTGTGGGGAACTCGCAGGTGCCGATGAGATGAGCGTGCTTGGCCGTGGGAACGGACTCAGACCACAGCCTGCGCTCGGCCCGTGTCTGTGCAGCATCCGCTGCACACACCCAGGTTCTAAGAGGTTTTGTCAGGAAACAAAGGGAGGCTTTCCTCATTGAGCACCACCACCCGTGCCAGAGCCGGGAGTGGGCCAGCCGTGCCTTGTAGTCGGTGGACTCCTGTCTGTCTGGACGTTCTGAGCGTCTCTGGCCTCTCTCCGGTGTGCCCTTCCCCTGCACGCCCAGCATCCTTGCCACCGCCCAGCCTCTTTCATTCCAGGGATGGTAGAGGCCCCACGGGTATCTCGTGGCCTGTCCTGGCTCATCACCCCTACCGCTGGAGTGAGGTTTTAAAACGTGAACCTGATTGGGCCAGGTTTCTGGTCTGTCTTCCCGATACTCCTGAAGATCCCCTTTTCCAGCCCTGGCCTGCCCACAGGGGCTTCACTGCACCTTGTGCCTTGGCTTCGCCATCGGGCCTCGCTCCCTTTCCCTCGCTGCCTTTGCGTGTTCCCCGTGATCGAAATGCTGGCCGCCTCCCTGTGGCTTCAGCGGCCCGAGTTCCTCTGGTTCGGGACTCCGGGGGTACCGCCTGCGTCGGGAAGCCCGCCCGCCCTCCTGCCCTCGGCCTCCGTATCCTGAGTGCTCCGTGTGGGCCTCGGGCGCTGCAGCAGTGGGCCCAGGCTTGCGGACACCCCTTGGACCGTGGGGTAATCTGTGGTCCTAGCTGGTGTCACGTGTGTCCCGGTGCCTCGGCTCAGCTCGGCGTGGGGCAGGTGCCTCGAGCGACCCGGCCGCAGCCTCCAGCCCTGCTGGGCTCCCCCACCTGCCCTGGTGCCCGCCTACCAAGACCCTACGTGCCTGGTCCCGTTTGTCTTTTGTTTAAGGCACCCCAGTCCTGAGGACCCTTTTTGCTCCTATGAACGCGGTGAGGAGAGACCAAGAAGGGCTTATTTGCAATGAGTCTTCTTTATCCTGTTTTTCTTCTCTACCAGCGACTTGAATCCTACCAGAAATTCCGGGCCAGTGGTCATTCACGCGAGCAAGTGTGAAAAATACGGTATGTTCCCGTGAGCATAAGCCGCTCCACGGTCAGCCAGGTACTGAGGTAGCAGAACAGGACCTGGCCTCCCCGTGGGCAGGCGTGTGGGAGGGTCATGGGGGGGGGCTCCGTGTCCCCCTCCTCACAAAGGAGCATGGCATTGCAGCTCCTGGGGGTCGCCTGATCCCCTCGGGCATGCGGCTGGCCTGCCGGGAGGCTCTCCGCCCCGGCTTCGCGCTGCGGCGGGGGCAGCGGGCTGGAGACGGGTGCGTGTGCCCTTCTCCCCACCCGCATCTCTGGAGGAATGACGGTGGTCGGTGTGCGGCTGGGTGGGGAGCAGACCCCCGGTCCAGGCCGTGTTCTGATGGCTGCTCTGCTCTCTCTCCTCTTCTGGGGCGCTGCTGCAGTGGAGACCAAGTACCCCCACGAGGCTGCGTACGACGCCTTCCTCTGTGGATCAGGTGAGGGTTGTCCTCTGAAAGGGGGCCTCCTGCTTTACGTGTGGTACTCCCCCACCAGCCCGAGGCTCTCCGTTTACTTCCAGGTGGGTTGTGCGTCACGGAAATAAAGCAGAAGTTGGCATCTTTTGATGAGGTGATCTCGTTGAGTCTGGACGTGTCTTACATCTCTAGCTTTTCCCCCCAGTTCTTCTGAAAGTGGCCCACTTGCTCGTGTGGAGAGTACACGGGTGAGTGTTCCTTCCTTCCATCCTGCTCACGGAACGGTGGTCCGAATCCCTGAGCCCTTGGTGTCAGCTAAGCCCTCGGGGCTCCTGTGGCTCCCAAAGATGGGAGGGCGCCGAATGTTGTGGTGCAGAGACCGTTGCTGACTGGGCAGCTGCCCTCCTCCTCGGGATGGCGTTTCCTACCGTCCCGGCCTGCTCTGTGCTGGCGCGGGGCCCTTGTTGTGTGGCGGGAGGCCAGGGCAGTAAGGCCCGGTGCAGGGCCTCCCCTGCCTCAGGCCTTCCCAGTGTGGTATGCTGGCTTTGTCTGTTGCCGCCCCCCCCCCACCCTGTTTCTCATAACCACAGAAATCACTGTGAGGTGGGAGGACACCTCCTTGGGGTTCACAGAGTCGGGCTGGGGAGAGGGGTAGTGAGGTGGACTAAGGCGGATAAGGGAGAGATTCTCAAAGTTCCAAATTGAAACCTCAAACGCATTCCCCCCCATGGCAGCATCACCCTTGATGCCCATAGCACTGGGCCCCGAGGCACCAGGGCCACACTTGGAATACGCATTCTAGAGCATAATCCTTGGTGTACGTGTCAGTTAAATAGGATTTAGGCCTGATGGAAGAGCGGATCAAAATTGTAACAGGCTCTTCGAGGCTGACTTGGAAACCTTTTCAGGCTAATAAAATTAATAATGATTGTGGACCAATTTATTAGCTTTGGTACTGCCTATGTTTTTTCATTCTAGTAATGACTATTATGCATAGAAATACCCTATGCTCTGCACCTGGCACCTTCCATCCTTGCGTTCTAATCCTCCTGACCTAAAACCCTCGTAGGCGTAGTGAAGTTCCGTAGCAGCCCGGACCTGCCTGGCTATGAGTCCTATGGTTCCCCCGCAGACCTGGGCTCTGGTGTGTGGTCGTGTCTGCACCGAGGCAGGGCACGCGGGGATGAGGGCTGAGGGACAGTCATTCGGGATGGAGGGCGATATCCTGTCAAGTGGGCCTTTGGACCGTGGCCTCTCACTAATTCTCTGAGCCACTGCCGATGTTGCTCAAGGAGTCTTTACGCAAGTGTCCCCGATGGGTGGTGATCACCTGAAGCTCTACTGTGTCTGGGGCTCCGGAGAGCGCTCTGTGGGATCGGTGGGTTGGGGGAGGCCTGCAGATTTGGAGGAAGGGAGGGGGAGAGTGGTCTGAGGTGGCACCCTCCCCTGTTCTGTCCCCAGACCCTTTGCTGTGGCTGAGGACGTGTGCTTGACCGCTGGTGTGCCTGATTGCTTTGGGGTTTTCTCTGTCCCTGTAGTGCCGGCCCCATGCCCGAGCCCTCCTTCCCTCTGTATCTCGACGTGCTGGCTCCCTATGTGAACCAGGTGAATCTAATCCGAGCCGGGGTTCCTAAGATTGTGAGTAGCTTTTCTTTCGCTCCTTTCCCCTACTCAGAGGCGTGTGCTGGGAATCAGCCTGGTTTCCCTGGGGACCTCTCCGAGGTGGTCTGGAAACAACCAAAACCGGAGCGAGAGGGTGTTTTCCTGCCTAAACCCACGTGGGTGCGTGCGTTCCTTCCGTCCCCTCCCAGCCCAGACACAGCCTCTCTTAGCCTCTTAGGGTTTTCAAACCAGGAAGGTTGTCCATAAGAATTGCAGAAAATCTCCTCTGCTCTTCTCCCTGCCTTCTAGAATTTCTCAGGTCCAGATTGCCCCAGTATCCGACCTCCCATCCTCCTCCTCCATGTCCGGAAGTGGCCGGGGGTCAGCGAGCAGCAGGTCTACCGTGAGTTTCAGAATCTCTGCAAGTTCGATGTGCGGCGACTCTCGCGGAACCAGTTCCTGCTTTTGACCAATAAGTTTAAGGAGTAGGTGCCTTGGTTCTCCGCATGTCCCCGCTTGTCCCCGTGCCCTGCGGCCAACGCTGCCCTTTGCAGCTGCTTGGAGCCTGCTTGGAGCAGCAGGTCTGACGTTCGCACGCCTGACCTAAGAACGTCTCTCGGCAGTGCTCGGAGCATCCTGAAGGAGTACAGGGGCCACCCCACCCTGCAGGTGTCCCTGTACCGGTACTGGAGGCACTCCCCGAACATCAGCTGCCTGTTGCAGTGAGTGACCTGGAGCACTGTGTGGGTCCTGCCGGGGAGAGCGGGGGCGGAGTTCACTCGCTGGAGGCGTGTGTGTGTTTAAAGATGGGTTTACTTGAGAGTGCCCACGAGTGGAGGGAGGGGCAGAGGTGGAGAGAATCTGAGGCTGACTCCCGGCTGAGCACAGAGCATGCACAACGCAGGGCTCGATCTCACGACCCTGAGATCACAGCCTGCGCCCGAAACCGAGAGTCAGATGTTTCACCAACTGAGCCAGCCAGGCGCCCCACCAGCGTGTGTTGTAAAGGAGTCCTCGTCAAGCGTGGTGGCCTGAATGTCCTTCAGTAGCACCAGACAAGCATTGACTGAACGTCCGCTGTGTCGGGTACTATCGTGGGTTCTAGGCTTCAGCGAGTAAGGCAAAATCCCTGCTCTCCTAGAACTCACGCTCCAGTGGGAGGTAACAGCGAACAAGTGAATTGCAGGACAGATCAGGTGACAAGTGTTTATTAAAAACAAGAGCAGATCAGGAGGTGGGAGTGGGGGGCCAGAAGGAGGGTAAGGGAGAAGTGGGGACCCCATTAAGTCTCGAGGGAGGTCAGGGAATGAGCCAGGGAGAGCACTGGGGAGCCCTGTCCAGGCAATAGGGCAGAGGCCCTTGTGGGGAGGCATCCGGGTGCCACGGGGCCGTGAGAAGACCACGAGGAGAGGCTGGGGAGGAGCGTGGGCCCGACAGAGTGGAGGGCCGTGGGTGAGGGCTGCGGGAGAAGCTGCAGGTGGCCGGAGATTTTCCACACAGGTGGCTCTGCGTGAGGCAGACTGCAGAGGGCCACAGAGGCAGGCGAGTGGACGGTCCGGTTGGGGCTCGGGCTGTGTGGTCTGAGGGACCCTGTGGTCAGAGTCGGGTGCTGTAGGGGGATCACGGCCCGCCTGGAGCAGGGTCGAGTTTGAATCAGGGTTTTTGGCCTGCATAACTGAAAGATGGGATTGCTCTGAGGGTTTTGGCCTCCTGGTTAGGAGCCATATCTATAGAAAACTGGACGCTTGAAGAAAAATGTTTGGCTCCTAGGCAGTCTTTTCTCCATCTGTCAACCTCTGATGTAAATCACTAGGAAAATGACTTGTCTGCGTGTGTCTGAGAGCCATTCTGCCCTCGAGGCAGAAGTTCATACTGGGAGAGTGATAGGAAGACAGGAACATTTGGGTGAGCTGCTTGGGGGCCTGTGCATGTGTCCGTGCTTTTGGACCTGCCCGTTCCCCAGCAGCCTGCCGCCATCCACGACCGTGACCTCTCTCTCCTGCAGGGTCTGTGGCGTGGTCACCACCTGGGCCCTCCTGGCGCTTCTCCTCGGAAGACCTGGCCACTGAGGGCAGCCGGCAGCCCTTTCCCATCTCTGCACCTCCCTGGGACAGCCATCCGTTTGGGCTTTTTGCGGGTTTTGTTTGTGTCAATCATATTTTATTTGCAGACCAATCTCTGCGGTCCTTATGAGGAACTTTGTTTTGAAGGTGAAATTCTGTAATGATTATCAACGATAAAGAAATCCTTAGATGTGGTACTTTTGTGGTCAGAACTCTTCTTTCTATAAATGGGGAGACGTCCGCATCTCTGGGAATTTCGGCTAGACCCCCGGAGGGTCTCACGTGCACACAAACTAGCATGGGAGCTGGACAACAGGTGAACCAAAGGCTCCGTTATTTCTGGGAGAGAAATTCTTGGCCACTAGACCATTTCCCAGACCTAAACCCCTACCAGCCTGAGTTTAGTAAAGGGGGAAAAAATGAAGCTAAGTGTCCGTGTGCATTTGTGATGTTTTTGGTAATGTTTTATGATATATAATATTTAACATGCACCTCAGAAACAAAGATTACCCGTGCCACAGCTGTGTACCTTGCCAAGGCCCAGTGTGATCTCGTTACTGTGTTCCCTTGTGGTGGGCCATGCTGGGGGCCATGCCGGGGCCATGCCGCTCCACACCTCACCTTGTGTTATTTATTTTTTTTTAAGATTTTATTTATTTTATTTGACACAAGAGAGAGATCACAAGTAGGCATAGAGGCAGGCAGAGAGAGAGGGAGAAGCAGGCTTCCTGCTGAGCAGAGAGCCCGATGCGGGGCTCCATCCCAGGACCCAGAGATCATGACCTGAGCCGAAGGCAGAGGCTTAACCTGCTGAGCCACCCAGGCGCCCTCAGCTTGCATTATTGTAGCTTTTCTTTATCGGGAGCTGAACTTGGCTGGGCTGTTTGCTCAACTGTGAACCTCACTTACTGACTTAGCAAAGCCTCCTTAAATTTGGGGTGAGCGGTGGGGTATAGAGTTTTTCTCTAAAAGGCAGAAGCATCAGTGGCGGCAGCCGTCCCAGTGGAGGGTGTGGGAGCTGCCATTCTAGAAGTCCCAGGCTCGTCCTGAGGGACAAGTGACCAGTGGGCTGCTGTGCCTGGAGGTTCGGGGCAGCTCGTGGTTGGACCAGTGAAAGCACACTCGTGGGGGGCGGTGGGGGGAGGAAGTTTTATCCTTTTGTCCAAATGGCATCCTAGTGGGGTCCCCCTGCCCGCCATTGAATGTAACTTTGTATGCACTGAGGAGCGCCCCCTTTGCTCTTGTGGGCTTTTGGGGCTCAGTCTCGTTAGATGAGCTCCGTGTGCAGTAAGCAAACGTGAGGCACGAACACATGCTTGGCGGAGTGTACCGAGTGACCCTTTTAACTTTCCAGGGTTGGAGCAGGACCCGAACCCTAGGAGCTGGTTTGTGTAGTTCTGGAGTGAAGGCCGCCCTGGAGGGATGTGATGGGACTTGACTCCTGTAACCGTCTTTAACGGCCGCTGCCGCGCTCACCTGCAGTGGGGAGTGTGCTGGCCGAGGCGGTCTGGGTCTGCCCGTCGCACTGTGGGGACGATGGCCACGATGGCCACGCTGCCTCTTGTCCCTGCTGCAGGACGGGGGTGGGGAGGGAGAGCAGGGGTGGCTGAGCTGCTGAAAGCCTGTGGTTGTGATCAGCTTCGTGTGCTGTTCAGAAGTGCTGAGTGCGGGGAGAGCCCCGGACTGCCTTTTGCTGCGTCCCCCGCCCCCCCCCCCCGCCACCACCCCCGCTTTCTCCTCATGCCTGGGTCTTCACCCCGTGCTTTTCATGCAGTTCTTTCTTCCACCGTTAAATGAAAAATCCAAAGCAAATCGTAAACCGTTCCCTCTGCCTGCCTCCCGCTGTGGCTCTGGCCTGTCGTCCCCTTTCAGCCATGCTTCCCTTCACCATACCCTGGCTCGCAGGCCGAGCTCGCAGCCTGCCTCCAGCTGCCCGCCCTCCCCGCGCCTCTCCTGCTCAGGCTCCTTGCGCGGACTCTGCACCCAGGTTCCTGAGCCCCTCACCTGCCTGCGGGCTCCTGTCCCGGAGGCCGCATTGAGCACCCTTCCTCGTCCCTCAGCCTGGCTCGTTCCGCTCGTCCCTGCGACTCCGTTCAGCTGGCGTCTCCTCTGGGTTCTGGATCTGCGCTGTCCTGGTGGCCCCCTCAGGGGTCGGGCTTCTCCTGCCTCTGTGCAACGCCTGCGCCGTGTGGCCGGGCGCCTGGTCTGTCCCCTCGCAGGTGGGCTCTCTGCTCTCTAGTCCACAGAACCTGTGGGGCTCTCTGTGTCCTCGTGAGCCAGTGTTCCCTGTGCTACGGGAATGGACTTTGAATTCTTTGGTGCTGCTCACCGAGGCACCTGAAAAACGGGGAGTCTCCTCATTCTGCATGATTGACATGGTTCTGCCTCTACAGCTGAGGAAAAGGACACATGGCTGCCCCTGCCCCATCCCCGACCTAGGATGTCCTCATGACCCCTGATCCTATAGAAGTGACATGACCCCAGGCCTTGCTCTTAAAATGTTGGAATCCTTTTTGTAAACGATGAGATTTTTAGTATTAGAAAGATCATGAGTGGAAATAGTAGCAGTCCTAAAATGGTCATCTTAATGTTAGCCTTTTTGTATCTTCCAAGTACCTTTTCTCAGAGATAAAAGTTCATGTCATTCGGGCACCTGGGGTGACTCAGTCGGCTAAGTGTCTGACACTTGATTCTAGCTCAGGTCTTGATCTCAGGGTTGTGAGTCAAGCTCCATGCTGGGCATGGAGCCTACCTTAAAAAAAAAAAATTCATATCATTTGTGATCACTTATGGAATCCTTCTTAAGGAGCAAACAAAGCCTGTTACTTTCTAACCATTAAGCATCTCTGGTCCAGTTTTCCATCCATTTGTCTGAAAATCCTGTGCAGTCTAATGAAAATGCTAAGTCCCTTTTGCCGCACACGATGCCATGATCCCACATTCTGGGATTAGGATGTGGGTGTGTCTGGGGGCCAGTATTCTGCCCACCCCATTCTCCAGCAACACTGGCCTAGTCAGCTCACCACAGTCCTGCTGGGTAAGTGTGTGTATCCCCACCTTACAATGACAGAGGAGAGGCTGAAGCAAACTTTGCTGGAGGCCACACTTGCAGGCAGTGACCCACAGTCTCTGTTGGGGACCCCACATTGTCACCACGGTCTCTGGAACCCTGTGGTGTTTCAACCCGCGGCAGCTCACGCACGCAGGTTTCCATCACCCTAAGCCCTCCTGGGTGAACTATCATTTGCCCTGTCCCCTTTTCCTAAAGAGAAGTACCGGATCCTAGCATTTGGGAAAGAGGGACTGCAGGGGGAGACGTGGGCTCAGCCTGCTTTGTTGTTTATACTGGACCCTGCTCCAGCCTGCTCAGAACGCAGGGTCTCGGGGTAACACCCACACGGCTCCCACCCTGACCCCCTAGCCCACTCTGTCCTTGCTTCTGTGGGCGGGCGGCCCTAGCGCCTGGTGTAGACTTGAGCCCCCATCCTCCCAGGAGACCCCCCCAGGGTGTGCGTCCCACCTCAGAGTGGAGGAACAGAAAGGAAGTGCCCTCAGGACCGCGGGAGCCCAGCAGAGGTGGTTCCAAGGTGAGCTCCGACCCTTCTGCCAAGTGCACGGACACTTCCGCTCATGAACTTGTAAGGATGATTCCGTTAGCCTCCTGTGTACCAGCCATACCTCCTGCCCCATCCTCGGCCATGTGGAGATCACTGCCCGTGGGATCCTGGAGAGAGCCACGCTCGTGTGGCGTGTGCTGCTCTGAACTCTGTAGAAGCCAGAGTTTATACATTTTTACAAATAAAACATGTGGCAGAAAACAGAAAAAGCAGGCACTCATTCTTTCTCCACCTTAAAAGGTAGACTTGGACTTGCTCTTTGAAACCTCTCTGAAGCCAATACGTATCTCAGAGACCCTGTTCCCTCATCGCAACCCCTGCTCCCTGGCCGGTCTGTGGCGGGCGCCCTCCAGGAAGGCATAGGCGGACACGGCCAAGATGAAAGGGACGTTCGGGAATTCAGAGCCAGCAGGGGAGAAACAAAGACGGGGGTAGGTTGCAACCTTAGAGTGTTTGGGAGGCTTGTGGAGGTGCTGTGTGAGCAGGGGCATTGCTGCAAAGGCCCTGGGGTGGGGGAGTGCCTGCCTATGGTGGGGGGTGGCGGTGGTGGGGGTGAGATAGGAGCTGAGGGCGAATCAGGTGAGCCCCCATGACGCTTTTTTTCCAGAGGACTGAAGCCAAGGAAAGTTCTGAGTGGGGGTAGGGTACAGCCGGCTTAGGTTTTATTTAATTTAATTTAATTAATTAATTAATTTATTTTAGAGTTTATTTATTTATTTGACACAGAGAGATCACAAGTAGGCAGAGAGGCAGGCAGAGAGGAGGGGGGAAGCAGGCTCCCTGCTGAGCAGAGAGCCCGATGTGGGGCTCGATCCCAGGACCCTGGGATCATGACCTGAGCCGAAGGCAGAGGCTTAACCCACTGAGCCACCCAGGTGCCCCTAATTTTTTATTTTGATTCCAGTTTCAGTTGTAAAGGAATGGCTGGGGCTGTGTGGGGCAGAGGGCGAGGGGTTAGGAGGCTGTTGCCGTGGCCCAGGGATGGAGCAGGGGAAGCGGCCGTGGTGGGAGGCCGTGGGCTCTGCATCCAGGTGCCTTTTGCCGGTTAGAGCCCCTGTGCTTCCCAACAGAAGGGACGTGGGGTTGAAGAGCGAGTGGAGCTGGAGATGCGGGGTCTTGGGCCTGAGCAGCTGGACGTGTGGGTCGCCGTGTGAGCGGGTTGAAACTGTGCTCTTTCGGTGTCTGCAGCGAGGGGACACTTGTACTGTCACTGTCAAGATAGCGTCTGTCATCTATCGGTGGTTGGCGACTCAGGTGAGGCAGCAGAAGGTGAGTCTTGCCCCAGGCCCCAGGGTTAGGCTGAGGGCCGGGGTGGCTGGACCGCACACCAGAGCTCTTCGCGCCGCACTGCTGGGCCCCGTGCTGCAGCCGCTTTGCCTGCTCTCCTGGCACGTGCTTCCATTTTTACAGGATGCTGTGTGGTTAGTGTACTGCCCGAGGAATGCTTTGGTTTTAAGAAAGGCTTCCAGGGGAGGAAAACCAAGGGCCACTGCCGTGCGGGAAAGGAAATTTCCTCCAGGAGATGCTACTGATTGCTGAGTGGGTGGCTGGGGAACTGCTCAGCTGCCCGGACCCCGAGGGGGCCTCACGTGCTCGGGGACCAGAATGAGCAGCAGCCCCTCTCCGCCCCCCCGGCTCAGGGCGCATCTTAGCTTCTCTGCTGGTTCCCATAGGCACAGCTGGGGTCCCGTCACGGCTGCCCATGTGGACCCGGCCGCCAGCAGGAAGGGGTGGGGGGCCGAAGTCCCGGCAGCACTCTCGTCCCCCAGCTGTGCACTCTGACGGCCGAGATGCTGCATCCCTTGGAGGAAGGGGACCATGTCTGAATCCACACAGAGCACCCGGGTGAGTCCGGAGTCGGGGAACCCCTGAGGAAGCCTTCCCTGCTGCGGGGCTCAGCCCTGGGATCTGGGGCCAAAGCTCAGCTCACAGAGAGCTCCTTCGCTGCCGGCCCTGCAAGGATCCTCTGGCAAACCCAGGGAATGTCACCAGGCAAGGAAGTGTCCCATGGTCCCCGCATTCCTTCACCAAATGCCTTCATAGTACCACCCTGCAGTCACACCCGAAGTTATTTCTAGGAGAATTCTAGATGCTTGGCCATTAAGTTGCAGGCCAGATGGGGTCCTTTCCGTGCGCTTTAGAAACTGCCCACACTGGGGACTATTTACTTACCTGGGGGTCAATCTTGTGCTATAACCCAAGACCTACATTGGCATTTGGAAAAGAAATAGGAGAATCTTAATTGTGTCTATTTTCCTTATAAGTCTCATTTTCTCGTGTGCATGTCAGTACGTGGAGCTCAGGGCACAAATTATCAATAAATACGCACATCTGGATTAATGCTCAGCCTTGCTAGTGTGATAAGAGTAGACGACTGACATCATTTGGAGACTGACCATTTCCCTTTCGATGTCAGTGTTGACTTTGACAGGGATAAAACCACCCTTGGGAGGCTGGCCCTCCAGGCAGGACGCTCGAGGATGCAGACCACTGATGCTCCCGGTGTTCTGGGTGGGGCACAAGCCACGTCACCGTGTGGCAGGTGGACGTGCCCACACTCTGGGGTGGAGTCCTCTGTCCTCCACTCTCCAGCCATAGGAGGGTTCTAGACTGTCTGCGGCGCGATGCTCGGCAGGCACAATTATCGGGTCTGATCCGGGCAGTTGTGTGGGAGAGAGCCGGAAACCACCAGTAGGCAGATTCCGAAGAGTATGAGCTGTCATTCCAAGTGCTGAATGTTGTCCGCTGTCTGAGGGTCTGTGTGAGAGGCCCGGGGACCTGTAAAGTTCAGTTCCCTGAAACCGTAGCCACGAGCTCCCAGCTGTCGTGGACCCCATGCCTCTGCCGTGTGGCCCACCAAATCCATACACCACGAGCACCTTCCCCCGAAATCCACCTAACTGTGGTCCGGCGGCCAGTGTGAGAGCCTCCACAAAGCCCTCCCGGGATGTCTCAAGAGTAGTTACCACGGGCACGTGCAGACGGGGCGCACCCTCCGTTGCGTCTGGAACGCCACTCAAGTCCCTGCCCAAGCTGCTGTTCAGCCCCGTGCAGAAGGGGAACCCATGACAGGAGCAGGGAAAGTCTGACACATTCGGGGCTGTTTCCTCTTTGTCTCCCCTTCCTCGCCCCTCAATCCCTAGACAGGCTCTGGGAGGTGGAGGCTGACAGCACGCTGACCCGTGGCCCTGGCGTCATCAGGAGCCCCAGCCAGCTTCTGCAGGGCCAGGCCGCCTCCGTGGGTGCCCCTCTGTAGGATGGCTGGGCACGCCGGCTTCTTGGAGTTTCCTGCACGCTCTGAGAAGCGCCCCCGCGCCGGTGCCCCAAGGACTTCCCCTGATGCTCTGACCCCCCACCTCCAGTCCTGGTTCCTCCCTTACGTAACCATTATGCTTTTAGTGGCTCGGTTTTTGGGGCTGAACCCTGCTGGAGCAGACATGCTCCATTCCGCCGCTCCATCACCCTCACAGCTCACGCCTGTACCTCCCCATCGCAGACCAGCCAGAGCCCCTTCCAGTCCTTGGGGCTCTAATGCAGCCGCAGGCAACAATTCCTAAGTGACTTGCTTCCCTCCTTCCAGATCCAAGGCCACGGGGCTCTCTTCCTCACCTCACTGGTCTCCATTCAATGTCACGTCTACGGGGAGGCTGCCGCCGCTGCCACCACCACATCTAGTACATAATCCCTCCCCCCCTTGTCCCTCTGCTCTGCTTTGTCCTAATTAGCACTTTGCACACACTTCATTGTTTATTGCTTGTATCTTGTCTAGCATGTGGGCTCCGTGGAGGCAAGGTCGCTGTCTTGCTTACCATTGTGTCCCTGGTGCTGACACACAGGGACTTAATTCTTGATTCTTTAATCAAGAATCAAACTCCAGGCCCAGAGCATCTGATGGGCCAGAGGGCCTTTGGCTGCTGGGACAAAGGGTCACAGACTGAAATGAGAAATATCCTCTTGTATTATTTTATCACAAGCCAGGAGTGCAAGTACTAGGTAATTGGCTCTATAACCTGAGCACTGTCAGGAAGGAGGACTTTAAAGTCACTTAAACCAGGGGCGCCTGGGTGGGTCAGTCCATTAAGTGTCTGCCTTCAGCTCAGGTCATGATCCCGGGGTCCTGGAATCAAGCCCCGCATTGGGCTCCCTGCTCGGTGGGGAGTCTCCTCCCTCTGCTCCCCACCAACGAATGCATGCACTCTCTCTCTCTCAAATAAATAAAACCTTTAAAAAATCACTTAAAACCAGAACAATTTTTTTAAGCCAAACTGATTTTTATTTTGCCAAGTAATTTCTCCAAATTTAACCGGTCTCTATTCATAAATATAGTCAGCAAGGGAACCAATGTCTTTACTCAGAGGTTCATTTTGCAACCTATTCGTAGTTGTGGATGGTTCCCATGGATGAGCTACGACTAATCTGGCGTAGTGGTGGGTACTTGCTTACTTTGCTCTGAGAGCCTTCACAGCCCCCCCGAGATGGGCTCTCTGGGGCAATTTTGTGGTGTTGATCATTTCTTCTTCACGCACTGGGGAAGATCTCCCACGCAGACGGGATAGTTATGTTTCTAAGTAGGAATCTGGGTTAGGGTCCTCCATTACCACAGAAGGTCCTTAACCCTGGCATCTGACCACTCCATTTCAAAGTCCGTGTGTCTGTCCTTAACCAGCTCAGATCTGTTTTGCCCGTCCCAGCCTTTTCAGGCAGTGCGCACTTGGGCTGGTCCCCGCTCGCTTTTGATCAAGCGCCCGTCTGGAATGAAGTTGCAAACATAATTTGAAGGACTACCTGTGCATTTCATTTCTTAGATATGCCGTGAACTCCGCTGGACCCAGCTGGATTACCAGAAGCCTCTGACTTGATATCTACACCCCAGCATTATGCTCTCTGCTTGACTTTACAAGAGACGTAGATCTTTGAATACAATAGAATGTTATTTGTCAGTAAAAACACTGATCCATGCTACGACATGGATTGAAAACCTTGTGCTAAGTGAAAGAAGCCAGTCACAAAGGACCGTGTGTTGTATTTATAGGAAGTGCTCAGAGTATGCAAATCCATGGGGACCTTGGAGAAAGGAAGGGGAATGGGGAGTGTGAGCTAGGGGTACGGGCTTTCTTTTGGGTGTGATAAAGGTGTTCTAAAAATAGAAGGTGGGGATGGTTACACAATTCTGTGAACATACTAAAACCCACTCAACTCTACACTTTATTTTTTTTTTAAACATTTGTTTATTTTAAAGAGAGAGGGAGAGAGAGAGAGCATGCAGGAGTGGGGGGGGCGAGAGATTGAGAAACCCAAGCAGACTCTGTGCTGAGCACAGAGCCCGACGAAGAACGGCTTGATCCTGCCACCCTGAGATCAGACCTAAGCTGAAACCAAGAGTCGGTGCCCAACTGATCGCGCCCCCTAGGCACCACTGAATCGTACATGTTAAGTGGGTGAATGTGATGGTATGTGAATTATATCCCAGCAAAATGTGTGGAACGACAGAGGCGTAAAAAACACCACCTGATGACTGATCTCAAAGTCTTTGCTCACCGCAACCCCCGGGGAACAGCCATGGTAGAAATTCTGTTCAGACCGGGGTATGTGTGTGTCCTCCCTCCCGGCACTGTGCCCCACCCCACCCTTGGGACAAGTCAGCTGGCACAGAACACAAGTCATGGACTCTACAGGTTTTTTCTCTTTGTTCTGATGCCCAGGAGCTTAGCGCCCAGTGGCTGGTGTCCCGATGACTCCGCCCTGCATGTTTGTAGCACTTTCCTCTTGGCCCTCCTCTCTGGTGCTGCGTGTGCCCCCCTGACTTTGGCTTTTATCTTTGTCCACATGTTTACTTAATTTATGGGCCTTAGCTACTTCTCATCCTTTGTGGAATACAGGCAAGTGAAATACACACACGCACACACACCCCTGTGGACATTTCCCGAGGGCTGCATACAGGTAACAACTTCCTCGAACCTTCCACGTCCCCCTGTGATGCACCTGGTGGGTGAACCAGGGTGACTCCCTCTTCAACAGCTGGTTTTGGAGACCCAGTGGCAACTCTCCCTGGAGTGCTAGGGTTAGTCAGCCACTAGGGACCTACTGGTAACGAAGGCCCCAGCCCCTTCTTTACACCACCCCCCACCCCGACAAAGGAAAGGAGGCTCGGATATGGATGACCCCCCCCCGTATGGAAATTGCCAGGGGTCTGGCTTAGAACTGGGCGCTCTAATGTTAGGGCTTTCTGCCCAAGAATCAAGTTTCAAATGCCATTAGAAAAATCTAGTGGGTTGACAAATTTGTATCACATATGGCTAATATTTCTGGTGGAGCCGTTTGACAACTGCACCCCGAGACACATAGGCGCCCTTAGAAAAGTTCTGTACTTTTAGGAAGGTTGTCAAAATCAGGCAGCGGTCATTTTAGTTACGTTCAAGAGAAAGATGACAGGCAATAGAGTAATGACTACAATCATTAGAACCATTTGTTAGAAACAGAAAAGCCACATAGTGGCAGCAAAAATCAGAAACCAAAAAGGGGTTTCCACTGGTCAACTCTTTTCTCTTGTATGTCCAGTATGTAGGCCTGTCCTACAGGAATCTCCTTTAAACAATATGCAACGGGCAAAAATATTCAAGTCCCAAATTTCCGTTCTTCCCTCCTTGTTTCTTCCCAGATACGTTCATAGAGAAGGTAACAGGCTTGTTTTCCTTCTTTCTCCTCAATCGTTTGCATTGGGCTTTCCTTTGCCTTTGGTTGTCCTCCTGGACACGGCCCCTTCCTTCATTAATGCCCTTGCAGGATTCTTTCCCCTGGTCCCCACACGGATTTGCTCTCTCTGAGCGGGAGCCAGAGGCGCTGGTGGCGGGGGGGGAGTGTCACAGATAGGGGGATGACGCTTTTGTGCCCCAGACACGGGGCCACGGTTGGGAGCATCAGATTCATGGAAAAGGGTTTGAAGAAAGCTTCCTGATGCCATCCCCGTGTCTGTCAAAGCAAAGACAGAACTGAGTTGAGTAAAATGTCTCTCAGTCTTTTAAAATCCACACTGGGTGGTACATCTCTTCCTCCGTATCTGCATATCCTCGCCAGCCCAGAACAAGTTCTTTTTATTTTATTTTATTTTTTATTAATCTGTAATGTATTATTTGTTTCAGGAGTACAGGTCTGTGATTCATAGTCTTACACAATTCACAGCGCTCAGCATAGCACATGCCCTCCCCAGTGTCCATCACCCCATCACCCCATCCCTCCCACCCCCTTCCCTCCAGCAGTTTGTTTCCTGAGATTAAGAGTGTCTCATGGTGGGGCACCTGCGTGGCTCAGTGGGTTAAGCCTCTGCCTTCACCTCAGATCATGATCTCAGGGTCCTGCGATC
This sequence comes from Martes martes, assembly GCF_963455335.1. Lineage (NCBI taxonomy): Eukaryota > Metazoa > Chordata > Mammalia > Carnivora > Mustelidae > Martes > Martes martes. The sequence goes on along the minus strand of NC_137893.1, from coordinate 7,896,525 downwards.
AAGCCCACATCAGGCTCTCTGCTCAGCGGGGAGCCTGCTTCTTCCTCTCTCTGCCTGCCTCTCTGCCTGCTTGTGATCTCTGTCTGTCAAATAAATAAATAAAATCTTAAAAAAAAAAAAGACACCTGAAAAAGTGCTCAACATCACTCAGTATCATAGAAATACAAATCAAAACCACAGGGAGAGGGTGCCTGGGTGGCTCAGTGGGTTAAAGCCTCTGCCTTCAGCTCAGGTCATGATCCCAGGGTCCTGGGATCAGGTCCCGCATCGGGCTCTCTGCTCAGCAGGGAGCCTGTTTCCCTTCCTCTCTGGCTGCCTCTCTGCCTACCTGTGATCTCTGTCTGTCAAATAAATAAATAAAATCTTAAAAAAAAAAAAAAACCACAGGGAGATTCCACCTCACACCAGTCAGAATGGCTAAAATGAAAAAGTCAGGAAACAACAGGTGTTGACAAGAATACAGAGAAAGGGAACCCTCCTACACTGCTGGTAGGAGTGCAAACTGGTGTGGCCACTCTGGAAAACAGCACGGAGGTTCCTCAAAAAGTTGAAAATAGAGCTACCCTATGACCCAGCAATTGCACTACTCAGTATTTACCCTAAAGATACAAATGTAGTGTCCCGAAGGGGCACGTGCACCCGAATGTTTATAGCAGCAATGTCCACAATAGCCAAACTATGGAAAGAACCTAGATGTCCACCAACAGATGAATGGATAAAGAAGATGTGGTATAGATATGCAGTGGAATACTGTGCAGCCATCAAAAAAGAAATCTTGCCATTTGCAACAATGTGGATGGAACTAGAGGGTATTATGGCAAGTGAAATAAGTCAATCAGAGAAAGACAATTACCACATGACCTCACTGATATGAGGAATTTGAGAAACAAGACAGAGGATCATAGGGGAAGGGAAGGAAAAATGAAACAAGATGAAACCAGAGAGGGTTTTTTTTTTTAAGATTTTATTTATTCATTTGACAGGCAGAGATCACAAGCAGGCAGAGAGGCAGGCAGAGAGAGGAAGAAGCAGGCTCTCCGCTGAGCAGAGAGCCTGATGTGGGCTCGATCGCAGGACCCTGAGATCATGATCTGAGGTGAAGGCAGAGGCTTAACCCACTGAGTCACCCAGGCGCCCCACTTTTTCAGGTGTCTTTTGGCCATTTGGATGTCTTCTTTGCAGAAATGTCCGTTCGTGCCAGAACAAGTTCATGGCCCTCAGGTAGTTTGTAGGGCGAAAACAAAGGTTTCACTCAGAACACCAATGGTGATTCTTACATGATCTTGGGATTAAAATTTTATTGGATTTTTGAAAAGTCTTTTTTAAAGATTTTATTTATTTATTTGAGAGAGAGAGAGAGAGAGCATGAGCGGGGGAAGGGGCAGAGGGAGTGGGAGAAGCAGGTTCCCTGCTGAGCAGGGAGCCTGATGCAGGGCTGGATCCCAGGACCCTGAGGTCATGACCTGAGCCAAAGGCAGAGGCTTAACTGTCTGAACCCCCTGGGCACCCCAGAGATTAAGATTTTAAATCTCCACAGCAGCAACTATCAGTCCTGGCAGTCGCTTGCAGAATGTCGTCTGTGACAGTCACTGGGACAAGCTTCTGTGCCAATCGTCAGAGGCGCCGGCAGCAACCTCCCCCGGCAGGGGGAGGAGTGGCGGTGCTGGGAACTGAACATGCCTGCTCAGGGCCACAGAGCCGGGGGATGTAGAACCAGACAGGATCTGAACCCAGGACAGCTGCCAGGCGGAGGCCAGGGAGATGGGGGCAGTCGCCTCGCTGGGGACGGGCTCGGGGCAGCCAGCGGTGCTGCTGTCCCGGAGCGAAGTGCCAACAGATCCCGTGTTCTGAAGGCTCTAGAAGCTGCGGCATCTCCCGTCTTGTGAACTCAGAGCCACCCGTTCCACCCCTCCTGCCCCTCACGGCTCTGTCTGTAGGGGACAGCGGCTCTCTCGCTCCTGGGCCTCGGATACCCGTCCCAGTAGCCGCGGCTCATCCTCTGTGTCTTCGTTAGAGCGTGTCCTGTTTGATGGGAATGTCGTCGCTGTAGAAGAAACAGGAATTAACTGTCCAGTGTACGTCATTTATTAGTGCCACTGGGTGGCATCTGTGTCACGTCAGAGCCGTAGAGAATATCTCCTCTGTGTAATATTATTACTCACCCACGGGCCAGCGCCGGGTGGGCTCCTTTAGAAAACTGGGAGTCGCTGCCCGACTGTTCTGGGCGGCTGCCGCGGACGCCCTTCAGATACCCGGAACTCATGCAGCGTTGTTCATTTTGATTCTGATATGGAACAAAATAATTGCCTGGGACTGTATCCTCGAACAGCCTGATGATCTACTTTTATCAAGAACCTACCTAGAGAAATCTGAGTTTCTGGAAAATATTTTGTGAGGATTTTCAGTCCGTTCCTAGGTGATGTAGCGTTTGAAGCACATTCCAAGCTGGACCTCTAAAAAGCTGTGTACTTGGGCCACAGTGTTTTTATGCTACAAAAGCATTCATTATTCCCTCCCAAGAAGACCCGGGGAGAAATTGTATTCAGCTCTAAACGCAAGGAGAGCTAAGAAAAAACATCAGTGTAGTTTCCTTTTGGAGAATGCCAATGTTTCCCTCTTTGCTTCGACCACCAGGAAGCTCAGATCAAAATCTGTAGATAACTGTGAATTCATATTAGTATCTGTGAGACTACAGTCTGGATAGCTACGTGTTAATTTTTCCTTTGGACTCAATCTTTCATCTTACCTGTGCTTCTAAGGTCTTAATTTTATCTACATCATTTATAAGCATTCATTAAAGTCATCTCGAATATTTTATGTAGTTGAGAAGGGTGAAGACAAAGTAGTAAATACATACTTATGGACGGACATGTCTTTTAAAAAATTTTTATTTATTTATCTTTTTAGTGGGCTCTATGCCCGATGTGGGGCTTGAACTCGGGACCCCAAGATCAGGAGTTGAATGCTGTGTTGGTTGAGCCAGCCAGGAGCCCCCTTGGAGGGACATTTCCTACAACTGCGGGTCTGTCGGGGTTTATTGTCTTCCCTTTCTTATTCCTTGCAGCCATGTGACCAGGGCTATGGGAACGGGGCTAATATTCCTGTGGGTCACCACAGCGGCTGGGGAAGAGAGGGCAGGGGACTAACGTACGTGCCCATCCAGGAACTCTGGCCCTGTTTGGCCCTGCGGGCTCCCATTTGCCTGATCACCTCTGGCCCCCCTCCCACTCCTGGAAGACGTGCGGGTGACCTCATATTCAGGACGGCCAGTCTCCAGTCTGGAGCCACAATCCTCTGCTTTTGTGTTTCCCACCCGAGAAATGCATTGAGAAAATATAATATAGATAAATATAAGAAGTTTGCTTTTCACGTGCGGAACGATAATCAGTTTTGCCTCGTATTTTAAGACATCTGGCAGCCACATTCACAGGACCTGGGGCAGCCCCAAGGATCACTCTGAGTTTTTCGGTTACGACAGGTGTTCCTGGGACCCTGGGCAGAAGCAAGCAGGACCCCGGCCCGAACCTCCCGAGAGAGCCAGCCCAGCAAGGCCCCAGAGATCCTCCTGGGGCACTCTAACGAGAAAGCAGAAAAAGAACTCTTCCTTGGTCTCCTTGGTCTTTAGAGCTTTCTTTATGTCATGATAGCTTTTGCGTGCTTGTCCTTTTCAGCGTGGCTCTGTTAGCGATGTAGGAGCTCACCTCTCAGTGTCCCCAAAGGGCGAGAGGGACAGTTGTCATTGGCTGTCTTCATTGTCAGCCATCTTGGGGCATCAGAGAGGGAGACAGGCCATCTCACGGGAGGGGAGCGGGGCTGGGCCGGGTCCAGGCTTCGCCCACCCTCATGAGTCTCTGCTTGAACCTTTGGAATTCAGGGAGGAAACATCGATGAGAAGGTGTGGACAACTGGGGCGGTATGTGAATAGCGTGATGGTGTCTTGTGTGGGAGACAAAGGGACTTCGTTAAAACCCCTTTTGAGTGCTGCCTCTTAGAAATTCAGAATCTCTCACTTGCTTAAAAACAGCCTCTCACTCATTTAAAAACAGCAGATTTAATTTGGGGTCTGCCAAGGGGAACTTCCTTGGTTTGGTGAAATTCCCCGAAAAATAGCTGAAGAGATAAAAATGCCACTTCTTACAGAAGCAGGGAAACCGAAGAATACATATAAATTACGAGAATGATTTCCATTTTTTGAAAACCGGAGTTACCACTTGAGGGCACCAAAAAATAAGAAATCCGAAAGGGCTTCTCCTCGCCTACAGGTGGAGCCGTTTAAAACTCAAGCTTTTTTTCCCCAAATGGAGGGAGGGATTCTATTTTTTGAAATACGTTTTGATGTATTTTTGTTCTCAGGAGGGTTTGAGACCTGTGTCTGTCTTCCTCTGCCTGAGACAGACATCACTGCTCACACGAGGGTTTAAACCAGTTGGAAAAAGCTTTCTGAGACGCTCCAAGGAGCGGCTTCCCGGGGACTGCTTGGTGGGGCTGTGGGTATCCATAGCTTTGGCCTGGAGGACAGGACAATGGAGAGTCTATTTTAAGATACACTGGACATTCAGGGGCTAATGCTGGTCGTGAAGCCCCTGTTGGGACTGGCGTGGGGCCTGGGGACGAAGGCTGGAATGTGGGATGCTTGACACGGTGCGCGGAGCCCGGCGGTGGAGTGCCCAGGGGGTCTGAGAAGGTGCAGGAGAGGCCGTCTGCCCCGCTTCGGGTCTGGGACGCTGGGTGGAGGGGTTCAGGGTTCTCCAGATACCATCCCACCTGGCTGTCGGCCTCTCCTCGTGTGCTGCTCAACGCCAGCCCTCAGGCCACGGGATCCCTTTGCTGCCTGTGCTCTGCAGGGGGAGGGAAGGAAGGGGCTCTTCAGGGAGGGACGGCTGTGTTTGCAGCGGGTCTTCAAAACAGCTGAACTGAAAGTTTTGCCTTCCTACCCGAGAGAAAGTATTTAAGCTGGAAGAGATGAGTACTGTCGGGGTGATGAGGTTAAGGACCCCTCCTACCCAGGGCAGGAGGCCTTGGAGGTGGAGACGAGAGGCTGGGGGTGTGGCCCGAGCCAGCGGACACTTGGAGCCAGCAGACGGTGGAAGAGGCAGAGAAGGACCCTTCACTAGGGCCTTTCGGGGGGAGAACGGCCCCAGCTGGTATCCTCTGGTCTGCGGGAACAGTGACAGGATACGTGTCTGTTGTTCTAAGCCCCCATCGTGTGGTGACTGTTACTCTAGGAAGCAAACGCACTCTCCAGTGTAAATGGTGAGGGTAGGCCCAACCCCAGCGATTCTGGGCTCAGAGAGGAGCGCACACAGTCTGCAAATCACGATCTCCACGTCCTAAAACCAGATACCGCCCCGCCTGCAGCCCGCTAGGCTGGCTGTTATTAAACACACAAGCACACAGTGAGCATGTGGAGAGATCCAAGCCCGGCGCTGTTGCCCACCCTGCCAGCACCCGGCCCGGGAGTCCCACTGCTTGGGAACAGACCCCAAAACCCGCAAGCGGGGACTCCACACCATGTTCACAGCCGCTCTGCTCACAGCAGCCGGAAGGGGAGCGGCAACCGGGAGTCTGTGGCCTGAAGACGGGGTAACAGTGTGATGTTCCCCCCGCCCAGTACGATGCGGCCTCGGCCTCGGGGAACTCAGACACTCGCTGCAAGGCGAGCGGACCTGGAGGAGTCGGTGAAAGGGAAGACGCCAGAGCACAGAACGGATACTCTGTGCAGCTGCCTCCACGGGGCTCCTGGAGACAGAGCAGGGCTGAGGTCGCGGGAGGAGGGGGGGGTTGGCGCTGGGCAGGGGTGGAGCCTTTGTGCTCAACAGGGGCAGGGTTTCTGTTTGGGAAGATGAGAAAGTTCCAGAGAGGGTTGGTGGTGGTGGTTGCCCAAGAGCGTGACTCTGTAAGGCTGCTGAACGGTGCCCTGAAAAAGGGTGAAAACGATCAATTTTATGTTATGTCTGTCTTACCCCACACCCCCAGCTGCTGCACTGTTCGCTCCACTCTGTCCTTCTCCCTTGACAAATGCACCTTTGTCACAGTTGGAAGGCCAGCTTGGAGTTCTGTGCAGAGACACCGTGGCGCGGGGCATCTGGCCCCTTGGCCTGCGCCCCGCCCTGTTCCCTGCCTGCACTTGGCCCTGTCCCTCACCAGGAGCGGCCTCGCCAACACAGGCGTGGGTACCCTGGCAGCACGCTGACCGCGCACGGCCTGGTTTGGGGGCCCCTCCCGGCAGCGCCGTTCATCCGCGGGAGGGGGGACCCGGGGTTAAGGTCTCCGCAGGCCCTGGAGGCAGGCCGTGTGCTGCCTGTCTGATGGCCCTGGAGGCAGGCCGTGTGCTGCCTGTCTGATGGCGCCCAGAGTGTGACCTCCGGGAGGAAGACACAGGCCAGGCCCACGGCCTGGTGGCCATGGACTATGGTGAATGGGACATGATGGAAGTGAGCCACGGGGAGCTCAGGGCCAGGGTCCCACTTAATCAGGCCAAAGTCCTTATTGGATAGTTCGGGACACCTGCTACTTGGGCTGAGGCTTGCCTTGGGCCTGGAGAGGTGACTAAAAGTTGACGTGGAATTTGATCCCTCCTTCCGGCCGTGCAGAAGCTGGGCAGCTCCCGTGCCAGGAGCCAGTCCACCCTGGGAGGTCTCACACTCCTGGCCCACCTCTCTCGGGGCTGTGGGCATCTGCCCTTGGGGCCGCCAGCCAGCCAGGTCTGGTCCTGACTTTGCCTCAGCTGCTGGTGGCAAGAGGGAGCGGGGACACTGCGAATATGCTCTCTGGTGGGGGTGACTGGTGGCCGGGGAGACCCCGACGAGCCCAGAGCGGCAGGACCGCGCCCGGTGCTGGGCGCTTTGCTGGTGAAGGAGACACTGAGTCATCTGAGGCTTGGCTGAGCAGCCGTGTCCTGACCGAGCTAAAGCGGCCTCACGATTTTCGCAATCATGCAGTTGTTTTTGGCATCCTCACCGAGCCCAGAGTTTTCTGTCCTGGAGATTCTGTGAGCTAGCTATAGCCTTTGAATAAATCCCCTTTCCACTCAGATTAGCTGAAGTCTGTCTCAGGACCCTATCCAAACAAGTCCCTGGGCGCACGCGTGGTTTCCGGGCAGCAGGATCTGCAAGGCACCTTCCGGGTGTCCCGACGGTGGCTTCGGAGAAGGGTCCTAAAAACTAGATGGAAAGAAGGGGGTTTAGGCATGTCCCCCAGCGCAACTCTTCAAAAGGACATCCTTCGACAACCCAAGCTCAGCGACAGATAAGTGGATCGGGAAAATGTGTTCCGATCACATTCTGCTCCATACGATGGGGTCTTAGGGAGCCATAAAAAGGAAGGCAAACCTGACGCACACGACCAGGGGGCCGGACCTCGAAGAGATCGTGCTCTGTGCTCTGTGCAATAAGCCAGTCATAGAGGGACAGATACTGCATGCTCCCGCTTATGGGGGGCACTTCGGGTGGTCGGACTCAGAGACAGAAGACGAGAGCCCAGGAGCCCAGGGGCCCAGGGGAGACAGGGACGCGGGGTTCCTGTTTCAGGGGGATAGAGCTGAAGGTCGGGAAGATGAAAAACATCCCGGAGGTGCGGAGGGTTGTGCGGTTGCACAAGGCTATGAATGTACTTAACGCACTGAATCGGGGGCTTAAAATAGTTAACATGCTAAATTTTATGGTAGGTACATGTTAACATGGAAAAATTACGTGCAGAATAAGAGGTTTTCCAAAGAGCTGCTTTTGGGTCCATCTGTCCGATGATGAGACTTGACCCTGCATCAGGTTGCATTTCCTAGTCCTCAGGGGGGCCTTGGCAGGCTGGTCTCGGGAGTAGGGCTGGGGAGTCACCTTTGCGGTGAGGGGCAACAGGGGGTCTCCTCACGGCACTGCTCACCGGGATGGAAACAGGCTGGCGGCCGGGGTGCACGGCCTTCTCTGCCGGCGGCTCACAGATGGTGTGGACGCTCGCTCCTGCAGGGGCCACGTGTCCAGGACCCCAGGGAGAGCTTGAGAGAACTTGAGAGGTTAGCGGGGGTCTGCCATGGGGAGAAGCCTCCTGAAAGGGGCAGCCAGAGTACTCGTGGGAGAGGAGCAGGGTCACAAGCCCTTTGCCCCAGGGGTGGACACGTGTGTGTGTGTGTGTGTGTGTGTGTGTGTGTGTGTGTGTGATGGCACACATGGGGCCACATCTTGCTGGAGAAACAGACTCAGGACAGAGTCCCACCTCCTCTCTTGTGGAGGGAAACCAGGCCTAGGGCACCAAGAGGCTCTAATATTTCCAATTGTCCCTCTCCTCGCCATGGTACCTTGAAGGCTCTTCCCCAGCCCCCGCCTGCATTGCTCAATCATTGGAGGCAGTGACAGGGGAAAAAAAAGGAGGCTGCAATGTGCTAAGATGGAAAGAATCAGGCAGGTCCTTGCAGAGCAATTTTTCCACTGACCGTGACTGGGTAAGTGATAAGGGGCCGGGAAGAAGGGGGAGAAGAGCCATGCGGACCGGCGAGGAGCAGGGTGGGGGGTGTATGGGCTGGAGGGTGTGGGGGGCCGCCCCTTCTTGCTATTGACGGCCCCCGAGGTCAGTGTTGTGCACAGCGCAGCTCGGCTCTTGCCCATCTGGGCCGGACTCCCCCAGCCGTGCCACCCCCTCGTCGAGGAGATGGCCCCTTGCTCCGCAGTCCTCCAGATTAGAGCTGGCGACGTGGTCATCCTCGGGCTGATAAAGGGAGAGGCTCGATCCTTGCTGGAGGGAGGACAGTTTACACACCGACAGCATGAATGCTACAAAGCCATCTGCTAAAACGCCCAGTGGGTAGTAACGTTATGCCTGTGTTTTCTTTTCTTTCTTTTTTTTTTTTTAAGATTTTATTTATTTATTTGACAGACAGAGATCACAAGTAGGCAGAGAGGCAGGAGAGAGAGGAGGAAGCAGGCTCCCCACTGAGCAGAGAGCCCGATGCGGGGCTCGATCCCAGGACCCTGAGATCATGACCTGAGCCGAAGGCAGAGGCTTTAACCCACTGAGCCACCCAGGCGCCCCATGCCTGTGTTTTCTATCCTCTCACTCTTTCTCGTTTCTGGACATTTTGGTTTTGTGTTAGTTTCAAAGAAAAAAAAATTTTATGGGTATATAATTTGCATACAAAAAAGTAGCACATTTTAAGTACACAGCTTGGTGACTGTTAACAATGCATACACCTGTATAACCACCACCCTGTTCAAGAGGGAGACATTTTTTCTTTGTTCTCTCTTATATTTATTTTTCTCTTTTTAGTTCCTTCATATGAGTTCCTTGAACACATTTTAGAACTACACATTATTTTATATGTAGTGTTTTAGTATGGCTGTTTCAGTAGTTGCTTAGATTTATATTATATATATATAAACCCAAGGCTACTTATGTCATCTTTTTAAAAATACAAGTATAATTCACATGAAGCGTTATGTTAGTTTCAGGTGTTCAATATCATGATTCAGTGCTTCTATACGTTGCTCAGTGCTCCTCATGAAAAGTGTCCTCTTAATCCCCTTCACCTAGTTCACCTGTCCCCCCACCCACCTCCCGGCAACCACAAGACACTTTTCTATTGGGATGTAATTGACATAGAACACTGCATCAGTGTTTTTTGTTTTTGTTTTTGTTTTTTTAAAGTAGGCTCCACACCCAGCATGGATCCCAATGTGGGGCTTGAACTCACGACCCTGAGATCAGGACCTGAGCTGAGATCAAGAGTCAAATGCTTAATTGACTGAGCCACCTGGGTGCCCCATGACATTGCATTAGCTGGTTTTAGGTGTGCAACCTAAGATTTTTTTTAAAGATTTTATTTACTTATTTGACAGAGAGAGAGATCACAAGTAGGCAGAGCAGCAGGCAGAGAGAGAGAGAGAGGGGGAAGCAGGCTCACCCCTGAGCAGAGAGCCCGATGCAGGGCTCAATCCCAGGATCCTGAGATCATGACCTGAGCTGAAGGCAGAGGCTTAACCCACTGAGCCACCCAGGCGCCCCCAATGTAAGATTTGATATATGTGTGTATTGAAAAATGATCACCACCACAAGGCTAGTTAATATCCATACCACATGTAGTTACGTCTTTTCTTGTGGTCAGAACTTTTCAGATCTTAGCAACTTCCTTCTGTACACTACGGTATTGTTAACTATCATTACCTTGCTTGCCTTACATCCCCAGGATTTAATTATCTCAGAACTGCAAGTCTATACCTTTTGACCTCCTTCCCCCATTTTGTCCACCATTCACCCCCAGCCTCTGGTAACCACCAATTCTCTTTTTCTGTGAGTTTGGCTTTTTCCCCCCACATGTAAGTGAGATCATGTAGTATTCGTTTTCTCTGTCTGACTTACTTCCCTTGGCATAATGCCCTCAAGGTCCATCCATGTGGTTGCAGATGGCAAGATTTCCTTCCTTCTTATGGATGAATAATATTCCACTGTGTGTGTGTGTGTGTGTGTGTGTGTGTGTGTACAAACAACAATGTGGAATATATGTAAATGTGCTGTATAATACATTTTCTTTATCCATTCATCCATTGAATATTTTGGTTATTTCCATAGAAATGGCTTAAAAGGATAGCACCAAAGGAGGACCACGTTCTTTCTTCATGAATCCCTTTTCTCCCTAGTCACCAGCCCTCAAAATGCACATGAAATTTTTCAATAATATTAAAATGCTTTTGTGTTCCGTGAGCACGCACCAGCGGAGGGCGGGGTTGTGGTCCAGAGCATCCCAGTGTCAAGGACAGCTGCTCACGGCACACAGGACACCCTGTACCCCTGAACAGAGGTGTTGGTGTCCCAGAGCTCCCTAAGCACTGGCCGAAGGACAAGTTCCGTATCGTCCTGGGATGGAGGAGGGCAGTAAAATTCAACTCTGTAGAGCTGCTGTTTTGAGCTGAGTCATGTGCCCCCAAATACTGGTTGATGTGCTAATGCCCCAGTACCCCAGAACGTGACCTGATTTAGAAATCGGGTCAATGTAGGCATAATTAGTTCAGATGATGGAATCCAATATGACTGGTGTCTTCATAAGAACACAGCCGCAGGGGCGCCTGGGTGGCTCAGTGGTTTGGGGCCTCTGCCTTCAGCTCAGGTCGTGATCCCGGGGTCCTGGGATCGAGTCCCGTGTCAGGCTCTCTGCTCTGCGGGGAGCCTGCTTCCACCTCTCTCTCTGCCTACTTGTGATCTCTCTCTCTGTCAAATAAATAAATAAAATCTTAAAAAAAAAACACAGCCACATGAGGACATCTGATAATAGAGACAGAGATTGGATAATGTAGTTGTAAGCCACAGACAGTCATGGATTGCCACGGACAGTCACAGATTGCCATAGGGCACCAGGGATCACCAGAAGGCTGGAGGAGTTTGGGAAGGATTCTATCTCCAGAGATTCAGCACAAGGTCCTAGCAACACCTTGACTTTGACTCTCAGGTCCAGAAATACGAGTGAATCCATTTCCGTGGCTTGAAGTTCCCCGAGTTTGTGGTATTTTGTTATCGTGGCCCCAAAACCATGCCACCTACCACGCTTTCCCATTCTGTTTTCGCTGCATCCCATCGGTTAAAAAGACTCTGCTAAGCCCTAGTTTTTATAGTTTGTATTCTAAAAACAACTCGCTGACTTCTTGAAAATTTAGGCTGAATTTTAAAGGACACATTCTCTGAGCCACACTGACCCAACCCCACTACAGCCACAGAAGCAAAAAGAACAAAACAGCTAAGACTTATGAACACTTGGAGGATTCTTCCTATCTCCCATTTAATGCCCACACAGCCTGATGGAGGGAGTATGATGCTGTCCCCATTTTATAGGTGAAGAAGTTGAGGCTTTGGGAAGTTAAGAAAGTTGCCTGAGGACTCCAGAGGTGAAGTGGATTGAAACCCTCGATGGTGTGAACATGAAGCCTGTGGTATGACATGGGCCTGCTTGTCCCCACTGCTCCTTCTCTTTCCCCTGCTCCGTGCAAATGTTTGCCCAGCCCCTACCTTACCAGCAGGAACTCACCATGTTAAGGTCTGGTTGGAGGTTGATACGAGGAGCAAGACTTTACTGTATGTGTAACTGGATTGTTTCTTTTTCTTTAATTTTTATTTATTTATTTTTTAAATTTCTCTTTAGTGTTCCAGAATTCATTGTTTATGCACCACACCCAGGGCTCCATGCAATACGTGCCCTCCTTAATACCCACCACCAGGCTCACCCAACCTCCCACCCACCTCCCCCCCAAAACCCTCAGTTAGTTCCTCAGAGTCCACAGTCTCTCATGGTTCGTCTCCCCCTCCAATTTCCCCCAACTCCCTTCTCCTCTCCATCTCCCCATGTCCTCATGTTATTCCTTATGCTCCACAGATAAGTGAAACCCTATGATAATTGACTCTCTCTGCTTGACTTATTTCATTCAGCATAATCTCTTCCAGTCCCATCCATGTTGATACAAAAGTTGAGTATTCATCCTTTCTGATGGAGGCATAATACCCCGTAGTATATATGGACCATATCTTCTTTATCCATTCGTTCTTTGAAGGGTACCTTGGTTCTTTCCACAGTTTGGCGACTGTGGCCATTGCTGCTATGAACATTGGGGTACACATGGCCCTTCTTCTCACTACATCTGTATCTTTGGGGTATATACCCATAGTGCAATTGCAGGTTCATAGGGTAGCTCTCTATTTAATTTCTTAAGGAATCTCCATACTGTTTTCCAAAGTGGCTGAATCAACTTGCATTCCCACCAACAGTGTAAGAGGGTTCCCCTTTCTCCACATCCTCTCCAACACAGGTTGTTTACTGTCTTGTTAATTTTGGCCATTCTAACTGGTGTAAGGTGGTATCTCAGTGTGGTTTTGATTTGAATCTCCCTGATGGCTACTGATGATGAACATTTTTTTAGAGAAGTGTCTGTTCATGTCTTCTGCCCATTTTTTGATGTGATTATCTGTTTTTTGAGTGTTGAGTTTGAGAAGTCTTTTATAGATCTTGGATATCAGCCCTTTGTCTGTACTGTCATTTGCAAATATCTTCTCCCATTCCGTGGGTTGCCTCTTTGTTTTGTTGACTGTTTCCTTTGCTGTGCAGAAGCTTTTGATCTTGATAAAATCCCAAAAGTTCATTATTGCTTTTGTTTCCTTTGCCTTTGGAGACATATCTTGAAAGAAGTTGCTGTGGCCAATGTCGAAGAGGTTACTGCCTATGTTCTCCTCTAGGATTCTGATGGATTCCTGCCTCACGTTGAGATCATTTATCCATTTCGAGTTTATCTTTGTGTATGGTGTAAGAAAATGGTTGAGTTTCATTCTTCTACATATACCTGTCCAATTTTCCCAGTACCATTTATTGAAGAGACTGTCTTTTTTCCACTGGATATTTTTCCCCCACTTTGTTGAAGATTATTTGACCATAAAGTTGAGGGTCCATATCTGGGCTCTCCCCTCTGTTCCACTGGTCTATGTGTCTGTTTTTGTGCCAGTACCATGCTGTCTTGGTGATCACAGCATTGTAGTAAAGCTTGTGTTTGGATCAACCAGGAAATCAAAGAAGAACTTAAACAATTCATGGAAACCAATAAGAATGAAGACACTTCAGTCCAAAACCTATGGGATATAGCAAAGGCAGTCCTGAGGGGAAATATACAGCCATCCAAGCCTCCCTCAAAAAAACTGAAAAATCCAGAATACACCAGCTCTTTTTACACCTTAAAGAACTGGAGAATCAACAACAAATTAAGCCAACCCCACACACAAGAAGGGAAATAATCAAGATTAGAGCAGAGTTGATCAATGAGATAGAAACAAGAGATATAGTAGAATGCATCAATAAAACTAGAAGCTGGTTTTTGGAAAGAATCAATAAAATCATAAACCATTGGCCAAACTAATCCAAAAAAAAAGAGAGAGAGAGAGAAGGCCCAAATCAATAAAATTATGAACGGAAAGGGAGAGATCATGACTAACACCAAGGAAATAAAAACAATCATCAGAAATTATTATCAACAGTTATATGCCAATAAGTTAAGCAACCTAGATGAAATGGATGCATTCCTGGAAACCTATAAACTTCCAAAACTGAATCAGGAAGAAATTGACAACCTGAATAGACTAATATCTAGTAACAAGATTGAAGCAGTGATCAAAAACCTCCCAAAAAACAAGAGCCCAAGACCTGATAGATTCCCTGGGGAATTCTACCAAACTTTCAAAGAAGAAATAATACGTATTCTCCTGAAGCTGTTTCAAAAAACTGAAGCAGAAAGAAAACTTCCAGACTCTTTTTATGAAGCCAGCGTTACCCTGATCCCCAAACCAGGCAAAGACCCCATCAAAAAGGAGAATTTCAGACCAATGTCCCTGATGAATATGGATGCTAAGATTCTCAGCAAGATCCTAGCTAATAGGATCCAGCAGTGCATTAAAACGTTTATCCACATGACCAGGTAGGATTTATCCATGGGATGCAAGGGTGGTTCAACATTCCCAAATCAATCAATGTGATAGAACAAATCAATAAGAGAAGAGAGAATAACCACATGGTCCTCTCAATTGGTGCAGAAAAAGCATTTGACAAGATACAGCATCCGTTCCTGATTAAAACGCTTCAAAGTATAGGGATAGAGGGAGCATTCTTCAACTTCATAAAATATATCTATGAAAATCCACAGCAAATATCATCCTCAATGGGGAAAACTGACAACCTTCTCTTTGAGATCAGGAACACAAGTTTGCCCATTCTCGCTACTCTTGTTCAACATAGTACTAGAAGTCCTAGCAACAGCAATCAGACAACAAAGAGAAAAAAAAGGTATTCAAACTGGCAATGAAGAAGTCAAACTCTCTCTTTTCACAGATGACATGATACTTTATATGGAAAACCAAAAGACTCCACTCCCAAACTACTAGAACTCATACAGCAATTCAGTAATATGGCAGGATACAAAACCAACGCACAGAAATCAGTTAGTTGCCTTCTTAAACACTAACAGTGAAAACACAGAAAGGGAAATTAGAGAATTGATTCCATTTACTATAGCACCAAGAACCATAAGATACCTGGGAATAAACCCAAGCAAAAAGGTAAAGGATCTGTGCTCAAGGAACTACTGGATTGTTTCTTGATGTAGCTCGGGGCACAAACAGCATAAGAAGCCAGCTTCCAGATGCAGCACTTAGAGACCCACCTTCAGGTCTTGGCAGGTGTCGCCTGCTCTGAGGCTTTCTGATGTGTGAGAGTTGAAAAAACCCTCAAATTTCATCTCTAGGAGGATCCCAGGGAGGGCCCCTCGCCCCTGGGGAAGGAATGAGTCAAATGGCATGTCGTCTTGTCGAGACTGCACCAGGTGTGGGGAGAACACAGTATCAGAGGATCTGTGTCTCTGGAGTTGGTCAGGAAAGACTTTCCTGTTCTAGAACTTTCTAGAACTTTCACCTCAGGTTATTCCTTTTACAGTTCCAGGGTATCAGCCCTATTTAAGGGATGTAACAGTAACACAGATTAGTGATGACATCAACCTGGGTTGGGCTTAGCCGGACCTATATTAATAGGTCTCTGCCCATGACCCCTGACCTCTCCCTGCAGGCTCCAGGGATTCCCTGAGGGATGGAGGTGCACTTCTCAGGGGTCACTCATTTTTGCTTTGTGTTTGGAGGCCTTCTGCTTCCTTCATCCTCCATATCTCTCCTCTCAGCACTCAGCAATCCCCTTCTGTACCACTCCCTTCACCCCTGCATCTTCTGACACATGGACAGCAACCCACCCACACGTCCTTGTCATCAGAGCACAGGGAGAAGAGAGAATGTTCAATGGAACATTCTGAAAATCCCTCAATCTCATTTTGGCAGACAGTACAACCTCCCTCTCAGGCACATTCTCCCAAGAGTATGGTGGGCATACCCTTCTCTTGTTCCTCTGGCTTGGCTTTATATGGTGATGGGTCTGCAGGACGAGGATAGAGCAAAGGCTGGAAGGACCAGGTCAAGGACTGGAGAGCCACGGACCAGTGGTCCAGTCCAAATCACTGGAACTTGACTATACTTTCCTCTTCACCCTGAACAATGATTGAAGTTGGGCCAAAATTGAGAAGGCTGATTTTATTTATCTTGTCTCTTTATACTGTTGTAGGCTGGACATTTTTGTTTCTGATACAGTTTTTATAAGTAAACATGGGGAAGCTGGGCAACACGAAGGGAGATACACCTGCCAGAAACATTTAACCATTGTTTTCTTGGCCGCAGATGCTGAGTGTCTCTCTTTAGGGCAACATATGGACATAAAATTACCAATAATGAGCCCTGTGGATGGTGTGGAATTTGGGTGTTAACTCAGATCGTTTTCAGACAAGGGAGGCAAGGCTACATTTTCACCTCTGTAAACCACCTCTAAAACCATCTGCCGAGTGTCCATCAGGCCATGACTAGACACTCTGGTTCGACAAGAGAGAGATAGCAAGTCCTCATCTCTGCAATATGACAGGTGGCGATGACCGATGCCACGCATACCCCAAACAAACCTCAATCACCAGCATGGTATCGCGTTACACTCAGGTGACTGCTTTGCTAGATGCTGCGGGGTAACCAGCCAAGATAGACCGTTTCAGCAAAACATCAACCTGGGGCCCCACCAACATTCCACGGAGCCCAGTACCTGTCCAGTTACCCAGCAACGCTCACCTCCACTGTTCTCAGCCCTGTACGGGCCACACAGGGAAGCCCAGACGTGGTTCCTTTCCCAGGACTTACAGTCTATTGGGAAAATCAGATGAACACTCAAGAAATCATAAAACAATTTTATAACCATTATAAAACCGTCATAAGGCAACCAATATCTGAAATTGTGGTAGCAATTCTAAACAGAGTTGGCTTATCCAATTTGTTCTTTTGCCCAGCTAGTACTAAATGAGTAAGGCATTGCCTCCACCTCACGGAGCTCAGTTTTGTGGGGAGAATGGACACGTAAACAAGTCACTCTAAAAGTGTCATTTAATAGGTGCGACCATCATACTTAGAGAACTCTTCTCCGCACGGGTCCAGTCACTGCTGTGGAAATTAGCTACTCGTGGTAGACCCGACACTGCCTTTGGAAGTGACTGACCTGTTTCCAGCTCCTTCAGGGTGTTGTAGGTAAAAACGAAAACATTGTCCAAATCCACGTTCAGGAGCAGAAAAGGGATAACGAATGCAAGTTTAATGGTGCCCACCTAGACCCCTGACTCAATTTGTGATTGCAGACATTTTTTCTTTTAAGTAGCCCTGGGGTCCATTTCAAATGCAGGTCAAATATGTTGCTTTCCAGCAGAAAAAAAAAAAAAAAAAAGAAAGCCCAGTTACACAGCTGATGGAAGCTCAGCTATTCCTAAAGCAGAAATCTCCAGGAGGAGACTCTGTAGGTCTGGTGGGAAGGCTGCTAGCCAGATCCTACATGAACACAGTTTTGATCTTTTTATGTCTCTCTCTCTCTCTCTTTTTTTTTTATAGAGCCTCTAAATGCTAGCTGATGACTATCTCCAAAGGGTAATTTAGAAATTAGAGTTTTATGAAGGGCCAAGACAATGCTGGCCAAGTACGCAGGGCTGAACCCAGGGTAATATTTAGAACATCTAGAGGAGTGGATAGACTCCATGTCCCAAGGCGATGCTCCAAAAATATTCTTTCTCACAACTGGATTTTTTTCATGATGTTTGGACAAGGGAGAGCACAGGATTACAATCTAGGTAAAGAATCTAGAGGATAAAGTGTAGCCGATTAGGTGCTGATTGGGAGGACAAGGAGATATTCCCTTTGTTCGAATTAGGGAACTTGCCTGAGATGTGTGTCTTTGTGGAGGAGTGCCATACAGGAGTGTCCCCACGTCCCCACACAGCCTCATCTCACATCCTGCACACTCTCCTCACCACCCTGCAAAGAGTCTCCTTTCTGGCACATTCCAAATCTGGTGGGAGGCTGGAGGCCTCAACTCCCACAGCTGGGTCTCATCCTCCCAGGGTTCATGGAGGATGGCGACCTCTATGACCTCCTGGTGGGTTCGCTTCCCCGTGTTGTCTTACCTGCTGTGGTCTCTGCCCCACCACGGGGGCCTGTCTCCTTGCAGGAAAAGAAATGACAAGGGGGAGAAATATGCCATTTTTCTTTAAGATTTGATGTTTAAGAAATGTGTACTGAGAGTGAGGCTCATTACTTGGGAGAGACCCAACCAGTCCCAGACGGGGCAGGCTAGGAGAAGCCTGGAGAAGATTGCCTGAGGCTGATAGGATTCAGATCAGCCTGGGAGAGTTCTGTTCTCAGGGTTTTATCTTGGATTTTTATCTGGCCAGTGAGATCTGAAGTCTCCTTTGCAGGACAGCGGGCAGAAGGTGGGGCCTGCCCTGTCGATCAAACCGATGAGTGAGAGAATCACACTCATCACTCTGGTCAAGGTGGCCAGTCCAAATTTCTGGCATACCTGAAGTTGCTCTGCTCCCAAATGCTGGAGCAAGACGATTTGTACAGAAAGGGCCGTCTGCCACTCTGAGATCTGCCGTTTCAAACCCAGACTCCGAGGTCTGTTAGCTTCCTAAGAAAATGAGCGCTTGCCCCCGCCCCAGCCCCAGCCATTCTCTCTCAGTATCCCGGCACCCCCACACCCCCGCATCTAACTCTAAGGGGGAGTGCTGGACTCTGGGGAGGCACTTGATGGCTGTCTCCCCGTCATCCTGAGCTCAACACCCAGGGTAAGGCAGGCTTCCTTCCAGCGGAGGAACACATTCTAGGATGTGAGTGGAATTCACTGGGCGTCCCTGGGTTTAGCACTGAGCAAGCGCTCCATGGCACTGAGAGCGTTTGGAATCGGAGTGAGTTCCCCTTACGGGTTCTACCACTTATGGGTCCATTCTCTGGCCTTCTGGGTTGCTAACTTCCACTTTTCTTGTTCCTATAATGCCCTTCCCGAGGCCCTCCGCCCCGTTTCCCTGTTGTTTGTTGGGAGAAAGAGGGACGGTGTTTCTCTAGAGAACTTTGGAAGGTGGGACTTGGCTCATGGAGGTAAAGCTAGAATTTTCTTCCACGCCGGACGTTGAGGACCACAGACTTCACTTCCCCAGGCTCCGCTGGCTCTGTTCCCTATTCTGTCTACACCTCCCTCCCCCAAACTCTCCCTACCTCTCAAGAGGAGATGATTACTCACAAAGACAAGCCAGGCACAGAAATAGCCAACCTATTTGTGGCTTAAATGCAAGCAGTTTTATTTTTACAGAGAGTTGCTGTATTTTCTCTAAGTAGAAATCATTATCTACCACAAATGAAACCCCGGCTCCATCTGCAGGGGCCCCGCTCTTGTTAGGGGTGCCAATTAGTCACAAAGCAATCGGCGCCTCCTACCACCCACTCAGTCTGGGGGCAGAGCGCACCCTCTCTTCCAGGCTCCCCCTGACCGGCCCCTGCCCCTCTCCGCCCTCTGCCCTCACCTGGGCACCACCTTGTCTCTCCACCGTCCTGGTGGCCTGGTCCTCGTTCACCCCGTGACTGTCACCAATTTACAAATTGGGCAACTCGTTCTCTGCCAGCATGGACAGACTTTTCTGTTCTGTGGGGAGCTGGAAAGAGCGAACTGGTGAGGCCCCGTGTTCTGTTGACTTAAATAATGACGTTGGAGTCTTCCTTCCAGTTGGTCACTCTGCTCAGGGTTTCACAGCCCCCGTAGGGACAGAGCGAAATGTTCATAAAATCCGGACGGTCCCTGAGCTTCTGAGAAGCAGCAACCGTGGAGCAGAGGAGCAGAGTGGATGCTTCTGGCCCTCCCCGCTCTCCTTCACTCCCCTTTCCCTTCGGGGCATCTCCTCCTTCCGGATCTCGACTTTGCACCCTTCTTCTCTCCGAACTCCCTCTGCCTGCACCTGTCTGACCCCCTTCCCGCCAAGTGCTCCTTCTTTTCTGCCTCGTGGTTTGCTTTAGGCGGTCCCAGGTCTCCTTCCAGTTTCTGATGATCCTCTGGGAGTGTGAAGTCCTTTAGAAGGCCGCCCCTCTCCTCCCTTGGAACGTCGACACCAGGTAACGCCAGTGCACTTGGGCTTCCTGGGCCAAGCACCCCCGAGGTTCTGATTTGCTGCTCAGCACCTGCATGGCCGAGGATGCCCCAAACTTCACCTTGAGTTGCTCGTGGCTTGGAGGTCCTGAGGGAAAGCTCCTGCTCTCCTTGTCCTCCTCCCCCGCCTACCCTGGGGAGGGCAGAGCCACCCATCGGGCTTCCCACAGGAGCAGTAGGGCTCACTTCAGTCCTGCGGCTTAGGGACACAGTCAGAGGAAAGCCTGATATATGGGCTCCCGAGTCTGCTTTCCCACAGAATCTGAAATCGCCTTCTCGCCCTGTTTCGATCTAATTGGTCCCCCGGGTCCATCCCTACCTTGACACAGTAACCGTGAAGGGGTGCTTTTGACGAGGAAGAAATACGGCCATGAGTGGAGGGTGGGTCTTTGTGGCAGGGCTGGGTGAGTCAAACCATCCAGAATTTTCCAGCTTGGCCTTTAAGCCCTTACACTGGGGCTGTTGGAGAGAGGACAGGGGTCAGGGGGAGATGGGGGAGGAGGGGGAAGGGTAACATGACTGCAGGGGTGAGAATGCACGTCACGGGAACAGGTGCTGGAGGGGTGAGTGTCCAAACCAGGCGGAGAAGCGGTCCGGGCACCCAGGTCCACCGCACCGTGCTCGTGTGCTAACATGGGCTGTGACCCTGAACACGGGCTGCAGGGAGGGAACAGGTACTTAGTGACCGAACAGCATGTCCCTCATTATGCAGGTTGACATCGACACCTACGCCTCATTTCCTCATTGCAACTTCTGGCGGTAATAGGATTGGCCCCATTTTACAGGCGAGAAAACAGAGTCTTAAAGCGCTTTGCCCAGACCAGTGAGCTAGTTCCAGGCTGTCAGGAATGGCAGGGGTCTGTCTTTCTGGCCCCTGCGTGGTTTTTGCCCTTCCGTAGAACACTCCTCTGGGTCACCTCTCTCCTGAGCGCTGGCTGGCCCCGACGGTTCCCGGGGGTCAAGCGCCCTGCCTTCTCGGCAGCTCGTTCCCACTCCGGATCCGCGTGAAGATTTCCCCTTGAGCGTCTCACTGAATGATGCCATTTGAAGCACGGCTTCTGCTGATAAGCGTGGGACCATCTGCTTGGCACATCTCAAATATTTTCAGCAGTGGGAGAGCGGTTCTGCCTTCTTCAGGGAAGGAGGCTGCTGCCGTCCTCGGAGACGTGGGGACCAGAGACCCTGCAGGCTGGCGGGGTGGCGGGGCCCCAGGACGCGAAGGGGCGCCGTCCCTGCTGTCGCCTCTGACCCTCCCTGAGCAAATGGAGCTCGTGAGTCTGCGCCCCAGGTTTGAATTGTTCAGCCGCCCTTGGCAACCAGAGTAAGATCTTCCCTCTTCAAGAACCTATTGCCCGGTGAACTCTTTCTGTGCTAGCTGTTGTGACGGTGTGTTAGGCATTTGGGGTGCGCTGGCCCAAACCTCTGTACCCCCCTTCCTGCCTTTGTTTTGAAAAATGTGCTTCTTTGCTGGGTGAACTGTCCTCAGATGCCGTTTTTCAACTTCGGGGTTGAAACTTCTGTGTTGGCTTTTTCTCTTTGGCTCATGATGGGGGGGCAAGGACCTGAGGGTTGGTTCATGAGGCTGCTGCGGCCGGCCGTGGGGGCGGTTAAGGCTGTTTAATTTGTTGCTACGAGTGATAAAAGAGTTGGGGTCTGAAAGGCTTGTTACTATGTTTGAGTCCTCTGGGGAAATCACTGGACTAGAAGCAGCTGGGCATGGCCAGAGGCGAGCTGGATTTTTGTTCTGTTTTGTTTTGTTTTGTTTTGCCTTTCTTTAGTGGGCACCAGAACTCGTCCCAGCTTCTGTGGCTTGGAAACTCGGACGTGCAGCCCACGGTGGCAAGGCTCCACCGAAAGAAATCTCCTGCTCCGTCTTCTCTTTGACGTCTCTTGGCAATTATTTCCAGGTCGGGGTGGGGGTCGTTTGGAGGGAGAACGTATGGGATGTTGTTCAATTGCTTTGTAAGCAGCAGCGAGAAGGTGGTCTGAAGCCTCCCTCTAGAGCAAGGTTTCCCAAGCTCGCACCGTGACATTTCGGCCACATCGTTCTTTGCCGTAGGGAGCGGTTCTGTGCGTGGCGGGGGACTCAGCAGTGTCCCTGGCTGACAGACCCCCTCTCATCTGTAACAACCCAGATCTCCAGGTGCGCCAGATGACTTCCAGGGGACAGGGTCAGCCCCTTGCCTCTCCTTGCCCTGAGACCAGTGCTGTAAGTTGATCTTGCTGTACACTTGGAAAGAGAGCGTTAAAGCTTTTGCTTCTCCATGCGCGTGGCTCAAGTAGGAGGAAGCCAGACACGAGGCGTTTAATACCAGGACAGATGTCCCTGCCCTGCGCATTGCCGTCAGATCCCTTACCTACCATGGAAATTCCATCTCACAAATAGGTTTCTGTTTGTCCAGCTTGCTGCACACACACAGAAGGAGGAATTTGTCCTTTCCTCTGGAGCTGCACACCTGGGAGGTCCAGCCTAGGGTCAGGCCTCTCTTTTTGGTTGCGGAGGAACAAGAAAGTGTTTCAGATGACCCACTATGGAGGTTTTTTTTTTTTTCTCTCTCCCTCTCTCTTTTTTTGTTTTGTTGGTTTTTCTCTTTCCTTTTCCTCCCTTCCCGCCTCCCTCCTTTCCTCCCTCCCTTCCTCCCACCCCCTTCTTTCCTCCCTCCCTTCCTCCCACCCCCTTCTTTCCTTCCTCCCTTCCTTCCTTCCTTCTCCTAAGAGTGATGTGTCAGGCTTGGGATCCTGGACCATGCGAAGACTGTGGCCATTGAATGGGAATCTCTAGAGAAAACTTCAGCAAGCAAAATACATAGCACTTAAAAGTTTCTGCTTTATGCCCCGATAAAGCTGAAGAAACCCCACAACTCTCAACCTTCTTTGATTTCCCTTGCTTGTCTGTCAGCTCCACTGTCCATCTGTTTCTCTCTCTCTCACGGAGAGGGACGTGCAGGTAGCAGTTTCAAGGAGACCCGCTAGGACATGGGCTCTGCGAAGCCCACATCCTTAAACGTCTATGGAAACCACCAGGCTTGTTTTCCCTGCTTGCTGATTCATTATCTCCATTTGGCGTTTCCACGAGACTCATATTGGCAAAGCGCTTTTCATTACCTACATCGTCTTACACCCCAGCCTTCCAGAAATACATTCAAATGCCAATTATGCAAAGCAACTGAGGGTCAGGGGACCAAACTGCTTTGCTTGGGACTTGCATCTAGGAGTCACTTTGACAATGTGGCTTCGAGGCAAAGCAGCCTTAGGCACAGGCAGAATAGATCCGTGTCTCTGCAGTGTGGTTTGAACAACGTCAAATCTCTCTTCTCGAACACCTCTCTTGCGTTCAGATGCCAAATGGCCTATAATTCTTTTTTCTTTTTGGCGTATAATTCTTTTGATTTTTGCAAGAGGGAAGTGTGTGCTGAGTGTACCCTCTACCGCCATCAACCTGACTCCCTGTGGCCCGTGTGAGGTGTTGAGCTGCAAGCCCGGTGAGGGGGCAGCAGCCCAGCCAGAGGGAGGCCATCTGCACAGCGTGGGGAGGGAGGGGTAGAGGGGACCCGACCCTGGCGTCAGGGCTTCTGCTGGGTGAGGAGTGGGTCCCAGGGCAGAGGCCAGTGGCAGCGGTGGCCTGACAGCGTGGGGGAGGATTGGTGCAGGGGTGGGGGAAGGGCAGTGGCCCACGTAGGAGGCGATTTACTGCCCGGTGGATGGACCAAATAAGTAAATATGTTGAGGATAATGGCGGCCAAGTTTCTCACCAACAGAGAAGAGAATTAGAAATATGGAGAGGAAGAAACTAAACTGAACTCAGTGGTGTTGGATTCCAATCAGAGATGCGGGTGGGAATCCATTGCACACACTCACACAGCAGACACACCCACACAGACACACATGTGGTTGACCCTTGAACAACATGGGTCTGAACTGCTTGGGTTCACTTACATGCGCGTTTTTTTCTGATAAATACAGTACAGTACTGTAAATGTGTTTTCTCTTCCCTATGATTTCCTTAATGACATTTTCTTTTCTCCAACTTACTTCATTATAAGAATACAGCATATAGGGGTGCCTGGGTGGCTCAGTGGGTTAAAACCTCTGCCTTTGGCTCAGGTCATGATCCCAGGGTCCTGGGATCAAGCCCCACTTCGGGGGGGGTCTCTGCTCAGCGGGGAGCCTGCTTCTTCCCCCACCCTCTCTCTCTGCCTGCCTCTCTGCCTACTTGTGATCTCTGTCTGTCAAATAAATAAATAAAATCTTTTAGAAAAAGAGTTAAAAAAAAGAATACAGCATATAAGGTGCCTGGGTGGCTCAGTCTATTGAGCGTCGGACTCTTGAATTTGGCTCAGATCATGATCTCAGGTTCGTGAGATGGAGCCCCACGAAGGGGAGGGTCCAAGCTCAGTGGGGAGTCTGCTTGAGATTCTCTCCCTCTGCCCCTGCTCTCTCTCTCTCTCTCAAATGAATAAATAAATTTAAATAAAATACAACATACAATACATATAACATACAAAAGGGGCAGGTACAGGGAACATATAAGAGGAGTAGTGCCCCAAAATATCTAGTTTTTTGACTTACAAGACTAGGAATACCAGAGCAAGCGTGAGTAGCCGGGAAGGTCTGATCTCTGCTTTGGGTCGGCTGGGGCTGGTGTGCCTCTGTGAGTGGCCCAGCTGGAGACATCCAGGACGAGGGGTTACAGGGTCTGATATTCTGGGGAGCTGTCTGAGTTAGAGCTAGAGATTTCGGTGTCATCAGAGTGTGGTACTATTGAAGGAAGGGGTTGGACAAGGCCACCCAGGGAGAGTCTGTAGAGTATGAGGGGAAGAGGGTCAGCAAGGGACCCCAGAAGCCCAAGAGCTATGTAGGAAGAGATCCAGGGGAGGAGACAGAGAAGAAGCTGCTGGCAGCAAGGAGGAGAGCCAGAGGGAAGAAAGCACGTCTAGGCAATGGTGTCATCATGCAGCAGAAACATGGAGAAAGAGTCCATAGTCCTCTGTGTGTGAGCTGGGGAGCAGGGTGAGAGCGATACTGCCTCCCTTTTGCAGGACTCTTCTAAAAGCACAGTGCTGGCGACTGGATGCAGCTCATTCTTATTATTTGTCCTCATGAAAGGACTTCATTTGACTTCAATTATCACTACCTGAAAGGGTGAAGTATGGTGCCCTTCATCAATAGAAGTGTTTGTTCATAGTGCTGATGACTCTGGGTCATCCCATGTCACAGAAAAAACAGGGATCAGAAGAAACTGAAAGCAACTCTAACCTGGTTTTTTTGTTGTTATTGTTATGAGTTTGGCATTGGGTGGATGGTGCCTTAATAAATAAAAATCCATCCTCTAATAAATAATGTTCATCTTTTAGTAAGCAGTTATTATCCTTCAATAACAATACACAATCCATCCTTTTGTTAAATAACCTTTAACAAAAGTCCATCCTTCGAGGCACTTATTTATTTATTTGAAAGATTTTATATATTTACCTGATAGAGATAGAGTGAGAGAGGGAACACAAGCAGGGGGAGTGGGGAGAAGAAGAAGCAGGCTTCCCAGCAGAGCAGGGAGCCGGATGTGGGGCTCCATCCCGGGACCCTGGGACCTGAGCCAAAGGCAGACGCCCAATGACTGAGCCACCCCAACTTTGAGGCTTTTAATAAACTGACAATCAAGTTGATGGTGATGATGGTTTCTGATGACATTAAGGCCATTATTAAACATCCCAAAAGATGATGGTATGTATGGGTAGTGAGCTCCCCATGTTCATGACCCGTTGACCAAGAACTGGCATGGGGAGTAGAATCAGTGCTCACATGGACCTGGGCAATGCAGGCTCTGGTTCGGGCCTCGGTACTCACTAAAGATGTGAACTTGGGCTGCTTGGGGCTGAGCTTCCTCATCTGTGAAATACCCGCTTCCTCCAAGTTCCAAAAGTCCCCAACCAACACAGAGCAGTCAGACTTGTAGCAGTAAGGAGATGGTGTGAAGAAGAAAAATAAATCATCCAAGAAGAAAGACAAGTGAATATTAACCATGAAAGAGCCTCCAGACTCATTAGCAATCAAATAAATGCAAAGTAAAACAGGAACCTTTTATCACCTACTGAATTTGCAAACTAGAAAAATAAATGGAGACGTTGGGTGGTGAGGAGAAAGTTTATGCATATATACGTGTGGGAAAGAAAAGCATAAATATACTGTAGATGTCCGTGTCATCGGTCCAGGTGTTTTTTGGAAGACAATTTGTTAATAGGCTCATAAAATCTTCAAAAATATTTGTACCCTTTCATCCAGCAATTCCACTTTTAGAAATATGTCCTAGGGAAATAATTAAAGATGTGCACAAAATTTGCATCCAAGGAAGTTCATTAGAGTGCTTTGTTTTTAGAAATAATGATGAAAAATACGAAGCAATGGGTATGTCCAAGGTTAGAGGATTATTAAAGCTAAATGATGATTCATCCCCACAGTGACTAGGAAAGTCATGTCTTTGGAGACCATGCTGACACAGAGAATGTTTACAATATGGTATTGACTGTGAGTAGAAAAAAGAAAGCAGGACACCAAAACAGATTTAAAAAGCAATTTCAATTTTAAAAAGGAGCATGTGTGAGGCATAGGAATGAGACGAAAAGAAAGTATCCCCAAACGTGAAAGCAGATTAATTTTGATTAGTGGTTTTACATGTGATTTTTTTTTCCCCAGTAAATGTTCCAGATCTTCTCTGATGAACACATACTGTTTTATAATTAGAGAAAAAGGCAATAACATTTAGAAAATACCCCCATTCTGGGCTGTGATGAGACATTATAAAATGAGTGTGTGGGGGTGCGGGTCTCTTGGGGGCTGAGCCCTTTCTCCCGTCCCTGGGGCTAATTCACTCTCAGTGGGATTCGAGTGCAGAGACCACTCAGCCCCTGGCTCCTACCCTAGCAGACTCACAATTAGAAAGTCATCAAGTCTTTGGGGGAAGAAAATCCCCTATAATATTAGGGAATCTGATGCCTTCAATTCCTCAAGTAGGAAGATTGGAGGCAGACTAGAACGGGCTATAAAAGGCAAAGTCTTAAAAATAGGGTCCAGCCCCAGGGCAGAGTGGGAGGAGTTCCCGAGTCAGCCTCCAGCGCTCCCAGCCACAGGGTGCCCTCCACCTGGATGTGACAAGGGCTCTCCCAGTGTCTCCACTGCAGGCTTCCGTTTACGGGTCTGTAAAACGAGGGGGTTGGGTCGGACTTCTTTCTTAAGTGGGAGACCGGCTCAGCGTTCCGTTAGGGTGTGGACCTGCGCTCCTGCCCTGACTCTGGGATCAGGATCCACGGGGGCTCTCAGCCCCGATGCCCTGCAGGGTCCCGGGAACACCCTGGGGTCGGGCCCTGGGGAGGTGTGTGAACTTGGTCTGTTTACTAAGCCTTCCTTCTTCCCCTATAAAAAGGGGGCAATAACAGCTTCCTTATCATTTCTGGAGCTGATTGGAGGATCCAAAGTTAACTGGAAGGGCAGATGCCCCAGCTGCCTTCTCCTGCTCTGATGTATTGCTTTTTCCATCGGGGTTCTTCTGTGAGAAGGAAGAGAGAGTAGGAAGGTGCTTCTTTGATGCTGCCAGTAGTTCATACCAATAGTGGCGCCATCCCCCACTCAACTTGCCATCTCTTCTGACCCAGATCTTAGGCTGTGTTGGGGGATTGACCACAGCGGGGCACAGAGGGCTATAGGGACGAGCTCTCCTTCCCCCCTGGATTGTTACCACCAGGTAAGAGACAGCACTGCAAATATGATGTCTCTCTAAAGACGAGATGTATTAAAAATAAATGATTCGCATGTCTGGTCAGAGTGCACAGCACTAGACCCGTGTGGACATGGAGACGGGTTACCTTCAGTGTTATTCCTGTCTGGTGACTGCGTCCCCGTGTCCTCACGGTTTTCTGAGAGCTCAGCTGTGTGCTATTCTGAGCTAGCTGGTTTTGTCGACGACCAGCAGCAGCTACCCTTCCATCGTCCTGACCAGCCTCGCATGTCCTAGCCAGCCACCGACAGGGGGGATAACGCATAGAATGGCCAAGGAGCCCCGAGGAAGGGGGCAGGCGGTGAGCGTGTCGGGCCAGCTGTGTCCAAGGTGCTTCTGGCCACCTGCTATTTCCCTGGGAGGGGGGTCTGAAATTCAGTTTGGTCTGGTAAGACTAGGAATGCAATTTTTAGCAATGCGTCATTTAAATAAAACCCCACTGTAACAAAACAACGTGGAGAGTTATCATTAGTGTTTTTGTTTTTTTAAAAGATTTTATTTATTTATTTGAGAGAGAGAGAGAGAGAGAGAGAGAAACACAAGGGGTGGGGGGAAGAGCAGAGTGAGAGGGAGAAGCAGGCTCCCCGATAAGCTGGGTGCCCGATGAGGTTCAATCTCAGGACCCCGAGATCAGGACCTGAGCTGAAGTTGGACACTCAACTGACTGTGCCCAGACGCCCTGAGTTATCATTAGTTTTTAATAGGAATGAGTTTTTATGGGATTTTCATTTGCTTTCCAATCACATTCTGGCCAAAATCTGCCTTGGGATTTTTGCAATAGAACTTTCTACTAACTGGCACGTCCTGGACTGAAGCTGGTGGTTTTCTCCCTTGGATCACGGTGATGAGCTTTATTCTTGGAATCATTCAATATGTACTCACTGGATTCCTACTGTGTGCCAAGTGCTAGAGATTCAGGGAGGAATAAGATAAAGCCCTGTTTTCCACGAGTTTGCAGGTTAGTGTGGGAGATGCAGTTTTAGCTCCGCTGCAATGAGGAAAGTCATGGAGAAAGAGCACCAGAGTGGTCGAGGGGAGCTTTGGATGGTTGGTGCAGAGAACTGGGAGACGAGGAGGTGAGCGGGAGATACCTCCGGAGGGTCCGGGCCAGAGTCCCGGGAACGGAAGAGGGGCATGCTGTGGGTTGGTCCTGCATTTGAAATTCACAATCAGGCAAATGCACCGTGATCAATAATGTTCTGAAGATCTCACACGTGTGTCTATTACCTTTTGTTTCATGGAGTTCTGCTTACTGAAGAACACAGTAAGGGGAGCAGGGACGCGCCCCCTCCCCCTCCCCGATCCTGCCTTGATGTGCCCTCCCCATGCTTCACGGGCACGCAGCACAAGGCAAACCAAGCTCTGTTCCCCGGCTGGCCGAGCCGCTACCCTCCCGCCTGGGTCTCCACAGCAAGCTGTTCATTGACACAGCCCCCTGCTGGCTTCTTTGCTCCATCCAGTATCTCCCTCCATCCAGCCTTTAGACTAGGACCAGGGTAACCTTTCTAAAACACAGCTCAGGGCATATCTCAGCCCTGCGCTGAAACCTTTCAGGGCTCCCCAGTGCAAATGGCAGAGGATTTCCCAGCACGGCCCCTGGCGCACCTGCATCAGAATCCCCTGGGCTGTAGAATCACCAATTCCAGAGCCCCAACCCAGGCTTTCTGAAACAACGAGATCTTGGAATTTGCATTTTTCCTAAGCAATCCCGGGTAATTTTTAAGCACCAAGCTGGGTAAGCATGGTCTATAGAAGAACCCTAACATTTAGAGAAGCATCGTAACCTGTCTGTCATGCTTCAGCCCAGCTGTCCACCCCGGGCCCACCAGCCTTCTCAAACCCCACCCCCAACACCTTGTGCCCTCCTGCCTCCATGCGTCAGTCCATCTGTTACTTTTTCTTAAAATGCCGTTCTTCCTTCCCTCAGCTAACAAACTGCTACTGACCCTTCAAGGCCTAGCCCTGGAGAGCCTTCCTTAAAAGCCTGAGATGTTGTCTCCCACTGCATGCTTGCCTGGCACACGGCCAAGGTCCCCTACCTTCCATTTCCTGTATTGAATTAGGTTTAGTTCTGTCTCCCCTACAAAACTGTGCGGAAGACTGCGTCTTATTTATTTCTTCATCCTTAAGACTTTGGACAGTGACTGAAATCCAAACATTTGTTGAAAAATCGACAGACGGTGATCTCTCCAGAAAGTGAATTTGGTTACTTTGGTTTGACTTTAAAAGATAAATAGTTTGATTTCATGTGTTGAAAGACCTTTCCTAACTGGCTTTTATGAGGAGTACATGACAGCTCTCTTGCACATAACGAGTATCAGAAAGCTGAACGATGCTGTGGTCTGTGAGTTCAAGGATGTGAGCCTGAGTCAGAAAGATGTTCTTGCCAGTTTCCTTCAACATTTTGATTAGAAATCAATTAGAAATTAGAAAAGTTCTGATTTGACATATCTAGTCTTTGATTTAGGTTTGCTATGAAAAGATGAAAGCATTTGATTTCCTTGTGATGGTTCCCTACCTGGGCTTTCCATTATGGTAGCCACCGGCCCCATGGGGCTATTGAGCCTGTGAAATGTGGCCAGAATGAAGGAAGATGTGCCTAAATATATTGGAGTTTAAAGACACACTGTGAGAAAAAGAATATAAAATATCTTGTTAATATTTTTTATGTTGATTATGTGTTGAAATAATATTTTGAACACATTAGGTCAGATAAAATAGATATTAAAATTCATTTCACCTGTTTCTTGTTAGTTTTTTGTATGTGGCTACTAGAAAAATTTAAGACATATGGCCTGTGTTATCTTTCTACTGGCTCGTGCTGATCTAGAACCTTCTTAACCTCTACTTCTCTGCACTCCAGATTACTCTGTTTCCTCTCTTCTACCTCTAAAACACCACCCCCAACAACAAAAGCACCTATCATCCAACTATGTTACCTATGACTCTCCTCACTGTGACTACTTATACACTCCTGGTTTGCGTTCCCAAATTCCTTGAAGAGTTTCACACCTGGTTCATAGTTCTTTTTTATCCCCCCCAACCATATTACACTATTCCCCAGTCATTTCAATGTTTATGTAGGTAAGTCTTCCAAGTCTTCAAAGCCTGGCTCCAGGTCCTGATCTCACCTCAGATGACCTCGTCCTCCACGCTCCCTCTGCTGTTTTTCCCCTGGTCGAGCTCTGCACTTGTCAACAGTGATAACCGCAAATCTGCACCACCACAATCTCGGTTGCAGTCTCGGTTGCAATCTCTTTCTCCGGCCCCACCTCCTTTTTTCCGGTTCCCTACCTTTAGTACTTGGACTTCTACAGTCCTCTGTTAGCACTGGGGTCTATCAGATGGCTCCTGTGTCCTGTTCACTGTCATCTTTCTCCTGACCTCACCTTTCTCCTAATCCCTTTGAATCCTGTAGTCCGTCATCGCACCCATTCCCTTCCATGTCGTTTGATCCCGTTGGCGCTCCTCTTCCACCATTGCACCAGCCTGGGAAAACCCGAACCCTGGCTAAATCCAACCCCCCTCCTTCACCATGCTCCCACTTGGACAGCTGAACTGTAGCTGGAGAAAAGCACATTCATGATGAATTTTTAAATTCCTGGGGGTTTAAAGATGCACTGGTGGGCTCTAAGGTCTGCCCGAAATCTCACTCTTTGGGTATTTCCCTGGTCCTTTCCCTCGTTCACTTGGTTATTTCACATGCTGCCCACATGAAGAGAACCCTCCACCTCTCCCTCCACCTCTCCTCACTCTTAGCTGATGATCTAGCTTCTTACTTTGTTGAAAAAGGAGATACTGTACATTCAGAAGAGAATGTCTTCCAACTTCTAACACTCCTGCTGTCAGACTACCTGCCTAACTGCATTTTTAACTACACACTCTGCCTTCCCTTCTGCTCTGATGAATAAATTATGCTACCAGCAAAAGCCAGCAACTCCACCAAGCTCTAGACCCCTAAGTCATGAATCATCCACTGTTTCTTCTTTCCCGGAAAATTCGTATTAGTTTATCAACTCTCCCCAAACCCCTGCAGCCCTCTCCAGTTATTCCTCCATTTCTGCTTGAATTTGCATTGAATTTCCTCAAGAGGGTTGTCCATACTCCCCGTCTCTACTTACTCTCCTCCCATCCCCCCTGGAATCCATGTTGGTTAATCAGACTTTCACTTTCTCCACTGTGCCTGAACGGCTCTCATCAAGGTCAACAATGACTCTACTCTAATGGCGCATTTCCAATTCTTATCTAATTTGAACTTAGAATAGAGGTTAGCACAGTTGATCACACTTTGAGAAACACCTTTGCTTCCTGGACATCACTCTTCTGTGGTTGTCTCTTATCTCTCTGCCAGATCCTTCTTAGTTTCTTTTGCTTCTTTCTCTTCATCTCCCTGACCTGTGAACTTTGAAATGTCCCAAGGATTGGTCTTTGGACCTCTTCTCCTTTACATTTACCTGTATTTCATGGATAATCTCATATAGCCTCATGATTTTAAATCCCACCTGGTTGCATACAATATCTGTATTTCTACGCCCAGACTGCACCTGTTTCCCCAGCTCCTGACACTACTAGACATCTCCATTTGCATAGGCTTTTCTTTTCTTTTTTAAAAGATTTATTTCTTTATTATTTGAGAGAGAGATAGGCGAGGCAGTGCAGAGGAGGAGAGAGAATCTTAAGCAGACTCCCCACTGAGAGCGCGGCCTGATGTGGTGCTCGATCCCACTACCCCGAGACCATGACCTGAGCCAAAATCAGAAGTCAGATGCTTAACCAACTGAGCCACCCTGGTGTCCCATGCATGGGCTTTGCAAACTCAATATACCTCTCCTAACCCACTCCAACTGCACCTTGTCCATTCAGTAAATGGCTGAAAACTCATTCTCTCTCTACAATAACACCTCTCATCCACCAACGAACCAAACGGCATCCAGAATCCAACCACATCTTGCTGCCTCCACAACCACATTCTGGTTCGTACGTGGTCTGTGCTTTTTCTGTGGCATTTATTAGGACTTAATGTCTTTTTATTTGTGGTTTTTGTTTGGTTATTGACTGCCTTCCCACTGGAATAGAGACTCTAAGAGGTTGATGTTTGGTCTATTTCCTTCACTGCCGTGTCCCAATGCCTAGAACAGTGCCCAGCAGGAAGTTGGCTCTGAATATGTATTGGGTGGGTGAATGTGGGGAATATGACCGTCTTACCTACAGACTTCTATCAAAGACTGGTCTCTACAGCAGATCTTGGGTCTGTCATGCCATTGTATCCTGGATTCTGGTCCTGGTGTTGGGCTCCTGAGGGTATTGGGGTCTATTTCTTCTGTTTAATTATGAAATGAAAGGAGAACTTGCCCCAGCGAAAATCCTTTCTAGTACCTCATCTGAGTAGCTGAGGGAAGTGTTAGTCAGGAGATGAGGGATAAGAACAGTGGAAGCAGAGGCCCCAGGGGCTCCCGAAGCACACCACTGGGGAGGTAACTATCCTTCTCAGCAGGCTGCCTGTGAGTCTGGATGTCAGGCACAGCTGTCCTGAGCTCCACACGTGGAGATGTGCCAATGCTGGGCTTCTACTGACTCAATCCTCAAAATATCTAATATCACTGAGACATGCAAACTTCACAAAACATTGCATCTCTGCACCGTTCTGCTTCAGGGAAGCTTGTGAGGAAAAGGCAGATATCTATTAATTTAAAATACTGGTTTGATCAACTTCCTAAAGGTTAATTATTTTGCCTATGGAGGGACCCTGGTCTACAAGGTCAAAATTCAAAAAACAGAGGACAGTATTTTACCGCCACCATCAAAATGACAACAACAACAACAACGACTTGACAAAGTCAAGGACAAATTAAAGTTGGCACCAAGGAAGAGGCTCTCTGCTGCTGCCTACCTTGTCCTTTCTCCAGTGGGGGAAGTGGCATCTGTGTATTTGTTACATAACAGGAAGAAGGCGGGGACTGTGCATATATTTATTTTGCAATTCATAGACATGTGATAGGAAGTTTCTGAGACTCTTTGCTTTGTCGTCTCAAATATTTAGCGTTTCTATTGGTTTCCAGTTAGTGCTTTGTTGAATGTCTGTTAGTAGTGTTTTCCTGCACGGTCTGGCCTGTGCTTTGTGGTGATGTGACCACACCTTGTTAAGGCTCACCATCTGTCACTCAGGTCGTTGGTTTGCCTGGCACACCTAGTCTGGAGAGGTGCCCAGTTTTGCCAGAGATATTGAGACCACATAAGATAAATGCCTTCTAATTGTTCACACTTACAAAAATATCGGTACACGATTGAACAAAATTTTGCTAGCTATTCTCTCTCATTTACCCATCACTTATGGTACTTTATGCATTAAAAAAAAATGACAACAACCACACTGACCAGAAACACATTTTGTCTTTGCTCCTGAATGCAATTAATCTGGTTCCTCAGAACAGGAGACAGGTGCAGAAGATGAATGATTTTCAAGACCCCCTTCTGAAAGCATGGGCCAGACTAGACGTGGACACCAGGCACTCTGACCCTCCCACTTTGCCGGATCCCTTTTGGCACTGAGCCACAAGCAAATAATAATACAGAATTAAGGGCTATTGGAGGACCAGAAAAATCATGAAATCAGTTCTCTTTTCTGGTAAAATGTCTAATTTTATCATTGTCAGAAAGATAACTGTAGAGTCAGTTAAACATATTTGTTAACAACATGAAGTTCATGATCTGTTGCTGAAATGTTCCCTTCTCCCCCAATGCATCCATTTTCAAGCTGTCTTTTTGTTTTTGTTTTACTTATTTATAGAAAATTACCTGAAGAGCCCCTGCCTGAGGCCTCCTCATGGATGAGTCGAACGTGACGGCATTCGTTGATGAGAAGTCCACCAACGCCTCTACCGCCAGGAATACCTCGGCTGGGGACCTGCGCCGGGAAATCCCAATTGTGCACTGGGTAATTATGAGCATCTCCCCTCTGGGCTTTGTCGAAAATGGAATCCTCCTCTGGTTCCTCTGCTTCCGGATGAGAAGAAATCCCTTCACGGTCTACATCACCCACTTGTCTATTGCAGACATCTCATTGCTCTTTTGTATTTTTATTCTGTCTGTTGACTATGCCTTAGATTATGAGCTCTCTTCTGGCTATTACTACACGATTGTCACATTATCAGTGACTTTTCTGTTCGGCTACAACACGGGCCTCTATCTGTTGACGGCCATTAGCGTGGAGAGGTGCCTGTCTGTCCTCTACCCCATCTGGTACAGATGTCATCGCCCCAAGCACCAGTCGGCATTTGTCTGTGCCCTTCTGTGGGCACTTTCGTGCTTGGTGACGACCATGGAGTACGTCATGTGCATTGACAGCGAAGGGCAGAGTCACTCTCAAAGTGACTGCAGGGCGGTGATCATCTTCATTGCCATTCTGAGTTTCCTGGTCTTCACTCCCCTCATGGTGGTGTCCAGCACCATCCTAGTGATTAAGATCCGAAAGAACACGTGGACAGCCCATTCCTCGAAGCTGTACATAGTCATCATGGTCACCATCATCATCTTCCTCATTTTCGCCATGCCCATGAGGCTCCTGTACCTGCTCTATTATGAGTATTGGTCAGCCTTTGGAAACTTGCACCATATTTCTCTTCTCTTCTCCACAATCAATAGCAGCGCCAACCCTTTTATTTACTTCTTCGTGGGCAGCAGTAAGAAAAAGCGGTTTAAGGAGTCCTTAAAAGTGGTTCTGACCAGGGCTTTCAAAGATGAAATGCAACCCAGGCGCCAGGAAGACAATGGCAATACCACCACAATTGAGACTGTAGTCTGAGGACAGTGCAGGAAACCATGGACAAAAATGGTAGGGCACAGATTATTTGTACTTTGTGCTTGGACTACCACTTCAGTGTGTCCTAAATAGGGCACAGAAGGATGCCTCATCACCTGCATGAGATACTCATTGATGATAAGACCCTATCCTTGTACTGTATCTTCTGAAAAAACTCAAAATATGTTGGACCTCTATCATTTCTGTACCTATAAAAAAACCTTCGGTTCCTCCTCAGCTCTTCCAGCAGCATGTCCCACGAACTGTAGAAATTACTCTAGCAAGAACATGTACAGATGAGTATTGGAAAAGGTAACAAAAGCATTTGTTGGAACTTAAGAAGGTGGAGCCATGTAGCAGGAAGAACATGGGCTTTGGAGTCAGATCGATTCTTATCATTTGCTGCCTGTGGGAGCTCAGGCAAGTGGTTTGACCTCTCAGAGCCTCTTGTCCTCACTTATAAAATGTTTAATAGTAGTAGTCCATCCCTCCCAGGCTAGTGGTGAGGATGAAATGGGGAGTTACGATATGCTGAGCACTTGGCACGTTGTCAATGCTCAATAAACATCAGTCTTTCCACCTTGAAGTACAAGAAGAGAGACCAACTTCTGTTTTGTAACTTGTGCATGCACGCACACACACATACACACAGCTCATGTACAAATACTGTTATGTATTTTCCAGTGTTGAATGTACATTTATGAAGGTCTTTTTGCTTGAAGCATGAAAGCTTTTCATGGCACAACACCTCTGCTGGAAACATCTGCAGAGGTTACAACATCCAAACAGCCACGTGTTAGAGCATTATCTTGGGTTGTGAAGAAAAACATTTGGCCACCAGTAGAGGAGTTTCTCGTGGCTTTTCCTTCCCTCTGTGAGAATGCTTGATGTAATGAAAGTCTGTTTGGAAGTCCTTTGCTTGATGTAAGATTTCATGAATGGAACTTAAGTCACAAGTCTGTGAGGGTGATTGTGTTTTTGGAGCCTCCCCTCCCACCCCCATGAAGTGATGAGTTATTTATAGCCACAGAGTTGTCACCAGCAGCCAGACACAGGTTTCTGCACTTTGAACCCCATCTCCTCCTGAGCGCTTCTTTGTGTTAGTCCTGGGAGGAGACCTTGCAGCAGGGACTGATGAGAGTTTTGACCACATCTCAGAGGGTACGTGGACATTTTTCCCAAGAAAATCTGTGCAGGGCTTGGTCAATATCTTAGTGCTCTGCTGCTCTCCTGCCATGACTTGTGTCTGAGTCTTCAAACAGCATGTCCTGGGTCTCCCCTAGGAAGCCCGTCATGGCCCATAGACTATATTACTGTGTTTTATTTCCTTCTGCCCCTTCTAAGTGCTCCACAAAAAGGGCAATGCTTCATGTGGTCCTAAGGGAGTAAAATGTTCATGCCTATAAATGAACCCATTGGGATTTATCTTAACCATTTGTCTCCAAAGGGTCAGAGAAGCCATGATGAAAGGGTTCTGTTGCTGTTCATTTCTTCTCCATCCTCTCACTCTCGAAATGAATGATCACCTGTGATCTGATCATGGGAGGGGGGTGGTGGGCAGCTTCATTGGGGGAGATGCGCAAGTCTCTCCCACCCAGCCGAGCTTGGAGGCAGGTGGCTCTTCAGTGGGTGATGACATCTGATTCAGAAACCAGGCAGCTTGCTTTCAGGAGCCCAGATGGGTGTGGAGTGCTGACATTTACAATGATCTTGTTTTTGATGGAAAACAGAGCATCTTCCCTGGGAAAGAACAGAATACGGAGGTCAGAGCGGCCCTCAGATTGCCACCATCCTCCGGGTGCTGCTCTGGCTTCTGGGGTAAGAAAAAGGCATCGGCCTCATCTCATCTCAAAGGGATCTTTGGTCTCAAAGAGGAACCTAAAGACCCCAGGGAACAAGGACTTTTCACCCATGGAAAATACGGTGAACTCACGAGAAGCCTCCGTTGATTGCCTTCCTGCAGACAAAGTGGGGAAATTGAATGTGATCATAAATATAAAAATTCTTCCAAGCTTTTAAAGAGCAATGCCTTGCAAACAGGTAAGATTCAGAGTTTAGCAGTGTTCCAAGGACAAATTCCTCTCTCTTAACTAAACCCATTCCCCAAAGTGAACTATAAGGTTAAAACTAAATCAGGAAGAGTTAAGTAAATGTGCACATATGGAGGGGAGTAGGCTAGATATTTTGTACCCTTTGTGCATGTAGACACTTTGCCTGAGTCATCATAGGCTGTGTGGGGGGGTGCGTTTCTATGACTTCCCTGGGCCCCAGGAGAAGGTTGTTCAGATACAATGATTGTCCTTGATGAAGGGAACAGTTAATCACAGGTTGCCTTCTCTGCCAGACTCCATGATGTGAGCAAGGCCAAGATGAACAAGTGGAAACCCCCTGTGGTCTAGAATAGGAGTGAAGGACGCACACGTGTACTACAGCTCCAAGCTGCACACGAATCAAGGATAGGGGAGTGTTCTAAACGAAGTTGTGTTGAGGTCAAGAGGAAGGTTAAATCCCATGTTTTGTAGTAAAAAAAGGACCATATCATGGAGATGCCTTTTGGTTGCTGGAGGACATGTAGGATTTCAGAGGAGCAAGGAGGTGGGGAAGCTGGTAGAGGGTGACCCGAGCAAAGGCATGCACACCACCACCAGGGAGAAGCAGGGCCGGTGGCTGTGTCTGCCAGGGGCTGCTGGAGAAGCAGACCTTGGAGACTTACATGGTCGTGCTCACCATCCGGCTCCTCTCTCTTGGATGCTCTGCCTCTGGTCTCCTGGCTTCACATTCTTCAAGACTGTTGGAATGTAGCCCCCAGGACTTCTCTCTACATTCTTTCTCACCGACATCCTGCCTTGCCATGGGTGGCGGTCCCAAGTTCTTATCTCCACAGGTCATCCACTGGCCTTGATGAGGTGGCCAGGTGACCAGGTGACCTCAGCTCTTCTCCTTTCTGGGTGACACTCTGAGTCTTATGGCAACTCATTATCAATCTACTTCTGAAAAAAAAAATCTCCCAGGTCTGCCTTCTGACCATGCTCTCCCATCCTTCACGTCATTCACCTCCTGATGCCCACTGCCTTGGACTTCTATGTCCTGAGACCTCTTGTCTCTGACCTCTGTGTCTGCTGCTTCTAGGTGTCCCCTCTGTGTTGTCTTGTCTCTGTGCTGTCAGACCTCTGGTGTCCCCAGTCCATCACTCTCCCTCTGCCCCTTGATTCTCTTGCCCCCTTGCTCTTCCACCTGCCCTTTGCTTGGTTGCCCCCTGGCCCCAACAAATCTTCTGAGTGGCATGGAAAACCCTGGCCACCATCAGTGGAGGGCCCCTGCAGAGTCAAGGTGCCAACAGCTTGGCCCCTCTTCATGAATCAGGCCCTGGGCAGCTCTTCCAAACCCTCTCCCTCCTTGTCTCTCTATCTGATGCCTTTCGCCTCACTGCTACTCTTTCCTCACCACCTTCTTCATGGATCGCTGGAAACAAATCCAGGCCATTAGGCAATAACTCTCCAATGCTCCCTACTGTCCAGAGTGACTTGATTGATGCTGTCCCTTCTTTTTCTCTTGCCTGAAGGTTTTCCTCCCCTCCCACGTTTTCCTATCCATTGGCTTCTCAGCTTGTGGTCTTATTCCTGTTAGCAACCAATGTTATTTTCTTGTTGCAAGTAAAAAGCCAAGTCCTTATAGTGATCTATACAGGGTTCTACATGATCTGGGTCCCCTCACTCTCCCCAGGGTTAGTGGGGCTCCTCCTCCAGACATACCTGCCTCCTTGCAATCCTTCAAAGATGCAAAGTACACTCCCACTTCTGGGCTTTTCACCATGATGTCCCTTCTACCTGGAATGTCCTCCCCCCAAGTCTCTCTCACCTCCCCTCTTCCCTCAGGCTTCTGGTCAGATGTCACCTCAGCAGGGAGGGTCCCGCTGCCACCCCACACATGGCCACCAACCTCTCTGCCTCTCCCTCCCCACATGGCTCAGTTTCTCCTCAGAGCTCACCACATTGCCACTTTGCACATCCATTTGCATGCTTGCTCATTCTGGAGGATAAGCGGCTAGAGGGCAGGGACTTCCTCTTGCTCTTGGCTATGGCCCTAGCCCTGGAGGAGCAGGTGCTCCTTACTTGTGGTGGTGAGATCACTGCCCTCTCACAGGCTCAGGTCACTCCCATCTTAACACAAACAAACCATCAAAAACAAAACCCAATCCCTACAATCCTGTTCAGCATCTATCTCATCTCCCTTGCTTCACAGAGAACCTTCTGGAAAGGCCCCTCCACATTTTCTGTGTTATGGTTCACCCCTCTACACTAGCCAGCTGACTTGCGACCTTACTGCCACACTGAATCTGGATCAGCTTGGAATACAACATTGCCATGCCTGTTGGGTTCTTTTCTACCTTTTGTGGCACTGGACATATTGATCATACTCTTCCTGAAAATATCTTTTTTCTTGAGTTCTGGTTGGTCATTTTCCCTCTAACTCTCATTTTTAATCCTAGTCTACCAATTTGGAGGTTTACCACCTCTTACCTTGTCCTTCCCTGCTCCTACCTTAAATGGCCGTATCCGAGCTGGACCTCTGCTCTCTTGTTCTGCACACTCTCCGTTGGTATCCTTATTCATAATTGCTTACATTTTTATGACCCTCACATCCCACTGACGGACTTAACTCTGTTGGGTTCTAGTCCGGTGTATCCAATGACCTAAAGGGCATTTGGACATGATGTTTGCAAATACCTCAAGTGCAAGCTGTCCGGTTCCCCACCATTCCTCCTCTATTCTCTTCTCAGTGAATGACACCACTAGTCACCCTGTCACCCCAGCAATGCTATTCCCTTTGCACAGACTGCTCTTCTCTCTTTTTAATCTAGCAAACTCTATTCATCCACCTACATTCAGCTCATGGATCAGCCACTCAGGGGTGCCTGAGCTCCTGGATGACAATTTCAGTTTGCTTTCTTTTTCACAAGAATAGAAGCAACTAGAAGAAATAGTCCCCATCTTACCAACATCATACCTAAGGATCTAGCTGCATGTCTCTGTGCATAGGCTCCTCCCTTTTTATTCTGAAGGCACTCACTGTGTCCTTGGCTAAGGTGAGCCCTCATACCTGGGCTAGCTACAATTTTGGTAGGTACAGTTTTGAAAAATGACTCCAAAAATTATTAACCTCTTTTCTGTGACTGAAAACAAGATATCATCACTTCTCAAGGTTTTGTGGGTTGACTGAGATCAGCTGGGTTCTTCCTATTTGGGGTTTCCTATGGCTACACTCAGATGTTGGCTGAGGCAGCAGGGGTCTGAAGGCTGGACTGGGCGTGGCATCCATGATGGTGCCCTCATGGGGTTGACAGATAGCTGTGGGTTCAGCTGGAGAGGTTGTCCAGAGTTCCTACACTTGGCCTCTTGATGTGGTTAGAGTTTTTTTTACAACACAACAACTATGTTCTGAGAGGAACTTCCCTGAGAATGAGCTTTTCCAAGAGGCAAAAATCAACTGTTCATTTCTCACTTATTTGAATGAATTAGCATGTGGTTCAAAATACAAGTTTTCCCCCTCTTGTTTCATTCATATATAATTGACCTGTATCATTGTGTTCGTTTTAAGTGCACAACATTACGATAAGTTTTGATAAAGACACAATGAAAAACTTTCTCATAGTTCTAATTTCACTTTTCAAGATAATGTATTTCCCACCAGGACTCACTATGAAATCTTGGTCCTCACTTTAATAAGATTCCCTTTTGACAAATATTTACAAAAACTAGTCATCCTTGGATATGGAGATCTTCTTGTGCTAATTATTTTTAAATGTGTACATATAAGTGTTAACACAAAGGGTTGAGTTGTCAAAGCAGACTTGTTGT
The DNA here is from genome assembly GCF_963455335.1 of Martes martes. NCBI lineage: Eukaryota > Metazoa > Chordata > Mammalia > Carnivora > Mustelidae > Martes > Martes martes. The sequence goes on along the minus strand of NC_137893.1, from coordinate 7,855,060 downwards.
GAATTACAGATCTTACCCCATGGAAAGGTAATGATTCAAAAGTCACAGGCAAGCACAGGCACAAATGAAACACTCTTTTCTGGAGGAACCCCAAACTGAGCTGCAGCTCCCAAAACATACCCTTTTCCTACGTGAGAATGTAGCTTAGCTTTAGGCTGAGGAGTTTTGAACAATGTAGGTGAACACATTGTTTTCAAAGGAATGCATTTAGGTTTGAGGTGTGTCCATTTTGCAATTCTGTTTATCACACAGAAAATGTGTGTGTCACTATTCCTTCTTCTCCAGTCTTCTGTGTCCCATAAATCTATAAATTACAAATTTATTTACAATAACCAATCTTGACAGATCAGCTCTATCATGTTGAAAATAGGACTAGTTTCCCAAGTATAATACTTTCATAAAGCAGTCTGAATGAGATTAGTGTCTTTACAAGAAGCCCTGGTTGAGGTCATTCATTCCCCCAATGCACTCCCTGTAGGGAAGGAGCAAGTTACACCTGATGCTAAGGTTTCCTTTCTAAGGCCTCAGCTAACGCCAGGACTGTGAATGCCTGAGGCAGAGACTGTTCTTACTGCAAGTCAGACAGAGAGGAGGACCCTGCCCTTCCAGCGAGAAGACTGGGACTTAAAGCCTGACTCATCAGCAGTGTGCGAGTCAGCAAGTTTCCTCCCAAAGCAGATCCTGAGGCAAGGATTTGGTGCAAGTAATTTATTTAGGAGGTCACCCTAAGCAGTGATGGAGGGTTTGAGATATTTAGACGAGAAAGAGAGGAAACCAATACAGAGTGAGTTAGTGAGTAAAGGCCCAGGAGAGTGGACACTCCTGAGAGACACATGTAATCCACTCAGCACCGCCCTCCTGGAGGGATGAAGATGGTGCTGAGCCACCACCTCCTGCTTCTTGTAGGCAAAGGTTGCTCTTAGCGTGACAACTCCCAGCTCCTCTGGGCATGCCGTGGGTCCAGGCAGAGCACAGCTTGTGGGGAGAACACTGTGAAGCAGAGAGGCTCAGGAAACTTAGGCAGGTGCAGCTCCGCCTGTACGTGACCTCAGGGTGCTTTCAGGGCTAAACAATAGCATTTGCTCTAATGAGATAAAAATAATCTGCCTCACAAAGCACAAAGCAGTCATGCCAAATATAAATGAGATAATGTGTGTGAAACTCTGCATAAACTGGGAAACATCAATCAAAAAGCAGTTATTCCTTGGGGCACCTGGCTGGCTCAGTCAGTAGAGCGTGCAACACTTGATCTCAGGGTTGTGGGTTCAAACCCCACGTTGGGTGTAGAAATCACTTAAAAATTAAAAAGAAAAAATCTAAAAAAAAAAAAATAGTCCTTGAGGACATCATGCTAAGTGAAATAAGCCAGGCATAAAAGGGCATGAGATGCCTGGAACAGTCACATTCATAAAGAAAGAACGGAGAAGGGTGGCTGCCAGGGACTGGGGGGGAGGGGCATGGAGAATTCATGTTGGGTGTAGACAGATTTTCAGTTTGGGGAGATGAGAAGGCTCTGGAGACGGACGGTGATGACGGGTGCCGAGTATTGTAAATGTACTTAATGCTACTGAAATGGACACTTAGGAATGGTGAAAATGGTAACTTCTATATCATGTATATCTTGCCACAATAAAACAATTAGTTCTTATACTTTCAAGGCACTGGGCGTGCTCCTCAGAATGCTTGAGCGTCTGGCCCACCTATGGGTCCCCAGCCCATAGTGTTGATGACAAGGAATGAAGACAAACTCATCACTCTGGAGGGTGTAGCACCAGCAGCACCTCCGGTGTGAGCAGACACGGGGCCAATTCAACAATACCTCTCACGATCTGTACTTGCAAACGAGTGTGCAAGCCCTGCAGGATCTTGGTGAAGCCACTGCAAAGGGCCAGAGGGCAACCATTTTGGGCTTTGTGGGCCATACAGTTTGTGTTGCAATGACTCAACTCTCTCTTCGAGGGAAAGCAGCCACAGACCATAGATCAGCGAGTGAGCATGGCTATGTTCCTATAAAATTTTATGGACAGATACTGAAAATTGAATCTCGTGTAATTTTCACTTGCTACACAAATTTCTTCAGCCGTTTGAAAATGTAAACAACTACTTTTAGTTTGTAGCTTGCATAAAAACGAGTGGCCGCTCGCTTTGGTGATCACAGGGCTTTACCGCCCCGGACCTGGAGTATTTTGGGATTTCCTCTTCTGGAATTGCTTTTAATGTGGCCGAAGCACATCTGTCTATAGTCCTGATCTCAGTGGTGGCCAATCACCATTGTCCCCTGAAGATCTGGCTGCAAAAGGACCTGCAGACACCTTGACTCAAACCTGATGGATGAAATTGACAAATCTGAATAAATCAGAGAAGCATAAGGTGATACTAGAAAACGAGGGAAAGATGTTCTTTGGTAGCTCACTTGGCTATAAATATAATTCCTTTTCTGTACTCGGACCATTTTTTTCAGTCATAACAAACTAGATGCTCTGGATTTGGAAAGAATTCTTGGAGTTTTTCAGAGACTAGGAATGAAATGTTCATGTGTAAGAATTCATGTTGGGTTTTGAGAAAGATGAAGATCTCACATATGGCTTTTGGGTACAGCATGAATAAACTCTAATTGCCGACAAATTAGAAAACCAGAACATTCCTAATACTGGGTTGATTAGCACTGACAAGCTTTGTACCATCACCATCTTAAATAAGGAACATAAGCCTGTCTAGAGTTGTGGGATAAATATTTCAGGATGTTATTAACGCAAAGGTCATTATCACACTGATACACTGATATATGCTTTTGATCAAAGTGTACCCTTAAAATGATTTGGTCTTGGGCAAATGTAGAAAGAGAAAAAGATTCCTTAAAACACAATAATGGCACAATGAAATACCATTAAAAGTCCTGCAGTCCCACTAGCCCTGGTGGAGTGTAGTTGAGTGTTTATGGGAAATCAAAGTGAGGTCCCCAGGACTTCCCACCTTTCTTCTTTCAGGGAGAGGAGACAGGTGAGGCCTGAGGGGCAGAGCGACCCTTTCCCTTTCTGCATGACTGAGCCAGGGACTCACTAACACAGAGTATGTGTGATAGTATTGGTTGTATCTGGAGAGCTCAGCACCTAAAATCTTGCCTCTTATTTCTGCTGACTGAGAACAAGGGTTATTTCCCAGGTGACTGTCAGGATCCAAGGGCCTGCTGTGAGACGCATGAAGGAGGAACATGAGTGTTAGCCTGACTTGGATAGAGCCGGTCCATTGGTGGGCTCAGTCATCCATGTGTGGCCATTTTCTCCAGGCCTGTCCTCGGGGAGGGGGAAGCTCTCTACAATGACGCTCCGAGTATTACCATTCACAGATGGTTCCTGCTGGCTTAAACTTTCCCCTACAGACCTCGTTCCCAGCTTTCAATCATTTGTTTCTTCATCCTAACGTGGGGTGAACTGAGGTGGGAGAAGAGCATGCTGGTGAGGGCAAAGCATCCTGGAGGGCTACAGACAGACTAGAGTGGCCCACCACCCCCACCTCACCCACCACCCAGTCCCGCACAGGCCATACCACTGCTGGCTGTGGAATGAAGTAGAATGGTCAGGAAGGGGCCTGGGACATCTGAGGAACCTGCGCCCTGTCTCCTGGGTGACCAGAGATGAGCCCGAGTGACTGGAGGTGCTCATGAAATTCGCTGGAGTTCAGTGAAGGGACTGTTGGGGAAGACGAGGCAGGACATTAATGTCTTAGGAGCTCAGCTGTATCTGTTGCATGAGTGAGACCTCCACAGGTTAAGGTCTCTCCGGAGGGTCCCAAGGAGGCCCCAGCCCCTGCTTCCATTCACAGCCCGGACGAGGACTGGTGCTGACTCAGAGAACGTTCCGTACTCTACACCGGGAGGCTCCCTGACAGGGTCCTGGCCCACAGGGAGACCAGACTCTGAGGAAGCGTCGAGAAAATTCTATGGTACTTCGACAGAATAATTTCCATTTAAACGGAAATATCTGTTAAAGGTAATAATTAAAATACTGGGTTTGTGTTTTGTGTGACTTTGTTTTTCATTTCATTTGTCACGTCATTTTTATGATATTTTGAAAAAAAGTCTGTGGGGGATTGGAAATAAGAGCAGAGGGAAACGTCCCTTGCCGTGGATCATCAGGAAACCCATCTGGAGGCCTGTGACTTAGATTCTATTTCTTTTGCTTTCTCTTTCTGGGGACTTGTGTTTAACTATAGAGTGACACCGTCGTGTTGCATTATGTTGTGTGATGCTAGGCCTAAAGAAAAGTAGTCATCAGTGATGCAAAGAACGGAAAGTTCTGGGGTTTTCATGGAGGAGGCTGAGTGACCACATTGGGAAGAGTTTGCATGGCCAGGTCGCTGCTACTGACATTGCTCCCTACCCCCATCACCTAGACACCCCCAGAGGCCAAACTGCCGCCTCCTGCTGCCTCTACACATAATGCTCCAGTCACAGATTCGTCTGTGCCAAGTGCAAGGTGAGAGCACAGCTGGAAACACCATTGACATACTCCCATTCCGCATCTGCCCCCTTCCTGTACCTTCCTTCCCTTCCCTTCCTTCCCTTCCCTTCCCTTCCCTTCCCTTCCTTTCCCTTCGCTTCCCTTGTGGCACCCGAGTCTCTACATTCCACAAATGCTATACATAATGGGATGCTCAAGAATGACAAGTACCCGCTATGGCCCATGCCTTTGTCTGCCCAACATTCCACGCATCCTTTCCCCATTTGTAAGCCTCCCACACCCTCCACACATGTCCTGCCTCCCTCCCTGCTCAGAGCATTTCCAGTGAGCACATCCAGCTCCGAGTCGGGGATGTCCGGGTGGCACCCTTTCCTCTCCCTTTTTCCTGCCCCGAGACCATTCGTCTGGGTTTAGAGAGAAACAACGAAATAGAAAACCCTGAAAAGAAGAAAATCACAGGGTAGGAAAATGTTCATCATCTGGGTAATTAGCCTCTAAAAACACTGCTATATTTTTCCTTCCATTCACACTCTGTCAAACATCAGTCTGCACACACTTGAGATGAGTTCTGCAGTATAGTTTTTGCATGACCTACCTGTGCATGGGTTGATAATAAAAAACTTTGTAATGACGGACTGTCTGAATTTTTTCAATTCCATGATTTTTCACCAGAAACTAAGGCAACAAATTTCTGTATTGCTTCTAGAAACTTAAGCAGCTTTACGTTTGGGTATGTGCGGGACTCTTTGTGTTTTAAACAGAAAGGAGAGAGTCAATTTTGTGCAGCAAATTTTCCGCTTCTCTCCCAACATTATTCTTTTCTGGAATGCACTGAATTGAGAAGCAAGACCAACTGGCCAGAGTTGTGAGACTATTTGTGTCAACAATAATACCCACTTCACGAGAAGTAGAGATTAATACTGCCGACTCAAATAGCTATTTGCCAGATAATTTTCTTCAGGCTTCACGTACATATCCCACGCAATACTCATCACCTCGTCAGCACATACTTCTATTACATCTATTTTATAAAACTAGTAAATGGCAGAACCAGAACTCAAACTCTGACATCTGACCCTGGAGCCTCTACCCTTCAGGTTACTCAAACATTCAGTTCTTTCTCATATTGGCCAAAGACCTGTTCCACTGTTAACCCTCAAGAGGAAGCTGAGAAATTTACGTGTCGTGTGGATGACCTGAGGAACCACCGGGGAAAGATGAAGGTGGTCCTCCAAGCTTAATGTCTTTCACAGAGATAAGTAGTGCAGAGTTTAGCATTAAGAAAACAAAACCTTGGTGTTCTGGCCATTTCGTTGTCCCTGTCTTCCTCCTCCAGCCCCGTTGCCGTAGGTCGGTAGTTACAGTTAAAGCCCATGGAAGAGATGGAATTGGTGCCGAGCCGACATTCGCATTTCAGCTTTCAAAGGAAGGTTCTGCATTCAGCTGAGCTTCCCCTGCCTGTAAACAAGACAAGACGATCCCATGGAAGATAGTGGGGAACTTAATGCTGGGGCGTGGATCCTGTTTCTAGGTAGCGTCTGGAAATTCCTGCTCGGGGGTCATTTTCACCTGATGGTTGTTCCTCCTGAAAACAAGTCCTGTGGTCCTGTCCCTTGAAGGGAGCAAATGACATAAATGTTCCCAGAGCAGAACCTGGCAAGTTGGAGGGTACATGACAGATGGGGTTGGAAACATGAAGGGCAGTTCTAAAGCATCTTGGGAGTAGGGGAGAAATTAGACCATAAAACATAAGGGTAAAGGACGTGACAAACTACTCGAGCAATGAACTAAGAATGACATTGGTTTGAGAATGAGTTAATAGTACACAAAGTTATGAAAATGAATTCTGTAACAATTAGCAGGAATCTGTATCTTCTTTCATTAAAAAGCTTTAAATGATTTGAAATAAAATTTAAAAAATGTATGGACTCCATCCCTCTTCCCTGTTTTTAGAGCGCCTTCCTATTCCAGAATGATCCAGACCAGGCCCATCCACCATTTTATCTTCAAGTCTCTAGAGAAGCCTCATCTTCAACAGCTTTTGTCTCTCAAGAACCGTTGAATGAACAAAGAAAGATTTCATGTAAAAAACTAACAACCTCTTTCTCCCTCTGTGTGCCATGCTCAGATTCTTGGCTTATAAAAATTCCTTCGGTGCAACTGTGACATCTACCTTTGATCTGCTGACACCAGCACCAGCCACTACCTTACATTTTCACTTGATCACATTCTTGCAGTTAGTATTTTGTCACCCATGCTACATAATGTATGTGTACTACATCATATATAGTTTATTTGGTGTGTTTTGTATAAAAATTTTATCTTAGCCTATGTGGTTTTCTGCAAACTTTTCCCCTTCAGCATTATGTTGAGGGGATTCACCTACGCTGTTGTGTGTAGTGTTATTCATTTATTTTGACTGCTGAAATATAGTCCTTTGGGCAAATAGACCACATTTTACTTATTCTCTGTCAATGGACTGTTTCCAGCTTGTTAGCTTTTTTAAACTGAAAACACTGCTGTTTAGAAGCTTTTCTATGCATGTCTCCTGGTACGCTTGTGCAAGAATTTCTCTTGGGCATGTACCTAGAATTGGGATTGTTGGGTCAGATTTACAAAACAATGGCACAGCATTTTCTGAAGTGGGAAGGGTCAGATGGAGTGAGCCAATTCACACTCCCCCAAAATACATAGATACAGCTGACTCCCCTCTACACCTCTCAGTGTTCACCAGTCTCAATGGTACATTGTTGTAGACCTAATTCACATTTACCAGGTTGCTAAAGAGAATGAGCATCTTGTTATGATTCTTGACCCTTCATTCCATGTCCGTCCTCTCCACAATTCATGTCCACTCACAACTTCAGAATTTGACTGTTTTTGAAAATGAGGTCCTTGTAGATGTAATCAGTTAAGTTATGCTGAGGTCGTTGTGGATTAGGATATATCCCCAGTCCAATGATGTGTCCTTATAAGAGGGCCTTGCAAAAAACAGGCATGTATGCAGGAGAGATGTACGTGCAAAGGCAGAAGCAGAAACTGGAAATATGTCTACAGGTAAAAGGATGTTAAAGATTGCCAGCAAAACCCAGAAGCTAGGAAGAGGCAAGGAAGGATTTCTTTCCAGAGCTTTCAGAGGAGAATGGCCCTACTGGCCCCTTGAATTTTTTTCCATGGGTCAGATTTTTAAAAATCTCTCTTACAGTTTTTTTCATGTGTCTATTAGCCATTTGTATATCTTCCTTGGAGAAGTGTCTGTTCATGTCTTCTGCCCATTTTTTGATGTGATTATCTGTTTTTTAAGTGTTGAGTTTGAGGAGTTCTTTATAGATCTTGGATATCAGCCCTTTGTCTGTACTGTCATTTGCAAATATCTTCTCCCATTCCGTGAGTTGCCTCTTTGTTTTGCTGACTGCTTCCTTTGCTGTGCAGAAGCTTTTGATCTTGATGAAGTCCCAAAAGTTCTTTTTCACTTTTGTTCCCTTTGCTTTTGGAGACATGTTTTGAAAGAAGTTGCTGTGACTGATGTCGAAGAGGTTACTGCCTATGTTCTCCTCTAGGATTCTGATGGATTCCTGCCTCACATTGAGGTCTTTTATCCATTTTGAATTTAGCCTTGTGTATGGTGTAATAGAATTGTTGAGTTACTTTCTTCTACACATAGCTGTCCAATTTTCCTAGCACCATTTATTGAAGAGACTGTCTTTTTTCCACTGGATAATTTTTCCTGTTTTGTCGAAGATTGCTTGGCCACAGAGTTGAGGGTTCATATCTGGACTCTCTACTCTGTTCCATTGGTCTATGTGTCTGTTTTTGTGCTAGAACCATGCTGTCTTGGTGATCACAGCTTTGTAGTAAAGCTTGAAATCAGGTAGTGTGATGCCCCCCAGCTTTGTTTTTCTTTTTCAACATTTCATTAGACATTCAGGATTTTTTCTGGTTCCATACACATTTTAGGATTGTTTGTTCCAGCACTTTGAAAAATTCCAGTGGAATTTTGATTGGGATGGCATTGAAAGTATAGATTGCTCTGGGCAGTATAGACATTTTAACAGGGTTTATTCTTCTGATCCATGAGCATGGAATATTTTCCCATCTTTCTGTGTCTTCTTTAATTTCTTTCATGAGTGTTCTGTAGTTCCTGGAGTACAGATCCCTTACCTCTTTGGTTAGATTTATTCCAAGGTATCTTTTGGTTCTTGGTGCTAAAGTTGATGCAGCCACTTTGGAAAACAGTGTGGAGATTCCTCAAAAAATTAAAAATAGAGCTACCCTATGACCCTGCAATGGCACTAATGGGCATTTACCCCAAAGATACAGATGTAGTGAAAAGAAGGGCCATCTGTACCCCAATGTTAATAACAGCAATGGTCACAATCACCAAACTGTGGAAAGAGCCAAGATGCCCTTCAACAGATGAATGGATAGAGAAGATATGGTTCAAATATACAATGGAATATTACGCAGCCATCAGAAAGAATGAATACCCAAATTTTGTATCAACGTGGACGAGACTGGAGGAGATTATGTTGAGCGAAATAAGTCAAGCAGAGAAAGTCAATTATCATATAGTTTCACTTACTTGTGGAGCATAAGGAATAACATGGAGAACATTAGGAGAAGGAAAGGAAAAGTGAATTGGGGTAAATTGGAGGGGGAGATGAAGCATGAGAGACTGTGGACTCTGAGAAACAAACTGAAGGTTTTGGAGAGGAGGGAGATGGGGGGGATGAGTGAGCCTGGTGGTGGATATTAAGGAGGGCACATATTACTTGGAGCACTGGGTGTGGTGCATAAACAATGAATCTTGGAATACTGAAAAAACAAAATTAAAAAAAAATCTCTCTGGCAAGTCTTAATTTTCCCTAATTACTTAAATGTCTTAAATTACTATAGTCTTATATAAGTCTTGATATTTAATAGGAAAATTCCCTTGCCCTATTCATTTTACTTAGGTATGATATAGAGCAAATGATGCTAATGTATTGCCCATACCCCTTTGGATTCCTTCACGTTCTCCAGTTCACTACCAATTTTTCCTGGGAACACTTCCTAATACTTTATGTGCATCCTTTTATGCACACTTTTATGTGCATCCCTGTGTATCCTTGTCTCAGTCTTCTGGGGAACTTTTTTTAACAGTTTGATATTCCATATACATTTTATTTATTTATTTATTTAAAGATTGTATTTATTTATTTGACAGAGAGAGAGAGAGAGATAGAGAGAGAGACAGTGAGAGAGGGAATACAAGCAAGGGGGGTAGGAGAGGGAGAAGCAGACCTTGGGCTGAGCAGGGAGCCCAATGTGGGACTCGATCCCAGGACCCTGGGATCATGAACTGAGCTGAAGGAAGATGCTTAATGACTGAGCCACCCCGGTGCCCCCACATACATTTTATTTATTTGTTTATTAAATTACTTTTTAAAAAAATTATAAAAAAATTTTTATTATCCACATACATTTTAGAATATCTTTCCAGGTTACATGAAAATCCTGTTGAGATTTTGTTTGGAATTATATAGAACATACAGATAAGTTTGGGGGAGAACAATACCCTTCTGATATTATATTTTTTACATATGAATATGAAATATGTTCCCACTTATAGGTCTTCTTTAATAACTTTCAACAAAGTCTTATTATTTCCTGAGTAATAACATTAAAACATTTTATTAGATTTTTTCCTAGGTAATCTATATCTTTGCTGTGATAAATGGTGGGGTTTTTGTTTTGTTTTGTATTGTTTTAATAATGCTTCCTAACTGTTGCTAGTGTATAAAAATGTTATAGATTTTTACTCTTTGTCTTATTTTTCTTTTGTATGCCTGGTAATTTTCGGCTGAGTTCTGGACATTGTATATGAAAAAAGTGTTTCAGGACCCTTTCGTCAGTCTAGTGAAGCCTATGGACTCCTTCTTAGAGGAATATTATTAAATGAAGAAAATAACATGCATGGAATTACAAAGAAATCAATTATATTTAATTACAACCAAAAGGATCTGGATGTACATGGACCCCAGGTTAAGGACAGTATAGAAGTTCTGGATAATGTTATTTTCCTCCAGAGGGGGTTCACTGTAAACTTTGGTGAGGGAGATAGAGTTAAATCTAATAACCTTTATCCAACCATGAATTGAGCTGAATGGAGACTAAACTGGAGTTTTGGAAGGCTTCCTCTATCTCTGGTTTGCTCTCCCCTGCCAAGGTGTACCACTCCAGGAGTCCCAAGATCAGAACTTATTTTAGTATTACTTCCACTGAAGAAAAAATCCCAACCACCCAGTGTTTTAGGGAATAATATATTTGGCAGAAGCAAATACATTTCTGCAGATAATAACCTCAGACAGATTGTAGATATCAAGACATTTCATCACAAGGTTCTGACATTTAAAAACTGAGGAGTTTTCAGTTTTGTTGGCTTTCAGGGATAGGCTGGGCTTAATAAGCCAAATAAATTATTCTTTAGTTTTCTGCTGAAAACGCTGTAAATAGAATTTTACAAGTTCCGTCTGTCATCTTTTTATGAGGAATACTAACTCTTCCTCTAGCATAATATTTTTCTGAAGGAAAGAGCACCTCTAAATATATTTGTTAATTACCAAATAACAAGGCAAATGAAAGATTAGAGATCAGTTACCTTCTGTCCTTTCACTGATCCAAAAATTGTTTCAGATATTTTAAAGGTACAATTCTGACCTGTTAGTTAATTTACATTGGGTTTTGGCAACAGAAAGCATTATGTAATAGTGCAGCTTCCTTTTACCAAATAGAGATCTGAGCTTTAAAAAAAATCTGACTCTTTAAATTTAGAAATATTGAATGTTTGGTTAAAAAGGAATTTTTTTTAGCACTTTATTTTGTTAGAGTAGTTTTAGGTTCACAACAAAATTGAGGGGAAGGTACAGAAATTTCCTGTATGTCCCCTGCCTCACACATGCACAGGCTTCCCAACATCCCCTACCATGGGGTACATTGATTAGCACTAGATGAGCCTAGATTGACACATCCTAATCAGTCTACAGTTTACATTGTAGCTCAGTTTTGGTGGTGTACATTCTATGGACTTAGACAAATGCATAATGACATGTACCCATCATTAAAGAATCATGCAGAGTATTTTTACTGCCCTAAGTATCCTCTGTGTGTTGCTTATTCCTGCCTCCCCCAAACCCCAGACAGCCACTGTTGTTGGTGGTAGTTTTTTTTTTTTTTTAACAGTCTTATAGTTTTGCCTTTTCCAGAATGTAGTATTGTTGAAATCACACTGCATATGGCCTTTTTAGTTTGGATTCTTTCATTTAGTGATTTATATTCAAGGTTACCTATGTTTTTCCATGGTTCGACAGCTCATTTCTTTTTAGCCCTGAATATCATTCTATTGTCTCGAAGCACCATAACATATTTATCCATTCACCTACCAAAGGACATCTTGATTGCTTCTAAGATTTGGAAATTATGAGCAAAGCTACATCCATGTGCAGATTTTTGGGTGGGCCTAAGTTTTTAACTCCTTTGGGTAACTCCTTTGGGTAAATACCACGAGGTACAGCTGCTGGATTGTACGGTATGAGTATGTTTAGTTCTGTAAAAAACTGCTAAATTCTCTTCCAAAGTGGCTGTACTGTTTTGCCTGCCACCAGCGATCAGTGAGGGCTCCTGTTGCTCCGCATCCCCACCAGCATTTAGTGAGGTCAGTGTTCTGGATTTGGCCCATTCTGATAGCTGTGACTATTGTTGTTTTATTTTGCATTTTATTTTATTGTTGTTTTGACTGTTGTTGTTTTATTTTGCATTTCCTTGATGACATATGATGGAGAACATCTTTTCATAAACTTATTTGCCATCTGTATATCTTCTTTAGTGAGGCGTCTGTTAAGGTCTTTGGCCTATTTTTCAACCAACTTGTCTGTTTTCTTATTGTTGAGTTTTAAGAGTTCTTTTTATTTATTTTTTTATTGTGTTATGTTAGTCACCATACAATACATCATTAGTTTTTGGTGTAGTGTTCCAAGATTCGTTGTTTAAATATAATGCCCAGTGCTCCATCCAATACGTACCCTCCTTAATACCCATCACTGGGCTCACCCATCCTCCCACCCCCCTCCCCTCTAAAACCCTCAGTTTGTTTCTTGGAGTCCATAGTCTCTCATGGCTCGTCTCCCCCTCCAATCTCACGTCCCCTTCACTTTTCCTTTCCTTCTCCTAATGTCCTCCATGTTATTCCTTCTGTGCCACTTTTTGTACTTTGGATAATAGTCCTTTATCAGATGTATGTTTTTGCAAATATTTTCTCCACAACTGTATGGCTCATCTTCTCATTTTCTTGACATTGCCTTTCACAAAGGAGGGTTTAAATTTTAATGAAGTCCAGTTTACCAACTATTTCTTCCATGGATTGTATAAGAAGAAATTTTTGATATTTGATATTTGACCTTCTGATTTTTTTTTTTTTGGCTAAAAAGGATACAACAAGCAATATAGTAGTCTCCATATTATATTATTTATAATATAAATATAATAGTTTCCATATTATATTATTTCAACTTCTTGAGGTCAGCTAGAAGAAAAATATAGTCCTCTATAATATGTGGCTTAAAAATGGTCATTATAATCCTCTAGCTTATCTATGCAAATCAATTCAAACATTTACTGAGTGTCTTCTTCATACAATGAACCGTGGTAAGCATAAATGATATGGTCTTGCCTCAGAGTCTATATTTTGCACCATGCTTGAGTGTAAGCAGTACAGGATTTCTCCATGGGCTAAGTGTATTAATAAATCTGGAATCAAAAACAATTTGTTCTGAAAGTAAAGAACAACAACAACAAATATATACAACAAATATATATATATTTAACAAATATATGTAACAAATATATACAACAACAAATATATACAACAACAAATATATATATATATATGTATATATATATATATATATATTTAAAATAAGCTCCATGGGGCGCCTGTGTGGTGTAGTGGTTAAGTGCCCAATTCTTGGTTTCAATGGTTCCAGTTCAGGTCGTGATCTCAGGTGGTGAGATTGAGCCCTGCTTTGGGCTCTGTGCTCAATGTAGAGTCTGCTTGAGACTCTCTTTCTCTCCTTCTGCCCTTTCCTACTGCTTTCTCTCTCTAAAATAAAATGAATAAATCTTAAAAAAAAAAAGTAAGTTTCATGCCCAACATGGGGCTTGAACTCAGAATCTTGAGATCAAGAATTTTGTGCTCTACAGAGGTAGCCAGTCACCCCAACTAAATATTTTTTTGAATAAAACATTTATTTTCCATAAAATTATTTAGCATTTTGGAAACAATTTGGAAAAATCTAGAAATTGTTTTCAACTTCAGCACACATATAAGTTTTGAGTTTTATGATTTAGTGTTGTTCTCACTTTGAGGTGCATAGAGGGCAGGCCGTGGACACGTTAACTTTCCCAGTGATGGGGGCCACTAAAGGTCTTAGCATAGTTTGAGCTTAAGCTTTGACTCTATGAATTTGATTGAGAGAAGCTAAGAAGATGGAGACAGAATACTTGATTCACCCTGCCTGCTTCTCCCCAACACACCCTTCAGGAATCTTGGGCCAGGGATAAGAAATTCAAGGAACATGGTGACAGATTTGATGCAGAAAGCATGGTGATTTCAAAGTGATCACTCTCTTTCCAAGAGTTTGCACAGGGGGAGGAAGCATCATACAAAAGTTCTTCCATGATACAATGAATATTCTGGTCAATTTGAGGGATTCTAAGCTGCTCAAGGACGAGACAGAACCATAGGGTGACAGTGTTGCCCAAATAGCCTTACTGGGTGGCACTTAGTTGGGTTGCTTGTAGGTAGGTCCCCCTGGGCAGGAAAACCTCCAGGGACAGCAGGCAACCCAGAAAGGGAAGAGGGTATGGGAACTCCCAGGGCAGATGGGAATCGGAGAGGGGACTTATGTGTCTGGGGGATATCACTCAGCAGCAGGGGTGGGGAAGAGTCTGGGTGGTAGAGCTTCCAAGGGCAATAGCATTGTGGGGTTTTGAGACTATTGCATATGTTAACTTGATTGGATCACAGAATGTTCAGATTTTGGCTAAACATGGTTCTGGGTGTTTCTCTGAGGATGTCTGTGGATGAGAATAACATTTGCGTTGATAGACTGAGTGAAGCAGATTGCCCTCCCTAATGTGGGTGGGTCTCAGTCAATTTGTCAGAGGAGAATTTGCTCTCTTCCTGTCTTCAACTTGGGACATTGTCTTCTCCTGCCTTGGGACTTGCACCTGACCTGGAAGTTACACTACTGGCTGACCTGGGTTTCCAGCTTCCCAACGGCAGGTCTGGGACCTGTCAGCCTCCATAACTGCACGTGCCAACTCCTTTAAGTAGATAGACAGACAGATAGATAGATAGACAGACAGGTAGAAGATAGATAAAATATTTCATTAGTTCCGTTTCTCTGGAGAAACTTGACTGACACATGTTCCTTTAGAGCTACATCATTTTCTTATCCATGGCTAGCAGTTGCTGGGTACAGTTTCAAAGGGTCTATCAAGTGGGTAGTCTCTGAATGGTGAAAAATAATGTTTATTGGGACTATATGTAAAGCAATTAAATATAAGAATTTTAGTTTGGGCTTTGAGCTAACAGTCCTGGTTTCTGTGAAGAAGAAAACAGAACGGGGCCCATTTAGGTCCATTTATATGACAATTGCAGAGAGAAAAGGGGAGGATCTCTAATGAGTAAACATTCTAATAGCTAATGGTGCTTTTCCTAATTCTGGAGTCTTCTCTGTTAAAGATGGCAATGAGTCGGGGGGGGGGGTCTTCATTAGAACTCGCCTTGCCTTGCCTGTCCACACCACACCGGACCAGAGTCAACCAAGGGCTAGGGTAACCATGGCAACAATAACAAAAATAGTTGCCTCTTCTCAGCCACAGTCTATGTCCTTACTTTTCCCTGGCCAAGCCCCAGGCCATTCCATGAGCTTCCCTTGGCTGACAGCCACCTCGGTACATCTACGGCAGCCACTGGTGTGTTTGCTTAATAATTTTTTTCCTAATTAGAAGATATTAAGTTCCTATTATAGAGGATCTGAGAAATAGAAAAATATAGAGAATTAAAAGTGACCCATGTCAGAAATAACCACTAACATTTTTATATATTTCCTCTTCATCTCTTTTAAGGCATATTTATAATTATTTAACATCATTACTGTTTTACATTCACCTTCTTGCATCTTAAATTAAACCATAAAATTTTCCCATGTTATTAAATATATCTTAGAAGCTTAATTTTTATTTTTTTTATTTTTTTAAAAGATTTTATTTATTTATTTGACACACAGAGATCACAAGTAGGCAGAGAGGCAGGCAGAGAGAGAGGAGGAAGCAGGCCCCCTGCTGAGCAGAGAGCCCAATGTGGGGCTCGATCCCAGGAGCCTGAGATCATGACCTGAGCCGAAGGCAGAGGTTTTAACCCGCTGAGCCACCCAGGTGCCCCAGAAGTTTAATTTTTAATGGCAGCATAAAATGACATTCTGTGGTTGTAGCATGATTTGTCTGATTTTTGGATATCTAGGTTCCTGATTTGCCCATTAACAAGGTTCAGTCTCTACAGGGCCTTGGCTACCCCACTGGTGCTGGCTCCAGATGAGGTTGGGAAGGGCTATTTCCCCTGTCAGCTTTCTTATTTGCAGACATCAAAGATGGAAAATGCTTTCTTAGTTTCTTTCTTTCTTTTTTTTTTTTTTAAAGATTTTATTTATTTATTTGACAGAGAGAGAGAGAGAGAGAGATCACAAGTAGGCAGAGACGCAGACAGAGAGAGAGGGGAAGCAGACTCCCTGCTGAGCAGAGAGCCCGATGCGGGGCTCCATCCCAGGACCCTGAGATCATGACCTGAGCCGAAGGCAGAGGCTTAACCCACTGAGCCACCCAGGCGCCCCACTTAGTTTCTTTCTTCATCCCTCATCTCACAACATTTTGTTGATCTCATTTTACAAACCCTCTACTGAGAAACATTGAAGCTGCCAAAGCCAGTAAACCAAACTTGTTGGGAAAGGAGAAGAGCTGGGACAACTGGAAGTTTGTGGGGGTGACAATTGAGACACCATTTTGACAAGAACACTTTGGGAAGATGTGTTTTCACATTGAACTCACACCAAAATTCATGATGGGTCAGTCCACATTCATGAGGATGGTTATTGTCAAAAACATGGAAACTACTTGGTGTTGGCAGGAATGTGGAGAAGGTGGAACTGGAACGAGTCAAGCAAAAGTTTGTCTACCTGATGTGCTGCGAGCCAGGAAAGGACTGACACGGAGCTTTGCAGTAAGGAAAGGCTATTTATGGGTGTGGTGCCACCCAGGAGAACAGGAGCTAACGCTGAAGGTCCTGAACTCCCCAATGGCTTATAAGTAAGGGCAAATTTGGGGAAAGGGTCTCCAGAGAAGGTGAAAGCCATTGGTTGGAGGCTCATGAAGTCATGTCAACAGATGTTACTTAGTCACTTACAGTGCCACTTTGTCTCATCCCACGGAGCTCTGTTCTATGTCAAGATACTTGGAATATGAAAAATATTTTTATTTTCTATGTCAGCAATTTCATTAGGTATATGGCAATTATGTGGTTAGGGTAGTGCTTGCCAGCTACTTGTATGTACTTAAACTAACCACTTGTATATGTATAAGTTAGTGGGGTTGTGTTCTTTCATGTTCCTTTGAGTGATTAGCAAGCATTGCTATCTCCAGGGTCTGGGTCTGCATGTTCCCTGCCCAGTCCACCCATGCCTGGGACGATATGACCACTAGTGTTCGTTCTTTCACCTGAACTGATGAGATGGATCCTGGCTTCAGAACCCTGCTACGCTGGTGGTGGGAGTGTAAAATGCTACAGCAACTGTGGAAAATAGCATGGTGGCTCCTCAAAAAGTTAACTTAGAACTAGCATAGGATCCCACAGCTCCACTCCTACGTATACTGAGTATGGATTGATTATGAAAGAAAGCAGGGACACTCAGTTCATAACAGCATTCTTCACGAGAGCCAAAAAGTAGAAACAACCCAAATGTCCATCAAGAGATGAATGGGTAAACAAAATGTGGTACATATGTACAATGGAATTTAGGTCAGCTTTAAAAAAAATGAAATTCTGTTTTTAAAATTTCTTAAAATGATTTTATTTCTTTCTTTGAGAGAGAGAGAACAAGTGGGTAGAGGGGAAGAGGGAGAGGGAGAAGCAGACTTCTCAGCTGAGCAGGGAGCCTGATGCGGGGCTCAATCACAGGACCCTGAGATCATGACACAAGCCGAAGGCAGATGCTTAACTGACTGAGCCACCCAGGTGCCCCAGAAATGAAATTCTGACACCTGCTACAATCTGGCTGAATTATGAAACATTTTGCTAAGTGAAATAAGCCAGACACAAAAGGATAAATACTCTATGATTCCACTTATATGAGGTCCCTAGAATAGTCAAATCCATGCAGGCTGAAAGTAGAATGGTGGTTGCCAGGGGTGGGGGTGTGGGGGTAGGGGGAGATGGGGAATCATTATTTAGTGGGCACAATTTTGGTTTGAGAAGATGAAGAAGTTCTGGAGAAGGATGGTGGACAGCACTGTGAGTGTTCTTAATGCCACTGAACAGTATGCTTAAAAATGGTTAAAACACAAATAAGTGAAATCATATGATAATTGACTCTCTCTGCTTGATTTATTTCACTCAGAAATAACACGGAGGACATGGGGAGTTGGAGAGGAGAAGGGAGTTGGGGGAAATTGGAGGGGGAGATGAACCATGAGAGATTATGGACTCTGAAAAACAATCTGAGGGTTTTGAAGGCATGGGTGGTGGGAGGTTGGGTGAGCCTGGTGGTTGTTGTTATGGAGGGCATGTATTGCATGGAACGCTGGGTGTGGTACATAAACAATGAATTCTGGTACACCCAAAAGAAATAAAAAATAAAATAAAATAAAATAAAATAAAATAAACCTTATGCAAGTGAAAAAATGGTTAAAACAGTAAATTTTGTGTTATGTATAACCTTACCACAACACATGCACACACACACACACGCAAACACACACTCACACACACATGTACACACTCATACCCACACAAACTGGATACACAGCTGCAGGGGTGGAGCCCAAGACAGGAACTCGGCAGGAGAGTGAAAAGCACAGGTTCACCCCGAGATGTCGCAGGGCGAGAGCTGTGTCTGCCTCGTTAATGTTCCCTCCTTTGCATGTGGAACTGAGCTGACATCTAGGAGGTGTTCAAGGTTTGTCCAGTGAATGGGCTGCATTTGACAGGGTGAGACCCAGCACAGGGGTCACAGGGAGACTTTGGGGCCCATCACTACATTGTTGTCTGTCAACAAACCCTTCTGCACTCAGCTGTGTAATGTGGGGGCTCTGCAAACATGCTGGGAGCTCCCTCTGAGGTTCTGCTAGCTGGAGGGGTGGGGCTCAAGATGGGGGGTTGAGGACAGTATGACCCTTCACCTTAGTGTAACCCATCACCCTTCCCTGCTTTGTTTCTCCATGTCACCATGGATGTACACACCTGTTTTGTCTTTCCCCACCTCCTCCCACACTGTGGACTCCACGAGGATGGGGATCAGTGCGTCTCCTTTGATGCCACATCCCTGGCACTAGGAAACTTCTATGCCACTTGTGCTCATGTCAGGTTGGCTCAGACCTTCTGGAGCATCTCCTCAGGAGCCCTGGGCTTCTACAGAGCATAGGTTGAAAAAACACCAGATTCAAGCACCTTCTGTGGTCTGTGTCTATACAACATGGCCACATCAAGTTATGAACATGAACTTGACCTACTTGACCTCCAACTGACCTACTCAGGCAAAAACAAGTCATGATGCTCCATAGTGTGAGAATACTCACCCCAATGTTCTACCCATGTCAACAGGAAACGCTGGGCTCCCAGTCTGTCAGGGGTGTCTACGTCTTTCTAAACCAATGTGGGAACTTGACATCTACTTTTAAAAAAAGTTTTCTTATGGGAAACATCAAATATAGACAAACACTGAGAAAAGAGTATCGTGGATTCCCATGAAGTCAGTGCTTAGCTACCACAGTTGTCGACATTCTGCAGCTCGTCTTCCTTTACTCCGGCCCATTTCAGGGTCCTCGTTTGTACTTACTGCTGTGAAGTGTGTTGAAGCAAATCCCCGTATTGTGTCCCTCATTGACACTTCAATCTCTGAAGGTCATTCTTGATCCAAGAAGGGATCTTCTCTGTTTAAGAAGGTCATGCCCTTCAGTCAAGTAAATATCTTTGTAGGTAAGCATGTGGACATGGAGGAGAAAGGGACACCACTGGGTCAGCCATTCTGGAAGCCCACTGGTGACTTTGTAGTACAGTGGGGGCTCCTCTAGCCAGGTGGCCCAGACAGCTAAGTCTGGGGTTCAAGGACCCCATCACTTGGTGGGGGTGAGGAGCTGCTTTACTTGCTAATGTAGATCATACACATCTCTTGTTGCTCCTGATCCCACTTCATCAAATACAAGCAAACTCAACAACATCCACAGCATCTCAGAGGCTCACTGGTTAGGAATGAGGAAAGGCTATGTGGCCAGACCATGAAGATGCATCCAGACCAATATCTACAGACTGGACAGCCCTGGAAGCTACGGCCACTGGATTATCAGATGTGGTTTTCCAAGCGTTGCTACAAGGAATAGAGATCTCCACTTGTAATACGTATTCAACAGCAATAGGAAATGCACCAAAACTTTGAGGCTGAAAACTGGAAAAAAAGGGTTTTTTTTTTCAAAACAGTCTTTTGAGTTCATGACAATGAACACAAAGGAAAAATATATTTCTATAAGTGACTTGGAAGTAGTGCCCTGTGTCTCTACCGTGCAGCCCACAGCTTGACCTGATGCCAAAGATCCCACTTTCACAGATGCTGGAAGGGAGATGCTCTGTTCCTCAGCTCCTCCCCCCAACCCCCAACAGTGTCGTCAGAACATTTTACAGAGAGGCGCCTGGGTGGCTCAGTGGGTTAAGCCTCTGCCTTCAGCTCAGGTCATGATCCCAGGGTCCTGGGATCGAGCCCCGCATCGGGCTCTCTGCTCAGTGGGGAGCCTGCTTTCCTCCCTCTCTCTCTGCCTGCCTCTCTGCCTACTTGTGATCTCTCTCTCTCTCTCTCTCTCTCTCTGTCAAATAAATAAAATCTTTAAAAAAAAAACATTTTACAGAATCTGTGACAGCTCATTAGAGCTCAAGTGTGATCTCTTTTCCTTGTGTTGTGTCTCTTTTTCCTCCTAGGGCTTACCTGAAAGGCAACTCACTACCAGGGCTGCAGATCTCTTGGTAAGTTCCATGTAGTGGTTGGCTAGCATCACGCTGACATTGGCAGGGTTGGGGGTTTTATGTCTGTTCATGCTATATTGGCTGTAATGGGCCACCAAGAAACCTTCTCCGATAAATGACCAACAATTGCGATCTTCCTACCTCCCCTTCTAGACAGGCTCCGGGTCAGTTGGAGCACCTCCAGGCTGCAGGATGGAGCTGGGACAGATCGAGAGAAGGCTACAGGAGCTCAGTGGGCACCAAGAAGGCAAGTGATCCAACAGAGGAGGTGATGGTAGGGGCTCAGGGAGGGTTGGAATCCAGGAATCTGGGAGTAAGAGAGGAGCCCCAGAACTGAAAGGGTTGGGGGACTAGTAGTGGAGAATGGGAGGAAGGAAGAGTGGGAGGATGGGTCCCTGAGCTCTTTGGTCCGTTACCCGGGGGACACTTCAGTGATCTGAGAGAACATGGCAATGAGACACCTGCAGCCTGGACCTTTTGCCTGAGTCTGTGTTCTGGCTATGCTAGCACACCAACTAGTTACTCCAAACAAGTGTCTCAGCCCCCATGACTTGGTTTCCTTACCTGTACAGCAGTGATGGTTATAATCGTGTTCACCCCATATGTGGTTGTGAGGATCATGTACTACTCTGTGGAAAACACTAAGACTGTGTTCACAGCAAGCCCTGCACGGGACCAATCATTATGACATCTAAGCCCTCGGGGCCTCAGCTGAGGGCAAGAAGTGGTTATGGATGTAGAACTGGCTCAGACCAGCATTCAAGCATTTATTAAACACCTTGGACACGCTCTCACCCAGACACCATTTCACTTGCTCCCCATGGTGAGGTTGCTGGCAGCAATCAGTACTTCAACTCTAGACAGGAGAAGCAGAGACTCACAGAGGTTGCTCAGCTCTGAGCCAGACAGCAAGGCTTGGCATTGCCCTCACTCTCTGTCCTCTGTCGGCTCCCTCTGTCCTCCTCTGCCCCCTTGGCCTTTGCGGAATCGGGGCCATCCCTAAGAGCATGCCTGCTGACATAAAAAGGGGAAAGCAATGCAGGAAGCAAATGCCAGAAGCTATTTTCCGAAGCCCTGACCAGCAACATGCTATTTAGTACTTGTATGGGCCTTCTTCCATGATGCAGCTGCTCTAAGGGCACCAGAGCCACCGTGGGGTCAATGAGCAGCTGTGTTCTGACCTCAGGAAGCCGCTTACACACCTACTCGTGCCCTTGGAATCTCCTGGAGCTCCAGGAACACAGTGGAGCCTGACAGAAATCACATGACAGAGGAAGGAAGCATGCCAGAGCCTCTGATCCATGTTACAGCCCCTGAAACCCCCAGAATGGGTCCCTCCACCTACTCGTTCATTGGTGAGGAAAGCAGAGTAGTTGATTCAATAAGCTCAAAGCTTTCTTCCAAGGTGAGAGCCTCCATTTCCACCTCTTTATAGAAGACCCCCAAGAGTTTATACATGTAAGGAAAAAAGGGGATGGGTAGGGAGTAGAAGCCAAACACTGAATTCTTTTTCTCTTTCTTTGACAGGTTTGTGTTTTCTATTCTGTTGTTCTTGATTGTGGGAGTGGTTCGAAGTCCCAAGTATGCACAAACCGGTTGGAAATGTTTTCAAAGGGCAGCCAAATGGGCGTTTCTCTTCCAAATAACAAGTTTGATTCCGCGGTTATCTTCACTAATTATTTCACTTTGATTTTAAAGCTTGCTTTCTGAATAAATATTCCTAAATAGGTTAACAGAATAGTGAAATAAGATCATCCAGAAACATTAGTCATACGATTTTCTCTAGTGATAAGAGTGCTGGATTAAGGATGGGGAAAGAGTTTTTCTTCTGACTCTGTGTAGAGTGGTGACTTTAGAAGCCATTCACCTCTCTGGGCCAATTTCTTCCTTTGTCAAATTAAATGGGTTGGACTCTCAGGTGGGAAAGCATTATTTTTAAGATGTTCACTTTCCGCCTTCTTTTTCTTCTAGTCATGGGACCCCCTTTTTTGTTTGTTTGCTTGTTTGTTTTTAGGGAACCACTGCTTTTCTACCATTATGTACTTCAGATGTGGTCTATCACAAGTTTGGATTTCAGGGTCCCCTCTATGGCAGTGGGAGGAGGGGGAGATAGATGCCTCTCCGAGCATGAAGGGAAATGAAATTTTTATATTTTAAAGTTTAAGTGGCTAACACACAAAAGTGTATCTTACTCTGGGTATTAGGTAGCTATTGGTGCATCTTTAAACAACGCACATTTATAATCTCAGAGTCTCTGGGGGTTAGGAGTCTGGTCGTGGCTTAGCTGGGTTCTTGGGTGCAGTGTCTCACCAGGCTAGTGTTAAGGTGTTGGCCAAGGCTGTAGGATCATCAGAGGCTCTGTTGGAGAAGGGTCAGCCCCCACACTCCCTTAGTTGTTGGCAGAATTGATTTATTTCTTGTTACAGAGCTAAGCCTTCAGTTTCTTGCTGGAGGCTGCTCTCAGCAAATAGAAGTTACTCATGGTTCTCTGCCACATGGGCTTGTCCACCATGGCCACTTGCTTCATGGTGCCTTCTTCAAGACTAGTGAGGAAGAGTCCAACATGTCTGCTGGCAAGACAGAGTCTTATACATGCATATAATAACCTAATCATGGAGTGATAGCCCATCACCTCTGCCATATTCTCTTGGTTAAAGCAAATTACAGGTCTTGTTCCCACATATATGTGAACCCCAGGAGGAGGGTTTTCCATGGGGGTCACCAAGGGTCAGGATTAACCTGACCTGTGAGTGAATATTTAATGCCTTCCCCAATCCATTTATAAGTACCTCAAAGTCTTGGACTAAAACTGCCCTTTTACACACTAAGCAGTCATCTCATCTTTAGCTCCTTGTGATTTTTATTGGTAATGAGTCTCTATGATAAGGTCTAAGATAGACTTGACATTGATAGAATTCCATTCGGTAGTAAGCATTGTTGTGTTGTTTCCAGGGCTTTTGTTTTCAGTTTGACACCTGTGTTTACCGGATGGCCTCCTTCCCGGGGAAAGCAGTACTCAGGTGTTAGTGGGTGACAGATCCCTGTGTTTTGGTCTTTATCCATATGTGGCATTATCCCATTAGTGGAATACTCTTCAGTGAAATGCTTTTGTCTATAGGAGACTCTGATTTCCTTGGAATGGATGTTCATGTGTCCTCCATTTTTATTACGTCAGTACAGTAGTGATACATGACAACAGCCTGAAGTTCTCATCTTTGAATTCCCACGCTTTCATACCTTCCCCAAGTGCAGAGCATCCCTGGACTCTCCTTTAAGGAGATTTTCAATATCTATTCTTCTTATCTCTGATTAAACCAGGAAAAATGATGCAATCTGGGTTGGGGAGAAGAGGAACAGATGGAAGCTGTTTGTACCCAGAAGGGTTGGGGAGAAACCAAAACACTCTCACGCTGTTTCACGGGGCATCTAAAGACCATCTTAGAGCTTGAAGAAATAAATAAATACCCAATCAAATAGAAGCATCTGGAAGGTTGAAGGTTAATGGTCATTTTTCAGTTGGGAAGATAATAAACAAAGAGGATGATTACTTTTTAGAACTGCAGTGTTATTTTAAGCAGTCTTAGTAAACCTTCCCTTTCTCTAACTTTTCTTTCAAATGGCTACTCTGGGTTTTTAAAAATAACATTTTAATTTTAGAATAGCTTCATATTTACAATTTGTGAAGATAGTACAGAGAGATTCCATACACACTATTTCCCTAACTTTTTGTTCAAACTCTCCAGTGCTCTGTTGCCAGGCTCCCATATTTATCAATACCATGCCCCTAGTGTGTAAGAGAGAGAAATCTTTTTTTCTACCCCCTTTTCAGTGCTTAACTAGGTCAAAATTTTCAAAGCACAGAGATTAGGAGTGATGGTGGAAGAGAAAAGGGGAGAGAAGGGGGCAGATACAATAAATTCTTTAGTCTCAAATTTTATTTTAATGGTTAACTTCAGTTTCCCTATCTGCAAATCTTTACAGAAATGGCTAACAAGTGTCCAGTTGGGTAACCCAGTGCTAGGATCAGCAACAGTCCTTGTTCCTACAGGAGAACACTTCTCCCTCTCTTAGAGGTAAATTTTCTGCAGAGATTCTACCATTTATATTGTCCACATTAGCCCAGAATATTCTCTGCTGCAACATGTGAGGTGGCTCTTCTAAGGCCATTTAAGCAAAAGGTAGACTATGCTGAGCTCTGGGAAGAGAATGCAGGTTTCCACCTTGTCCTGGGAAGGAAAGAGGGAGGTGCAGACTCTCTAGGATGGAGTGGATCTTGGGACCATTTTTTAAGTTTCTCATCACACCTTAAATTCTATTACTGCAATCAAAATAGTGTAGCATTGGCATAAAGATAGACAAATAGATCAGAAGAATAGAGTCCAGAAATAAACTCACCCATATACTGACAAATGATCTTTGACAAAGGTGCAAAGGTGGGTGCAAAGGCAATGCAATGGAGAAAGAAATGTCTTGTTTTTTCTTCCTTCCTTCCTTCCTTTCTTCGTTTCTTTCTTCCTTTTTTAGTGGGGGGAGGGTGGCAAGGGCCAAAGGAAGAGGGAGAGAGAATCTTAAGCAAGCTACATGCTCAGCATGGAGCCTGATATGGGACTCTTATCTCAGGACTCTGAGATCATGATCTGAGCAGAAATCAAGAGTCAGATGTTTAACTGACTGAACCACTCAGGCACCCCCAAAATTGTCTTTTCAACAAAAGGTGTTGGAAAAATTATATATCCACATGAAAAAGAATGAATTTAGAACCATAACTTGAACTGTATACTGAAATTATCTCAAATTAGATCATACACCTAAATGTATAAAATTTCTAGATAAAAACATAGAAGATCTGTTACCTTGGGTTAGGTAAAGATTTCTTGCATATAACACCAAATTCATGAGCCATAACATAACAAATTAAAAATTATATTTCTCCAAAATTAAAAGTTCTGCTCTTCAAAAGATTCTGTTAAGATAATGAAAAGATATACATAACCAGTGAGGAAATCTTTACAAAGGGTATATCTGAAAGAACTTGTATCAAGAATATACAAAGAACTCTTAAAGCTCAGCAATAAACAAACAACCCAATTTAAAAATGGGCAAAAGGTTTGAACAGACACTTTGCCCAAGGTATAAGGTTGGCCAATAAACATATGAAAAGATATTCAGCATCATTAGACATTAGGGAAATGGAAATTAAAACCAGAGTGAGATAAAAACTACATGCCTATTAGAATGGCTAAAATTGAAAAGACTAACCACACCAAGTGCTGGCGAGGATGTGGAAAGAGTGG
The DNA here is from genome assembly GCF_963455335.1 of Martes martes. Lineage (NCBI taxonomy): Eukaryota > Metazoa > Chordata > Mammalia > Carnivora > Mustelidae > Martes > Martes martes. Next base: position 7,828,985 of record NC_137893.1, on the reverse strand, counting down.
AACTCTCATATTCTGCTGGTAGAAATGTAGAATGGTGCAACTGTTTCTTTGAACACAGTTTAGTAGCATTTTTAAAAGTTAGACATACACTTACCCTACGATCCATCTACTCCATTCCTAAGTATTTACCCAGGAAAAAAGAAGATATACGTCCAAAGATACGTATATAATGTTCATAGCAGACAGCCCAAATGTCCATTAATAAATGAATGGATAAGCAAGCAATGTTTACAACACAATATTACTCAGCAATAAACAGGAATGAGTTATTGATACACGGACAAACATTGATGAATCTCAAAATAATTATTCTGAGTGAAAGATTCCAGACCAAAAAGAGTACTGCTGTATGATTCCATTTATATGGAAGTCTACAAAATGCAAATTAACCTATAGTGACCCAAAGCAGATAATTGATTGCTTTGGGGGAGGAGCGAGAGGGGGGATTACAAAGAAGAGGCACAAGGAAACTTTTGGTAAGGATGGATGTTTTCAGTCTCCAGTGTGGTGATGGTTTCACGGATGGATACATCCATGGAAACTTCTCAAGCTGCCTGATTTAAATGGACAGTTTATGGTATGTCAATATGTAATTTATTGTATGCCAATGGTATCTCAATAAAGCTATTTAGATTTTAAAAATTCTTCTATTGCACAACTTCCAAGAGGTTTTCAGCAAAGCTCCCTTTATCAAAATCTGAGATAAGGCAGTGCCAGAAGCTGCAAACTGAGAGGAGTCACTTGTACGGAATGAGAAGACATTCTGGAGCCGAGTCTTCTGCGGAGCCGTCAGTCAGAGGCACTGGGAGAGGGGAGGAGCAACAGCCAAGAGCCTGGACTTCATCTCTGCACTGAGTGCCCTCATATGTAAGATGGCGGCCTTGGGCAGCTTGACCTCTAATACCCAGTGCTTCGTGGCTCAGTGGAAGTACCCTGTGATTTTTCACTAGATGAATCTCGGTTTGGCTTCTGGCTCCACCTGTACTGGCCTTTGCTTTTGTAGCCCTTGACCTCTGCTCCTGGCTGTGCTCCATTAACACGGAGGGGGGATTGCTAACCCTCGATGCTGTAGGGAGGATCAGTGTACCTGGGATAGAGCAGGAGTGTTTGTTTTCTTCCTTTTCTTCTGTCTACTGAGTGGGAGATGTAAGGAATGATTTTTTTCTTCTTTCCTGGCACTGAGTTCAATTTCTACTTTGAGTCATGGAGAGTAGAAAGTAATCCATTTGGTTGGTTCCTCTCCTCAGAGTAACAGAAGTTTATGTCAGGCACATCCGTGAAGGTCTGGGTCTCACCCTTGCCAGGGTTACTCAGATGTCTTGATTGACATTTGGGGGATGATCCATAAAACTCACAGTTGAGTCACATGTCATGTGACTTCAGCTCCCTACAGACTCCGCCTTCCTTCGCTTCCTCCCATCCTTTTCAGGGAGGCAGTGGGCACTAAAGTTGAGGCATGAGCCTGAGGACTGCTTGGACCTGAAGCCCAGCCCCACCATTCCCTAGCCAGGGCAGAAGCTTTTGTTTTCACACCTGAAAATAAGGGGGATTAAAATCATTTCACTCACAGAGTGGTTGTGAAAATTCGGTGAGTCAGCACTTAAACCAGTGCCTCGACCTTGGTGACATTTGTTTTGTCATGCCCTGTCTGTCCTTCTGCTGGGGCCCTTGGTCCCTCCAGGCTCTTCCAAGAAAGACAGCTCTTGGCCACTCTGATCTCAGCTCCTGCAATTGATCTGGGGTTCTGAGGGATGGAGAGGGCAGAGCTTCCAGCGTAATCTATCAGGGCTTCCCTCTCTGGAGAGGCCCCTCAGAGACCTAGTCCTGGGGCAAGAGGGTGAGGGCAGAATGCCTTGCTACCCCTCAGCATGCATTCTCCCCCACCACCCCTCCAAAAAATCCCAAAACACCTTCGCCAGCCTCTCGAATGTCAAAGCCAAGGACTTCCTCCTTTGCTGTTTGCATTCTGCTTGGTACAGAGCGTTAGTGAGGAGCCTCACATGTGGGCAACCTGGATGACTGGATGTAGGATGCTTAGAAATACAGGGGCATACAGGGGGTACCTGTATCACATCATCAAATGCCAGCTTCTTTTGGTCCTCTGGGGTCTATGGAGGTGCCTGGTGCAGAAGGGAAGTTGCCAGTAGAAGCTTCCTTGGCCCCCTGACCCCCACAAGAATTGATGCTGGGATGGATGCATTAGACATGTTGGTGCAGGAGACCAGACCCTCTGAGTCAGAATCACATGTGCTTGGGAGATGGATACTCCTGTTATCTAATGCCCTTTGCAAAGGTCAGAGCTCAGCACGACGGGAAGTGCTCCTAGCGCACTTTCTTCTGGGGACATGTGCCATGTTCTGAGGTAGCTTAACTGGTAGGTTAATAATGTTTTCAAAGAGAATTCAAGCTGAAAAAACATATATTGAAGAGCAATGTCGTTCTGCCACCTTGTGGTAGTATCTTCCTGTGAGTTCTTGTTGCTGTAGCCTGTAACCCAGCAACTGCTAGGGAGCCCTGGCTTTTCCTAAAAAGGATGAGCGTTTAAGCCTGAACGATGTCTTATCAACTACCATTACCTTCTCAAAAAAGAAAAAAAAAAAAACCACACACACAAAAAAACAACAAAAAAACCCCTTGATTATTTAGATGTAAGCTATATTATCAGGATCAATCTTTGAGGTGTATGATACTTGAGATATTCATTCAACTAACATTCATTTTCCATATGCAAGGAGAAGTGCTAAGTTCTGGGGGAAAATATAAATAGAGTCTCTATCCTCAATGAGCTTAAATTGTGCCAGGGAATAAGGATACTTTTACATCAATTTCTATATTATAAGTAAAAAAATATATATATGTGTTAGGAGTTCTGGATACACAGGGAAAGAAGGGGATGACAGCATGGGAAATTGAGAAAGATCTAAGGAGGGAGATCATTTGAGCCTAGGGAGTCACCAAACATCTTTGAGTCAGGGAGGGACACGAGAGGATTGGGAGGGCAAGAAGATCACCCTGGAGTAGGAGTGGAGAGCCATGGTCTATAAACCTTTCATGCACCACTAAGAACCAAACAAAAACAGTGAATAAGCATTCCACTAAAGGTATTGATAAATTGTAAGCATTTATGGGCATAGCGTATACATTAAAAGCCACATGTTAAAAGCAACAGAAGAAAATAGAAAAAGAGAAACGCCCTATTACTCCTTGCTTTCCATTGGATTGATAGGCAGACCCCACTTTGGAGGTTAATGGTGTAGATCACGTGGGCAGGGAGACAAGCAAAGAGAATCAGACTCTCAGAGCCGTCAGGATGGTGCGGTAAGAGGTGATAGCGACCTACGTTAAGGTGGGGGCTAGATGTGAGTACAGAGACAGACCTTCAGAGACAAGCAGAGAACTGGCAGGAGTTTAGGGTGAATGAGCTGTTAAAGGCAGTTCTAGGTTGATGTTGTTTTGTTTTGTTTTTAAATCATGTGTTGTTGGGAAGGTGGTGAATCATGTACTGAGAGAGAGGGTACAGAAGAAAAGGTGGTTGGTGGGGAAGGTAATGAGATTGTTTTGGGTACATTAAGTGCTAAGTACCAATGAATCCTGTCTGGCTTACGTAGAGATCTGGAAGTTTATTTTCTCTGAGTCCATAGTAGAATAGTGTCATTGGATGGATCCAGAGGTGATGGCCCCATGTGGGAGAGCATGACGTTGCCCAGGGAAAGACTAAAGAGTAAGAGGAGAACAGGGCCAGGATGGACTCCCATAGTGGCCAAGTCCTAGAGATGATGGTAGCCCAGGTCCCCTGGAAAATACTTTCGGTGATGAAGAATCGCCAGCAGGTGTGCTGGGGAATGTCTCAGAACCAACACCGGTGAGGGAATGGAGACTCGGGATTGGGTAGAGGGACAAGCTGAATGTAATGTGGTTTCACCAGGTCTCAGCCCATCCAATGGCAGCTCTGAAACCCAGATGAGCCCTCTGAGTGATGAGCAGTGGTGCACCGGACTGGTTTCTCCCGGCTTGTGTGAGCAACTGTGTGCCTCCCCTCCAGCTCCTTGCTCGATGATGTCAGCTTAATCTCGAAATTGGCCACAATGGGAGTATTTACACCATGGAAACCACCCAACATGACAAGCCAGGGCTTTTTTCCTAGAGAACCGGTTGTGAAATATTTACTAGGATACACATGTGTGTCCCTAATGAGGTAAGAGGATGGAACCTTTATATCTTTGCCTCAACTAATCCTTGGATGCAGGCTGCCGCTGGGGAGAGGATGTTACCTTGGGTGGGATAGCTTTCTTCAGCAGAGGACTGCACCTGGTTGTGAGACTTGAGCAGAAAACATTCCCTCCATCTGGAGATATCTTAGTGCCTCCACTGTGAGCAGGGAATGTGGAGAACATACCATTATCCACCGCAGCCCACATTCTGGGCAACTGCTTCATTTAGTGACTTGACTTCATCTGGAAACTACTCTAGGAGTCTCATTAGTCTCTTCCTGGGGAAACTTGGAAGAGTAAGATTGGTCTTCTTTGCTGTAGGTAGGCTTGAGGCCACATGTTATCCATCATTTTCTTCCTTTTCTATCCATTCTAGATTCCCCTCCTTCTCAGCCAGCAACTCTCCTGGTCTGGGTAGCTTATCTGGTAGCCTGACCCAGATGTTCATCCCCAGGGGTTGGAAATCCTGATCACCACACCCTGCTGAGACTGTTGTTGGTGTGTGATGTCTCCTTATCATCAGAGCTGGGCAGGGGAATGCCAAGAGATAGCCTTGTGGACTGCCAGTGTGCAAATATGCTCTCCCATGCCCCATTGCAGAACGGCAGACCCTCCTTGTGATCAGGATAGGTTATGCTACTGGTAGGATGACTCCTTTTCTTGCCAGCTCATCTCTTGGCATCAGGAGGCTTGGTGACCCCTGGAGCCCTGGTGGGGGTATGCCTTCTCTGGGAACTAGGTCTTCTCACCTCACAGATCCAGGATCCTTTTGGGGTCTATTCAATTTTCACCAAGCATTCCAGGTGCAATATTCTTCAGGCTGTAAGAGAATGAGTCTGGCTGGCTTCCTGTTTCGTGGGATTTGAACAGTTAGCCTACGGTTTGGATGCAGAGCAGGGACACAGCTGGGCTCCCTCTCAAGTATACCCCGTAAGTGTTGCCCATGGGGAGTGGAGATTCTCCTCTCTTGGTAACAAGAAGAGGAGCAGAAAGAAATGTGATGCATTTGCCCCAACAAGCCTGGTAAGGAGTAACTTGGCCAATTCCAGAACTAACATCATTTGCTTGTCAACATTAGGGATGTGGCTTTTTATCTTGTCTTTGTATAATACTTCTTTTCCATTATTAAGTAAAGCATATTCTATTAAGTAAATTATGTCACTGATACTATAGCTTTCTCATCACGGACCTTATCTGTTTACCCTACACTGCTGCCCAGTTTTGAGTTTTCAGCCCCAATTTTTAAGGTGTCTCTATCTCAGGGGTATAAAATTCTCAAAGTGAAATTAATTTTAATTCCCTTAAAATGCCACACCACCCAATTAATAAGAGCCGAGAAGTGTAGAGAGGAAAGAGGAATTATTTGATTATTTGGTTCTTTGAAAAAACAGGAGAAAGATGTCAATATTTTGGGAATGATAATAATATGTTGGGTGTGTTTAATTGTCCAGGGGGTGTTACTTTTTGCCTGACGAGGCTGTTGATTTTTTGATGCTTTTGACTTTCCATGGTGATTACCATAGCTGAGAAAAGGTAGAGGATTGGAGATAATAAATGGTGGCTTGAATCTCCCAATTCTTGCCAGAGAAAAGTTCACTAACAACTTGCTGGATTGACTTCAATTTTGTAATGAATAGGCCATAACAGATCATTCTTCCGTTTGGTCCCACACTTGATTTTAGGCCATTTTACCAAACACCTAATCTAAAAGCTTCCTCCTGGCATTTATCCCTCTTTTCTCACTCTGTGCTTAGGAACAATAATCCTCACTCACAGAAATGTTATTTTCCTGTTCATTTATTTATCAACTGTTTTATTGAATTCTTCTTCATTGGCACAGCATTGCATTAGTCTCCTAGAGGCTGCAATGATGAATGTGTTTCTGACTTAAAGGGACTATGACTCCAACTGGCACAATACAAGGGTACCTAGCCTTATCCAGAACAGATATGTTAGAAAGCCTTTCTAACTCTATTCTGTAAGTGCCTGGTCTTTTTCATTATATTATTGAAGCAGGTTTATTGAGATATAATTTACATACCATATAATTTGCCTATTTAAAGTGTCCAGTTCAATGTTTTTTTAGTATATTTGCAGATATGCATCACCATTCCTGCAGTCAATTTTAGAACATTTCCATCACCTCAAAAAGAAACCTTTTAGCTACCAACCCCCTAAACCACTCACCATTCTCCTCTCCAGCCCTAAGCACCACTGATCTACTTTCTGTATAGATTTCATAAAAATGGAGTTATATGATAGGTAGTCTTTTGTGTCTAGTTTCTTTGGCTCAGCCTAATGTTTTTGAAGTTTATCCAAATTGTAGCATATATCAGTACTTCATTTGTTTTTATGGTTAAATAATATTCCATTCTATGGATATACCACATTTTATTTTCCCATTTGTTAGTTGGCAGACATTTGGATTGTTTCCATCATTTGGATATTATGAGTAATACCGCTATAAACACAAGTTTTGTGTGAAGAAATGTTTTCATTTCTTTTGGGTATATACCATGAGTGAAGTTTCTGGGTCATATGGTAATCATTTGAGAAACTGCCAGCTTGTTTTCCAAAGTGGTTGCACCATTAAACATTTCCACCAGGAAGTATGTGAGGCTTCCAATTTCTTCACATCCTTGTCAACACTTATTGTTGTCTCACTTTTGAATTTTAGCCATCCTAGTAAGTGTGAAGTTGTGGTTTTGATTTGTAACTCCCTGATGACTCATGAGGTTGAGCATCATTTCATGTGCTCATTGGCCATCTGTATATCTTCCTTTGAGAAATATTTCTTCAGATCCTTTGCCCATTTTTAAATTGGGCTATTTATCTTTTTATGATTGAATTGTAAGTAGGTGCCTGGTCATTAAGGGGAGCTGATATTTAAAGCTGCAGATCCCAATTGGGGGGTCACATGATCCTTAAGTGACTCACAGATACACATTTTAAAAAAATATTTCCAAAAAAGTGTACATATACCCATTGTGAAGGCTTACAGGGCATTTCTCTCAGATTTCTTTCCTTCATTCAAGGACTGAGAATCCAGAGTGGTCAATGAGTTATGTCATGCTCATCTGGAGCTGATGGTCCAGGGTTTTTTGAGTGAGATTGATGGTACCAACACAGTGGACAGAGCCATGTCTCAGGCAGCCATAGTTCCTGAACTGGACATGTCCAGCATGTACTCAGCCTCAGATAAGAGTATAAAGTGACATGCCTAATCTTAGTCCTTATTCCCTGTTCCTAGTCCTATACTTTAGCATCCTGCTTATACCTGAATCCCCTCCCTCCTCCAAACCATAGATGCTACTTGCTTTCCTAATATAGAAGAATGTGTTAAGGCTTGTAGTAAGTGTTGTCCTCTCTGGATTTTTGTTTTTTAATGCCTTACCCACTCCCATCTCTTGACCATGGTGTTGTTTTTCTTGCCCATGCTGCCATGATATGCTCTTTCCATGAAGCCTTCTCTAAATCCACTGAGCAAAATCAGTCATTTCTAGCTTTGGACTTAGAGTGTACTCTCTGGAGTCCTTTCTTATGCTGCTTGGTTAATTTGATTGCTTATTTATCCACTTACTCAACAAATATTTGACAGGTGCCTACTAAATGCAGGTGGTATGCTAGGACTAGAGGTATAACCATGAGCACGATAGATGAGATCCCCACCCTCACAGAGCTTAGAGTCTAGTGAGGGCAACAGATGATAAATAAATAGCGACTCTAAAGCGTGAAGTTCTAGGAATTGAAGAAGAGAAGCATGCTGAGATAGAGAATAAGATGTACAGAGAACAACTATTTAGATCAGTTGCAGCTGGCCTCACCAAATTTGAGAAGGTGCCAGTTTCCTCTGCTGGTGTGAGAAAGAGTGTTCCTGGCAGAAGAAACTGTATACACATAAGCCTTGAGTCAGGAAAGAACTTGGCGAGTATGCTGTTCACAAAGGAGACCAGTGGGACAAAAGCTTAGTTGGGGGGTGGGGTGGAAATAGAGGAGGAAGAACAGATTCATACTCTTGTAGGCCAGAGGCCAGAGTCTGGATTAATTTACAAGTGCAACGGGAAACTATTATAGTATTTTAGCAGGAGATTGCCTGACCCCATAAAAGGCATAAATTTTTTCATTCACAAACACGGGTGTGCAGAAATGTGATTTCTCTAAAACCGAATTCAACTTTGCTGACAAGTTTTCATTTCTTCTGAAGGAGAATTTTATCTTGCCACAAGTCAGTTGCCTCTAGTTTGCAACAGTCTCCTTCGGGAAACTATTAGGTTAACTGAGGAATCTTTCCAACCTCTCTGCTTTCCTCTTTCTCCCCAGGTGGTGTCTGGGTTCAGGGGAGGCTCCCATACTATCCTGCTGTGGGGAGGTGCTTTATGGTCCTTGGTCATCTTGTTCTTGCTGGTTTCCAAGAGGGTACACCATTTTTCAAGGCCACCTACATTGGGCCCACTTGGTTGGTCTCTGTCCCAATCAAGAGAGTCCTTTCAAGACCCCTAGCTCTTTTGGCCATTTCCTTGTTGCTCTGCCCCCCTGTGAAGTATAGGGGAGGAAAAATTTTCCTTCTACCCTTTTAAGTTCTTTGGCTGACCTAATAATTAAATTGACATAAGACAGCTTACTAGGAGAAAAACTAATTTAATTTTGTATGTCCAGCAACCCCATAAAAATTGGAGTCCCAAAGGCAAGTCCGGCAGTTGAGGTTTATATGTCATGCTGAGCTAAGGAATGGGATAGAGCCTGGGGCTTCAGAGGGTGGGAAGGTAATTCACATGACATAGGAAGAGTGAATGTTGGAAATTAGATGTTTGCCTTGGCATACAGATAAGTCATTTAGATAAAAATTATCTCTGGTAATAGCTCTGAGCCGGGCACTCTATCTAAATTTCTTTTAGATAAAAAAAAAATTTCTTTTAGGTAGATAAGGGAGACGTAAAAGTTTTTCTTGAGTCTGCTGGGCCTTGATTGCCTTCACCTCAAAATAATATGCATGCCAAGCTGGAATATTTTGGGCTCATGCATTCTGTTCCCTTTCAGAAGCTTCTTTTAAACCCACCAGCCTGAGCACCTTGGCATCGCTATCCAAATACTCAGGTATTCTGTGGGCACATGAATTGTCTTTGGGACTGAGATCCAGGCACTCCTCAGTTTACCTGGGATTCCTCACTTTCTTACCCTTCTATTCCAGTGCTGGGCCAGGAGTAGGGTGCTGGGCCCTTCCCAGGGACCCCCAGAATCTAAACTATTAATAATTCTCAATTTCCTTCTCACCAGCAGGCTGATCTCTGCCTTTTGGGTGGGAAATGGCTCTTCTGCCCTTCTGTGTGTTTTCCACTGTGAAGACAGAGTTACCCCAGTCCTGGAAAGTGTAACAGGTCAGTATATTCCACCTGGGGGGTTGAAAACTGGTTGCCTCCAAGCTCATCTTGGTTAAAAGTGAGATTTCCCTTCATCTGGTCCAGTCCCTGCCCTCAGGATGCTCACCTCCAAAAACACCTCTGTCCTCCATTCTAGAAGTTCTGGAGGTTGTAAGAGTGTCCTAGGCCCTCAAATAATAAATTGGAAAGTCTTGAGTACAGGCACGAGTCAAGTAAAACCAGCTAATTGGAAATCAGTAGGCTGGTGATCGTCAGCAATGCACAGCTGGAGGCTGGTGTCTCCACCTCTTTGGAACTCAAGGCTGCCTAAAGCCCTCTCCAGATTTTGTCCAAGGGACCCTCCCTTTCTTCTCCGCTTCTGCAGCTCATGCATATTTTCTCTCAGCTCTAGGAGCTGAAAAACCAGCTCTGTAAATCTGCATTTGAATCTTCATCTGGTCCAGAGGCCAGTGGCTCTGGGGCTAGGTAGCCAACTATTTACAAACTGTTCCTGATCTCAAGTGGGTGACTCAGGACCAAGGGCAGGGAGGAGAGGCCCTGGAGTCACAAGGGGAGGAATTTCAGGTGGGGATGGGATTGGAGAGCTGAAAGGGAAATTCACTGGCTAGGGCTTTGAAATTTGATTCTAGAGTGTTCTAAACATTCTAAAATTTCCCCCTGGCTGCCTCCTAACAAGCAGAGGACAGAGAAAGGCCAGTTAGGAGGTTGGAGTGGATGGTAACTGGGCCTGGGACGGCTGATTTGTTTTGCATTTGTAGACCCTGTGTGCACTTCTAAGTCAGGGACCTTATTTCATTATCTCATGGACCCTTGGAGAAGAGTCCTACCCGTTTGTGGAATTTATAAATTCTATTTCAGTCTGGTAACCTTCTCAACCTTTCAACCTTGATTATATTCTTGTTCTGCCAAGGACTATAAATTCCATATACATTTTGATTTAATGGTAACAACTAGCCAAAGAAAGCAGATGTCTCTTGTAAACACATTCAGGATCTATTTTGTCTCCTGAATAGGCATCTCCTGAGCGGATACCTCCAGGAAGGCCCTGTTTGTGAGAGATTAGACAGTTAACGAAGCCTGTGTGATTAAGGGGGAATGTGCATTTGCTGTTGGTTATTAAGAGGCGTCTAATTTCTCCCTTAAGCCTAAAGTCAGCTAGTTCCAGAGCTCGGGAAAACCAGAGTCCGATTAGCCTTGGCAGAGCCTATGCAAGCTGTCTCCCTCATTTACCAAAAAGGAAAGATTTGCTGGAGGGATGCCAAGGTCAATGAGAGACACACCCGTGGAGGTTGTATGCCTCCCGCCAAGATTTCCTGTCTCTTTGGTGGCAGATCTGCCCCTGCTGTGTGGACAATCATACCATCTGCATTGAGTCTGTGGGACAGGAAAACGTGAAGCAATAATCCATATATAATTAGCTCACCCCACCCAGCCTTTTCTAACTTCTGTAACCGCAACCCTTATAAGCATACTCTTGGGAAACAGAAAATCATTGTAAGAACTGCTCAATGGGGCTGTTTCACAAACTCTGGAATATAATTGTTTAAAAGCAAAGCACAGCATTCAAGGTGGAAAAGCAAATGAGAAGTGACAGGACAGTTAGGAACAGCTGGGGTGCAGGGACCATTTTCTCAGGCAGCAGCCTGTCACTGTGGACATTTTTCTTAAAATAAAAGGAGGATTGTCTCTTCCATGAGTGTCTGTAGGCCTGTAATGGCCACTGTAATGTTCAACAGAAATGCTGGCAAGATTTACTTAAACAGACCCATCAGAAAAATGTATCCTCAAATCCAAAGGCATCCTTATCACTGCTCACATGGCTTTACAACAAAGATGAAGACAGTGAATGACAGAGGAATGACAGTGTGTGACATGACATTACCCAGAAAGGTAGCTCAGAATCATCTAGATCTGGGGTTCCTAAACTTTTGGCATTGGGTGGGATTCACTCTTGAAGATTACCCATGGCCCCCAAATTGTTTTTTATTAAAAGTGGATTATATCTATTGATATTTACCATATTCAAATTTTTAAAGATTTATTTTATTTATTTTAGAGAGAGAGCGAGAGCAGGAGCAGGTAGGGCAGAGGGAGAGGAAGAAAGAATCTCCAGCAGACTCCCCACTGAGCATGAAGTCCAGTGTGGGACTCCATCTCACAACCCTGAGATCATAGCCTGAGCCAAACCAAGAGTTAGGTGCTTAACCTGAGCCACCCATGTGCCCCAGTATTTATCATATACAGAATCAACATGGAGAAATTTTAAAAACACAGAAATCCCAAGAGAGGCAAGATGGCAGAGGAGTAGCCGAATGAAATGACATCAGGTCGCAGGAGCTCAGCTAGATAGTTATCAAACCATTTTGAACACTGACAAACTCAACAGAAGATTGAAGAGAAGAAGAGCAGCAATTCTAGGAACAGAAAATCGACCACTTTCTGAAAGGTAGGGCATGCAGAGAAGTGAATCTGAAGCCATGGGAAGATAGACGACGGTGAGAGGGGCCAGCTCCCAGAAATCAGCGGAGCAACAGAGCACAAAATCCGAACTTTTAGAAGTCTGCTCCACTGAGGGACATTGCTCCAGAGGCTAAGTGGGGGGGGGGGGGGGGTGGAGCCCTCTCAGGGACAGTGTGGTCTCAGGACCCGCGAGGTCACAGAAGGATTGGGGGTGTCTGAGTGTAGCAGAGCTTGAAAGTATCAGTGTGGGGAAGCTGAATACAGAGACAGAGCTGAGGAGTGAGCTCTCAGCTTGGGGTTACCTTAAACTGTGATCTGCGGCACAGTCAGACCACTGTTCTTTGAGCAGGGACCCCACAAGTGGCAGATCCAGGGAGACTCACCTTCCTCCTCTGGAGGCAGGAATCTGCTGGGTTTGGAGACTCCAAATGGGGCCGTGCATCAGAGACAGAAACACTCGGTCACAGGTGGGTGAGCCCAGAGTGTGGCCAGAGATCAAGGAGACCCCTTTTCTCTGAGGGCGCACTGAGGAGTGGGGCCCCGAGTTCTCAGCTCCTCTGGGTTGGAGATTGGGAGGCTGCCATTTTCATTCCCATCCTCCAGAGTTCTACAGAAAGCATTCAGGGAACAAAAACTCCTGAGAGTGAACCTGAGCAGATTACTTAGATCGGCCCCTGGCAAGGGCAGTGCAATTCCGCCTTGGGCAAAGACATTTGAGAATCACTGCAACAGGCCCCTCCTGCAGAAGATCAGCAAGAGCATCCAGCCAAGACCAAGCTCACGGATCAAGGAGAACTGCAGAACTCCAGAGATAGAGAAAAGCAATGCATGGAATTTATGGTTTCCTCCCCATAATCCTTTAGTCTTGCAAATTTAAATAAACTTTTAAAAATTTTTTTCTTATTCTAATTTTTTAACTTTTCCTCTTTCCTCTTTTAATGTTTTTTAAACTAGTTTATCTTAACAATACCTTTCAGAAAAAAAAAAAACTTTTTGAACCTTCATTATTATAGTCACATTTTATCCTTCATTGTATTTAACCTTATTTTTTGTATACATATAGGGTTTTTTTTCCTAAAATGTTTTGGGATACAATTTCTTCTAATAGATCAAAATATACCCTAAATCTAGCACAGGGCTTTGTTCTAGTCTCCAGCCTGAGCACATTCTTTCCACCCCCTTTTTTTCTTCTTTCTTTTTCCAACCAACGTATCCTATCAATTCTTTTTTTAGAATTTAAAAAAATTTTTCATCTTTACATTCATATTCCACCCCTTTATCATGTTTGCCCTTATTTGTGTGTGTGTGTGTGTGTGTGTGTGTGTGTATTTTTTTTTTCTTTCTTTAAACTTTCTTTAAAATTTTTGGGAGGTAGTTTCTTCTAAGAGACCAAAATATACCCAAAATCAAGTGGGTGGCTCTGTTCTATTCACCAGTCATATATACACACACACACACACACACACACACACACACACACACTTTAAATATATATATATTTTGAAATTTCTTTATATATATTTTATATATAAATATATATATTATTTATATATTTATATATATATATTTATATATATATAAAGTTTCTTTTTACCCCCTTTTTACCCCCTTTCTCCTCCCCCCAGTTTGGAGTCTCTTCTGATTTGGTTAGTGTATATTTTTCTGGGGTCTTTGCCACCCTTTTAGAATTTTATTCTCTCATTCATATATTCTTATCTGGATAAAATGACAAGGCGGAAGAACTTACCACAAAAAAGAACAAGAGGCAGTACTGGCAGCTAGGGACCTAATCAATACAGATATTGGTAATATGTCAGATCTAGAGTTCAGAATGATGATTTTTAAGGTGCTAGCTGTGCTTGAAAAAGGCATGAAGGATATTAGAGAAATCCTGTCTGGAGAAGTAAAATCCCTTTCTGGAGAGGTAAAAGAACTAAAATCTAACCAAGCTGAAATCAAAAAAAGAATTAATGAGGTGCAATCAAGAATGGAGGCTCTTACTGCTAGGATAAATGAGGCAGAAGAGAGAATTAGTGATATAGAAGACCAAATGACGGGGAATAAAGAAGCTGAGCAAAAGAGAGACAAACAACTACTGGACCACGAGGGGAGAATTCAAGAGATAAGTGATACCATAAGATGAAACAATATTAGAATAATTGGGATTCCAGAAGAAGAAGAAGAGAGAGAGAAAGGGGCAGAAGGTATATTGGAGCAAATTAAAATAGAGAATTTCCCTAATATGGCAAAGGGAACAAGCATCAAAATTCAGGAGGCACAGAGAACGCCCCTCAAAAATCAATAAAAACAGGTCCACACCCCATCATCTAATAGTAGAATTTACTAGTCTAAGTGAAAAAGAGAAAATCCTGAAAGTAGCTCAGGACAAGAAGGCTGTAACATACAATAGTAGAAATATTAGATTGGCATCAGACTTATCCACAGAGACCTGGCAGGCCAGAAAGAATGGGCATGATATATTCAGAGCAATAAATGCGAAAAATATGCAGCCAAGAATACTATATTCAGCTAGGCTATCATTGAAAATAGAAGGAGAGATTAAAAAAAACTCTAGAACAAACAAAAGCTAAGAGAATTTGCAAACACCAAAGCAGCCCTACAGGAAGTATTGAAAGGGGTCCTCTAAGCAAAAAGAGAGCCTAAAAGTAGTAGACCAGAAGGGAACAGAGGCAATATACAGTAATAGTCACCTTACAGGCAATACAATGACACTAAATTAATATCTTTCAGTCATTACCCTGAATGTAAATGGGCTCAATGTCCCAATAAAAAGACACAGGGTATCAGAATGGTTAAAAAAACAAAACCAATCAATATGCTGTCTACAAGAAACTCATTTTAGACCCAAAGACACCTCCAGACTTAAAGTGAGGGGTGGAAAACAATTTACCATGCTAATGGACATCAAAAGAAAGCTGAGATGGCAATCCTTATATCAGATCAATTAGATTTTAAGCCAAAGACTATAATAAAAGATGAGAAAGGGCACTATATCATACTCAAAGGGTCTGTCCAATAAGAAGATCTAACAATTTTAAATATCTATGCCCCTAACATAGGAGCAGCCAACTATATAAACCAATTAATAACAAAATCAAAGAAACACATCGACAATAATACAATAATAGTAGGGGACTTTAACACCCCCCCCCTCACTGAAATGGACAGATCATCCAAGCAAAAGATCAACAAGGAAATAAAGGCCTTAAATGACACACTGAAGACAGATGGACATCACAGATATATTCAGAACATTCCATCCCAAAGCAACATTTTTCTCTAGTGCACATGGAACATTCTCCAGAATGATCACATCCTGGGTAACAAATCAGGTCTCAACTGGTATCAAAAGATTGGGATCATTCCCTGCATATTTTCAGACCACAATGCTCTGAAGCTAGAACTCAATCACAAGAGAAAAGTTGGAAAGAACTCAAATACATGGAGGCTAAAGAGCATCCTTCTAAAAAATGAATGGGTCAACCAGGAAATTAAAGAAGAATTTTAAAAATCATGAAAACAAATGATAATGAAAACACAACTGTTCAAAATCTGTGGGACACAACAAAGGCGGTCCTGAGAGGAAAGTATATAGCCATTCAAGCTTTTTCAAGAAACAAGAAATGTCTCAAGTACACAACCTAACCCTACACCTAAAGGAGCTGGAGAAATAACAGCAAAGAAAGCCTAAACCCAGCAGGAGAAGAGAAATCATGAAGATTAGAGCAGAAATCAGTGAAATAGATACCAAAAGAACAGTAGAACAAATCAATGAAACTAGGAGCTTGTTCTTTGAAAGAATTAATAAGATTGATAACTCCCTGGCCAGACTTATCCAAAAGAAAAGAGAAAGGACCCAAATTAATAAAATCATCAATGAAAGAGGAGAGATCACAACCAACACCAAAGAAATACAAACAATTATAAGAACATATTATGAGCAACTATATGCCAACGAATTTGACAATCTGAAAGAAATGGATGCATTCCTAGAGACATATAAGCTACCAAAACTGAACTGGGAAGAAACAGAAAACCTGAACAGACCCATAACCAGCAAGGAGATTGAAGCAATCATCAGACAAGATGCCCAGGGCCAGATGGCTTCCCAGGGGGGAATTCTACCAAACAAACAAGAGCCCAGGGCCAGATGGCTTCCCAGGGGGAATTCTACCAAATATTTAAAGAAGAATTAATACCTACTCCCTGAAACTGTTCCAAAAAATGGAAATGGAAGAAAAACTTCCAAACTCATTTTATGAGGCCAGCATTACCTTGATCCCCAAACCAGACAAAGACCCCATCAAAAAAGAGAATTACAGACCAATATTCTTGATGAACACAGATGCGAAAATTCTCACCAAAATACTAGCCAATAGGATCCAACAGTACATTAAAAGGATTATTCACCACGACCAAGTGGGATTTATTCCAGGGCTGCAAGGTAGGTTCAACATCCACAAATCAATCAATGTGATACAATACCTTAATAAAAGAAAGAACAAGAACCATATGATCCTCTCAATAGATGCTGAAAAAGCATTTGACAAAGTACAGCATCCTTTCTTGATCAAAACTCTTCAAAGTGGGGCACCTGGGTAGCTCAGTGGGTTAAGCCTCTGCCTTCAGCTCCGGTCATGATCCTGGGGTCCTGGGATTGAGCCCCACATCGGGCTCCCTGCTCTGCAGGGGACCTGCTTCCCCCCCCACCCCGCCTGCCTCTCTGCCTACTTGTGGTCTCTGTGTGTTAAGTAAATAAATAAAATCTTTAAAAACAAAACAAAACAAAACACACCCTCTTCAAAGTGTAGGGATAGAGGGTACATTTCTCAATATCACCAAAGCCACCTATGAAAAACCCACAGCGAATATCATTCTCAATGGGGAAAAACTGAGAGCATTTCTGCTAAGATCAGGAACATGGCAGGGATGTCCACTATCATCACTGCTATTCAACATAGTACTAGAAGTCCTAGCTTCAGCAATCAGACAACAAAAAGAAATTAAAGGCATCCAAATAGGCAAAGAAGAAGTCAAACTCTAATTCTTTGCAGATGATATGATACTTTATGTGGAAAACCCAAAAGTCTCCACTCCACAACTGCTAGAACTAGTATAGGAAATCAGTAAAGTGTCAGGATATAAAATCAATGCACAGAAATCAGTTGCATTTCTATACACCAACAGCAAGACAGAAGAAAGAGAAATTAAGGAGTCAATCCCATTTACAATTGCACCAAAAGCAAAAGCTACCTAGGAATAAACCTAACCAAAGAGGCAAATAATCTGTACTCAGAAAACCATAAAGTACTCATGAAAGAAATTGAGGAAGACACAAATGGAAAAAGTTCCATGCTTATGGACTGGGAGAACAAATATTGTGAAAATGTTTATGCTACCTAAAGCAATCTACACATTTAATGCAATCCCTATCAAAATACCATCCATTTTTTTTCAAAGAAATGTAACAAATAATCCTAATATTTATATGGAACCAGAAAAGACCCTGAATGGCCAGAGGAATGTTGAAAAAGAAAGCCAAAGTTGGTGGCATCACATTTCCAGACTTCAAACTCTATTACAAAACTATAATCATCAAGACATTATGGTACTGGCACAAAAACAAAGACATAGATCAATGGAACAGAATAGAGAGCCCAGAAATAGACCCTCAACTCTATGGTCAACTAATCTTCGACAAAGCAGGCAAGAATGTCCAATGGAAAAAAGACAGTCTCTTCAACAAATGGTGTTGGGGAAATTGGGCAGCCATATGCAGAAATGAAACTGGACAATTTCTTTACACCACACACAAAAATAGACTCAAAATGGATGAAAGACCTCAATGTGAGACAAGAATCCATCAAAATCCTTGAGGAGAACACGGGCAGCAAACTCTCCAACTTTAGAAGCAGCACCTTCTTCCTAGGAACATCACCAAAGGCAAGGGAAGCAAGGGCAAAAAGAAACTATTGGGACTTCATCAAGATAAAAAGCTTTTGCACAGCAAAGGAAACAGTCAACAAAACCAAAAGACAACTGACAGAATGGGAGAAGATATTCACAAATGACATATCAGATAAAGGGCTAGCATCCAAAATCTTTAAAGAACTTATCAAACTCAACACCCAAAGAACAAATAATCCAATCAAGAAATGGGCAAAAGACATGAACAGACATTTCTGCAAAGAAGACATCCAGATGGCCAACAGACACATGAAAAAATGCTCAACATCGCTTGGCATCAGGGAAATACAAATCAAAACCACAATGAGATACCACCTCACACCAGTCAGAATGACTAAAATTAACGAGTCTGGAAATGACAGACATTGGCGAGGATGTGGAGAAAGGGGAACCCTCCTACGCTGTTGGTGGG
The DNA here is from genome assembly GCF_963455335.1 of Martes martes. Taxonomy (NCBI): domain Eukaryota; kingdom Metazoa; phylum Chordata; class Mammalia; order Carnivora; family Mustelidae; genus Martes; species Martes martes. The sequence continues at coordinate 7,810,536 of NC_137893.1, read as the reverse complement.
AATGCAAGCTGGTGCAACCTTTCTGGAAAACAGCATTGAGGTTCCTCAAAAAGTTGAAAATAGAACTACCCTATGATCCAGCAATCTCACTACTGGGTATGTACCCTAAAGATACAAATGTAGTGATCCGAAGGGGCACGTGCACCCAAATGTTTATAGCAGCAATATCCACATAGCCAACTATGGAAAGAACTTAGATGTCTATCAACATTTGAATGGATAAAGAAGATGTGGTATATATATACAATGGAATACTATGCAGCCATCAAGAGAAATGAAATCTTGCCATTTGCAAGGATGTGGATAGAGGGTATTACGCTGAGTGAAATAAGTCAATCAGAGAAGGACAATTATCATATGATCTCCCTGATACGAGGAATTTGAGAGGCAGAGTGGAGAGTTTGGGTGGTAGGGAAGGACAAAATGAAACAAGATGGGATTGGGAGGGAGACAAACCATAAGAGACTCTTAATCTCACAAAACAAACTGAGGGTTGCTTGGGGGAGGGGGTATGGAGAGGGTGACTGGGTTATGGACATTGGAGAGGATATGTGCTATGGTGAGTGCTGTGAAGTGTGTAAGCCTGATGATTCACAGACCTGTACCCCTGGGGCAGATAATGCATTATATGTTAATAAAAATAATTAATTAAAAAAAAGTTTAAAAAAAGGTAAAAAGAAAAAAAAACAAGAAAAACCCCACAGACATCCCAAAACCCTCCTGCCATCAGCTGAAAGAGATACAATATCATCTCATCACATGTCAGAAACACCACTCTTCACTTGTCAGGAAGCAAAAAAGCAAAGTGCACCTCATTTTCATAAAAATAGCTTTCAGCTCACGGGTACCTCGAAAGGGTCCCTGGCCCACACTTTGAGAACCACTGACATAGAGAAGTGTAAATGGCTCCTGTGTCCCTGCTGGACACCACTGAAGAACAGGTTCTGTGTCCAGGGGGACACCCAATTAGTGCTGTTTAGTTTTAAATCTATAGCCTGAAGAAGGGGGTTTAGCACAAGCTGGGAAAGATGATGCCCATTTTTTAGGGATAAAACATGTGTTCTGCAGAGCAGGTTTACAGCAACTCAGCAGCAAAGTTGAATGCCAAGTTTGTTTCTACTAATTCTTAGTCTACTTTTTTATGTGTATTCAATAAGTCTTCCTGTCACTTGTCATTAAAAACTGTCACTACACACTGATGAGAGAAAAACTCGATGAAGTTTTGTCCAAACCAAAAGCCTGATTTATGGCCACAACGCATACATTGTACGTCTGCTCTGTGAGTGAGTAGTCTGAAGGAAAACCATCTAGGGATGCCTGGGTGGCTCAGTCAGTTAAACATCTGCCTTCAGCTCAGGTCATAGGTCCTGGGTTCAAGTCCCACACTGGGCTCCTTTCACAGCGGGGGGCCTGTTTCTCCCTCTGCTTGTGTTCTCTGTCTTTCGCTAGCAAATAAATAAATAAAATCTTAAAAAAAAAAGGAAAACCATCTTGTCTTTGACGCAGAGATCCTGCTTCCTTGCATTCCTTTACAATAAAGCTTGTGATTCCTGTCTGTATGCTATCTATAATCTCTCAAGGTTTTACAAGATGTAAAAAGTACACAACCCTGTAAAAACTGTTCCTTCTCCAGAGCACCTGCTTCCCTGTGAAGGGTGTGTTTCCTGGGCAGTTGTCCTAACCTGGGCTTGAATAAACTCTCTTTCTTACTTTTAGAGATGCTAAAAGCTGAGTTCTGTTGGCATTGACAACCTATACCATTTATTGAGCACTTAATGTGTCTGGAACACATGGATGCTCTTGACCAAGGGCTGTCTGTGTGTTGAGGACAGTGGTGGGCACTTGGCTGCCATTTATTATTATTCATGTTTTATAGATGGGGAAACTGAGGTTGGAGAAGTAAATCACCCAGATGGCCCAGCTAGAATGTAGGAGAGCAGGATTTCAAACCCAGGCTGCCTTTTTGAAAGTTCAGGTGCTTACCTACAGAACTGTATTGTATCTCATAAGCAGTCTGTGCACACAGGGGCCTCTGGGAAAAGGCTGGCACGTGTAAGCTCACGTCCCCAGTCCATCTCTACTGCTATGTCAGCCCAACATCGGGTGAGTGTGGTTGTGCGCTTGGCATTGTACTAGATCCTGTGAAGGGCACAAAAAATAACATATAATGTTAAAAAGAAGGGAAGGAAGGAAGAAAGGAAGGAAGGAAAGAAGGAAGGAAAAGAAAGAAAGAAAGAGAAAGAGAGAGAGAGAGAGAGAGAGAAAGAAAGAAAGAAAGAAAGAAAGAAAGAAAGAAAGAAAGAAAGAAAGAAAGAAAATAAATAGCAGGTCCAAGGCAGAGTCACTTGTTCCAGGACAGAAAACCAAGACTTAATTGCAGTTTCAACCAACAGATCTTGAATTTCTTGGTCAGCATTAGGGAGATAATCTGCCAGATGAGACCACCTGCCCTTTGCCCTAAGGGAAGAAGAACTTGCCTCAAATAATCCTTTCTTCTGCTGATAACCTCCTTGTCCCACACCCCCTTCCTGCCTATAAAAATCCCTGGATGAGATGCTCCCTGATTCCTGAATGTTGAATAAAGCCAATGAGATCTTTAAATTTACTCAGTTGAGTTTTGTTTTCTAGCAGTGGACACACACACACAGAGACACACACACACAATCATAAGATATAGCCCCTGCCTTTGAGTTTTGCTGAAATAAGTGCACAAAAATGGAAAGTTGGCTAATGACACAAGTTAATTAGTATATGGCAAATGCCAAAGGAGAGGGTCATCCTTGGCATTCCGAGTGGGGGTGCTGCGGGGCCCAGAGGGGTTGACCAAGGCACTGTGGAGAAAAGAGGATTCTGTGCTGGGCTTAAAGGGAAGGTTTTTGGTTCCTGTTGTTGTTTTGTTTTGGGGTTTTTATTTTGGTGGAGTTTGTTTTTTGTTTTGTTTTTAGCAGGAAAAAGCAGTGGGACAGGAGTCAGAAACTAGGCCTTAGCTGGTGTTCCGGGTCTACCGCGTGTGAACTTGAGCCTGGTACGGAGGTTCTTGGGTTTGAGAGCTGTGGCACATCAGGGACAGCTCCAGCCCACCAAGGTCCCCGCTGGGCAGCTTGCCTCTTTCCTCACACGTGCCCAACATTCTGGTCTCCAGAGTCCCACCACCCAAGGTGGCACACCCATCCTTGCTGTGGTCTCTCAACCAGCAGCCATGTACAACACCGCTTCTGGAAGACTCACAATTTTCATGCTTTCTGAGCTGAGCTGTTCTCCCTGAACCCCCTTTGCAATCCCCCAGAAGTGTATCCACCTCGGGGCCCCTCACTTCCTTGTCCTGCAGCTTTGGGCAATTCCTTTGCCCTCTTGGGAACCTCCATCTCCTCACATGTAAGATGCACATAATACTGTTGTAAAGGTGAATGACTCATGCTTCAGACGTCCTGGGTACTTGATAAATCAGAGCAGCTCTTTATTGTCTGCCTCTGGTATACGGTACCTATACGGGTTATGAAATGTTAGATTGAATTTTTTATTTCTTTGTTTCAAATTCTCAGATGATCACAGAACTGGGTCATCACGGAAAGATAAAAAAGAAGTAGAAGAAACATACTGCTGGTTGTGTTAAATCTCCTCAGAGGGAGGGAGAGTAAGACTGTGTTTCCACCCTGTAAGGGACTCAGCAATTTTTTTATTTTAATAAATAACCACAAATCCCTAGTTATCCATTTCTGATAGGAGAAAATATTCTTTATGGGGACTAGTAACATCTTGTATGTAGCAATCTACTCAGGGAAGAAGCTGGATAGTCAAAGAAGACCGATTGTTGACTCCAGTCCCACATCCCTCAAACTCAAGTTTCTGCCTTGCTACTTTCCAGAAAATGAAGGGAGGGAGAGAGGTGGGGGGAGGGAGAGGGAAGGAGGGACAGAAAGAAAGACTGCTTTGTAAGCACCTTCACCAGCCTGTATGGTTGTCGTCACGATGCCGCTACTTTCTCTCTTTGACAAGCTAATAATTATTGTTGGTTTCTTGCCACTAAGTTTTTTCTTATGTGGGTTGGGAATCTCAATCTAAGAGAAGTGATAGTTTGCAGGGGTTTTTTTTGGTTTTTATTACTGAAGAGACATGAGGGATTTTTCAATGGACTATGGATGCCAAAGTTGTGTGTATATAGTCAACGTGACTGAGGCCCAGTGATGATCAGGGTGTATGGGGGAATCTTGGTGATTATTTCAATATAGCCAATATTCATATCCGTAGAGCTTTAAACTTACATGCCACTGTTATACACATCTGTCCCATTTAGATTTCATAAGTATCTTTGATGAGATTTCCACTTAGGATGACTTTATCTGAAATAACAAATGATCCAATCCAGGGTTAATAAAGAGAAGATGGAAATTTCTTTAGCTCAATTGAGAAGAAGTCCACAGAAAGGCTTTTCTCTGCCATCCACATTGTACAATTGTTCTTAAGTCTGGTAGGATGGCCACTTGTGGCAAGTTGGCATGTAGTTTCTTGTCCATTATTGGGGTACAGAGAAGCTAGGTTTGTGCAGCAGAATTTTTCTAAGAGCAAGGATGCTGATTTCCCTGAAACTTCCAGTAATCTCCTCATGTCTCACTGGCACTATAATGGCTTGGGCATGCCCATTTCTGAACTAACATGGCCCAAGGGATCAACTTCTTAGATCGACTTAGACTAACCAGCTGGGATATAATTGATATTGAGCACTCAACTATAATGTTTTTATATGTGTTCATTTTCTAGATTGGGAATTGGCAGACTATAGTCCTTGGAATAAACATGGCTACCTGTTTTTGTAAATGAAGTTTTATTGGAACACAAGCATGCTCCAAAAGTAGAGTTGAATAGTTGCGACAGAGACTGTGTGGTCCACGAAACCTAAAATATTTGCTATCTGGCCCTCAATAGGATATTTGTTGACCCTTGTTCTGGGTGAAGAAAGTGGAATTGAGGTCAAATGACCCCTCTGAAGTCAAGGAGCTAATAAGAGGCAGAGGCTAGATCCTAACCCATACACCCAAGCTCTCACTACCAACAGCAACAGGAGAGAATTTCTAGGGAAAGGCTTGCGTTTTTTTTTAATTTTTAATTTTTTTTATAAACATATAATGTATTTTTATCCCCAGCGGTACAGGTCTGTGAATCGCCAGGTTTACACACTTCACAGCACTCACCATAGCACATACCCCCCCCCAATGTCCATAACCCCACTACCCTCTCCTGACCCCCCCAAAATAACTTCACATAGATAAAATGTTGATTCATGTTATTTTGATGAGTTTTATTTAGAGAAAGTTTTAAGATGAAGGGAAACCTGTGAAATGACTGAGCATAGTATTCATAAAAAAGACACACATATGACGTCTATTTTTCCTTTATTATGCCTTCAATATCCCCTCCTCACCTTCCTCTCTCCCTTTCTGTGGTAGCCAATTTCCAGGATGGCCCCCAGCCACCTTCACCTTCCGGCATGTATGCTTTTGTGTGGTGTACTTCCATATTATATAAGGGTTGGTTTGTATGCCCAACAGAGTATGGCCGGAGTGATGGTAAATCTTTGTCGTCTGGGTCATTGTAACCTCTACCTTGGTTTCCTTCACTGCTTGCTCTGGGGGAGACCTAGTCATTGTGTAGGGAGGCTGCTCAAGCAGCCCTGTGGAGAGGCCCCCATGGAGGGTCACTGGAGCTTCGCACCAACAGCCACGCCAACTTGCAAGCCATGTGAGTGCACATCTTGGAGGCAGACCCACCTGAGTTGGATCTTCAGATGATGACAACCTCTGGAGATACCTGAGCCAGCACTGCCTTACCCACCCACAGAAAGTGTGGGAGAGCACAAATGCTTATTGCTATTTTTGAGTTGTGACATTTTGGGATGAGTCGTTAAGTTGCAGTAGATAACTGATACATGTTTCTTCCATACTGGGTCAGAAAAGTGGTGGTAGATTGGGTACGCAGGTCAGAAGGAAGGATTAGCCATGAAATAAAGGACAAAGAAGAAGGCAGTTAAGAAATCAAATGAAGTAAAAAGAGGGGAAAAAAAGAGAAGTTCTGTCCAGATTTATCAGAGAAGTCCAAGTTTGCTATTCAGATAAGAACAACAATAAGTAGCTTTTATGGATCACTTACTTGTGTCAAGCAACGTGGCAGAATCTGTAAGCATGCCTTCTTTAGGGCACCACGGGCTCTAATTTCTTTGGTTAGAAAATTTGCACCTTAGTGTAAAAGGAAAAGGGAAAGGGAGGGAATGGTAGATAGGAGGGCTAAAAAAGCTGGACAATAGAGAACACTGAAAAGAAGGCTGCACACAAAATGAATTTGTATGGAACTTTAAAAACTTGGTGGGGAAATGTTGAAAATGACTGTACGTGTGTGTGTGGTACAGATATAAAACAGATAGCCTTTCCCTTTTCCCTATTTCATTTGGTTCCCCACTCATTCAGTAACTATTTGTTCTAGGTACTGAGTTGTCACTCTTCTGGGCACTAGGAGTCACACTGAACAAAATGCAGCCACAGAGCTTGCATTCTGGGAGGATTTCCTCTTTTTCAGTGAGGGGAACCACCAAATACCCAGTCATCCAGCAGAGACCGGGGAGCTGTCCTAACTCCTCTCTTCCAATCTCTGCTAGGAGCTCCCAGATCTGATGAGCACTTCCTGTCGCTCTCTGTTCTCACCGTGGCTGCTTGACCTGAACACTCTTTATCCTGTCCAGGTGGATCTGTTTCCCCGGACCATGCAATAAACTACTACAAAGAACTGGGTGGCTTAGAGCAACTGAATTTTTTCTGAATTTCCAGAACTGAACCGACTTTCCAGAAACTAGAGTTTCTGGAAGCCAGAATCAAAGTACTGGCAGAGCCATGCTCCCTCTGACGGCTTAAGGCCTTTCTCCCAGCCCCTGGAGGTTCCTTGACCCACGGCAGCAGAACTCCAACCTGCATGTGGCATTCACCCTGTGTGCGGGTCTGCCTCCCCCTGATTTCTCCAGGTTGTGTGACATGTAGAGGAAACTCTCTCCTTTGGTTTCCTGCAGTTAAGTACCTCCTAACTTATCACTCTGAGTAGGAAATGGCTTACTTGTCTCTCTTCTTAAATCTTCAAGTCCTTTGAGGCTGTGCCTTCTTTGCTCCCCAGTGCTGAGTATAATTCTCAATTGAAAAATATCAATATTCAGTATGTGTTTGTTGAATTAACTTTCAGCTTTGTTGAATTAACTTCAGTGTCTTCTCTCGGGATTATGCCTGTTGTGGAAGGTGAGAAGAGGAAAAGTGGTGGTCCAAAGAGTCATCTCGTTCCTGCTCTAGTTTTGTGAGAGAATGCAATCATATGGAGTCTTGCTAATATGAATCTCATGGTTTGTATTTATTCATAAGCTCCCAGCTCTGGTTGTCTTGCTTCCTAGCAGGAGAAGCCAAAGAACGGACGTCTCTAATCTGAGGATTTGCCTTTTCAACCACCAACCTGAAAGTGATATTTTTGCTGCAGTTGCCCATGACACAGCTGCCACCATCCGTTTTCATATGTGCTTCTCATAACGGAACTCCACAGCACTCTCAAGTGAACGTCACAGGAACTTTCTCTTCCCTCTTGGCCCCTGTGAGTCCCCTCTGTTCTCTTCCTATACCTCTGCTCCTTTTTTGGTATATTCTCTCTTCCCCATGAATAGAGTGGTTCTCAAGGGTGGCAAATTGCCCTTCCCATAGATGCCCCATTCCTTAATATTTCTCTCACTTGACTTGCTCTTCTTATGGTGTGACCGACACTCTCCTCCTGAGAGCTGGGGTCTAGGATTCCTCCCTTTGAAACTGGACGGGGCCTGATGACTGCCCTGATCAATTGTGCATGCCCAAACTGGGGTTATGTGACTTCCAAATTGAGTCCACCTCTCTCCCTCTTCTCTCTCTCTGCTTGACTTGGAACCCAGCCACCATATTTGAAGGAGCTTGGGCCTCATGGGGAGGCCACACACAGGCATTCCAGCTAAAGTCTCAGTTGACAGCTGTGCTGACCATTGGACGTGGGGGTGAACATTCGTTCACATAACTCCAGCCTGAACCCTTGAATCTTCCAACCGAGGGCCAGAAGTCATGGAGTAGAAAGAAGCCATCCTTACTGGGCTCTGCCTGAATTCCTGACCCACAGTAACTTGTGAGAATTAATAAATAAAGATTGTTATTTTAACTCACCATATTTGAGAGTAATTTATTATATTTTCATAGGCCTCTAATATGCCAAGAATCTCTTTTTTGTTTTTTCCCTGGGTGGTTTTGTTCACTGTGCTGATGTCCAGTTATCTCTCTCATCACCACTTCTCCTTTGCAAGTGTCTCCCCCATAATTTCTTCCAGTTCCAGCTTGTTGTCCATGTTCAACATTGTACTGTCAGCTGCCTACCGGGCACCTTTCTCTGGGTGTTCCCCACACTCACTCTTGCACAGAAAGACGCTAACTCTCTTTCTCCTCAAGTTTATGTCTCTTCTCCAGTCCCTTCCCTCTTTCTGTTCTTGACACCACCAGCTTTCCCATCTAGAAACTTTCATCATCATTGATGCCTTCTTCTTTGCTGTCCTATCTAACCAGGTGCTAAAATGTGGGTCACTGGGTACGTTTTTAGCTACAAGTAATACAAAAGCCAGCTAAACATGGTATAGCAGTCTGGGTCCAATCAGAAGATAGAAACAGGGATGTTTGATATAGAAAATGATTAACTATGGCAAAAAAGTTACTCTAAGATATGAAGAAACTCTATATGGTACAGTAGGGCTGAGGGAGAGAACCCAAGGAAAGACAGTCTTGGAAGGGGTTCAGATCTCACTGGAGAAGGTGGGATTCATGCCATTGAATAATAGAGAAGTTCTCTGGGTTGACCAGGCTGGAGATGGTCTGCAGTTGCATTGGGTCCTCCTTTGGGAAGTGTGAGGTGGGGGAAGGAGGAGAGTAGCAGATAATTAGCAACCAGTGGCACGGAGGTTCTGGGAAGTACTGGAGAACCTTGTCTCCCACAGCACCCCTCCAGAGTGCCTTCTACTCAGAAAGCTTAAGAGCATGCTCACTTTATTTTTATTTATTTATTTATCTATTTAAAGATTTTATTTATTCATTTGTCAGAGAGAGAGAGAGAGAGAGAGAGAGAGAGAGAGCGTGAGCACACAAGCAGGGGGAGAAGCTGGCTCCCCGCTGAGCAGGGACCTGGACGCGGGACTCTATCCCAGGACCCTGGGATCACAACCTGATCTGAAGGCAGATGCTTAACTGATTGAGCCACCCAGGTGTCCCAGAATGCTCACTTTAAAGGAGAACTACTGTAAAAAAAAATTCATCATCACAGAACATATATTAGAGGATGAATGTGGAGTTGAGACACAATAAGTGATTAACTAACACACATGGCTTAAGCGAATTTAATGATCAGACACTGGCCAGTTCTAGGGTTCTCTTGAAGTGGTCAGCAATATCATCAAAGATCCTGATGTTTTCCATCTTTCTCCCACTGTGTTGGCCATATCTTCCCTCACAGTTGCAAGGGGCTGAATCACCTACAGGTATTTTACATAGAGAGCACTCTGTCCATCTCCCCCTGCCCCCCCCAAAAAAGAAGTGGTGAATTTCCTCTTTTGCATCAATTTTTCCCCTTGTTTATTTATTTTATTTAAACTCAATTACTTAACATACTGTGTATCATTAGTTTTAGATATAGAGTTCAGTAATTCACCAGTGCTCATTGTATCACGTGCTCTCCTTATGCCCATCGCCCTCTTATCCCATCCCCCCACCCCACCCTCCAGCAACCCTCAGTTTGTTTCCTACAGTTAAGAGTCTCTTGTGGTTTGTCTCCCTCTCTGATTTCATCTTAGTTTATTTGCCTCTTTGCCTCACTTTTTATTGAAGAGGAAAACATTTTGCAGAAGTCTCAGGAGACGTTCCATCAATCTGGTTGTAAGTCTGCCTGGGCTGCTGCGTGTCCAGGCTCTTCAGTGAAAGGTGGGCTTTGCCCAGAAGAGAATGCCTACAGGAACGCAGCAACCTTACCTGCCTCACACCTCTCTCCCCATTCCCTCTCCCTCTGGGTAGTCACAACGAACCTAGGTGTCCCGGATAGTGACAAGCCCTGAGTTCTACTCTTGGTCAGTGTGTTGACCTGTTCTTGGGGAAGGATAAAAAGGCTTTCCATGGTCTCTTTTGTCACCTTGACTTTGATATATCCTTACAGACGCCATTTCCAGTGCACCCTGCAACCAGATGGATTTTCCTCAAGAGGTAACTGTGAGCATCTCTTTCTCAATGAGGAGGAAGTTTCTGAGTTAAAATCACGGACTTTTGTACCAGATCATACAACTCATGTCGAAGTTCTGTCTCTCACTAATTGCACGACCCTGGGCAATGTATTTGATTTCTTTATGCTTGAATTTCTCATCTTTTAAATGAAGGTAATAAAAGTATTTATCTCCTAGGTACGCTATGAAGAATAAATTATATAATACGACACAGTTTTTGGCCCAGAGTGAGTCTTCAATAGGTATTGCTTTTGTCAGCTATTATTGTTCTTTTAATGTCCAACTGAATCTACATTTCTTAAGTGACAATTTAAAATCCTGTAGGAGCTGACCCCAATAAAATTTTCCCAAACTTACATTAAAATGGATGATCTTCCCTACTATGCCGTGGACTACTTGAGAGAAGGATTCTATTTTATAAGGCCAGGATTTAGCACAATCGTTGGCCAAAGTAGTTTCTCTCTGTTCCTATGTGCTTTCACTCAAGCAAAGCGCCTTGCTCATCGTACAGCTTCTGTCTCTTTCTACCTGTGCCTTACTTTTGCTGTTCTCCTGTCTGCAGTGTCTTTTCTCTATATTTCCTCCCTCCCATCCACCTTCCTTCCAGGTTCATCTCAGAAGCAATCTCTTCTCTGGTAGGATCTCTTTCCCATCTCATGTTTGAAAAATGTCAAGCTTCCCGGAAAACCAAAATAATAGTATAGAGCACTGATAGACTCTTCACCTACATGTAGCAACTGTTAATATTTTTGACATCTGCTTTTTTTGAGAGAGAGAGAGAGAGATGGGGGAGGGGTAGAGGGAGAAGGAGAGAAAGAATCTCAAGCAGGCTCCATATCTAGCTCAGAGTCCGACACGAGGTTCAATCTCACAGCCCTGAGATCAGGATGTGAGCTGAAACCAAGAGTCAGGTGCTCAGCTGACTGAGCCATCTAGGGCCCCTGACATCTGTTTTCTCTCTTTACATGTATCCTTTCTCTTTGGAACCACTTGAAAGTTGCTGACATTATGATACTTTATGCTCAGCAAGTATCATGGAAGAACAAGGACGTTCACCTCCAAAATGACAATATCATTATCTCCACCCCCTGAAATTTAACATTGGTTTGATAATACTATTTACTATTCAGTTTTTACCCTTGGGAAATCATTACTTTGCTTATTGTTATAGGGATCAAGAAATACCCAATAGAAATGACAGCGTGACTTAAGGGTCTTTTAGTAGAATTTTGCTCTTCCTTGCATATTCAGAAAAGTTTCTGGAATTTTGCTGCACACACCTGCCTGAGTTTCAGAGAGATATCTGAGCACCATCAGTTTGATAGCTTATGGTTTGTGTCCCAAAGGGGCACCCACTCATTTACCTGCAGCTACTATTATTTTAGACACCAAGCAGGGATATCTGCAGCAGCAACATATGTATGTCTGTGGTCTGTCACTTGAACTTGTGTTTCCAAAGCCAGATCAAGTGTCAGGCACAAGAAGATTGAGCCTTTACATGGGTGTAATGGTTGGAACACCTGGATTCCAGGCTTGAATCTGTCCTATAAGCCGCGAGGTGTGGTTGAGTTCTAGGACAGCGGTGACAATTTTTTAAAAAAGCAAAACTCAGCTGATGAATTTTGAAAGATATCATTAGCTTTATTCAACAATTCATGAATTGGAAAGCCTCTATTCTAGTGATAGAAAGGAGCTCTGAGTTGCTGTACAAAATGGAAGACTCTTACAGACAGAAGGTGGGGGGAGCTGTTATAGTAGCAAAGGGGGAGTTAACTAGAAGCAAGGCACACTAGAAAAAAGTAGATTGGTTATGGCGAGGTCACTTTCCTTCAGGAGATGGCGGGGGGTCCGTCAAGCAGGTGACCTCACTAAGGTTGACTGGCTGATTCCTGATTGACTGGTTTAAGATTCCCTTTCTGGGAGAGGTTGAAATTATAATTAAGTTATGTCTCAGTCCCACGTCATGGAGCTTAGCATAAGTGATTCCATTTTGGGCCTGCTGTCTTGTTTTTAACACACAGTACCACAAACTGAATCCACAGGAATGTGTTGTTTCACAGTTCTGCAGGCCAGAAGTCCAAAATCAAGGTGTCAGCAGGGCCTGCTCTCTCCGAAGCTTCTAGGGGATGACTCTTTCCTTGCCTTTCTCCCAGCTTCTGATGTTGCCTCCTATTCCTGGTATCTTTCACTTGTAGATGCTTCACTCCTCCATTCTTATATGTCTGTCTTCCCCTAAGTGTCTCTGTGTCTCTGCTCCACTTCTTACGAGGACACCAGTCTAATAAGATTGGGTTGAGCCCGCCCAACTAACTACATCTACAAGGATTATATTTTTAAATAAGGTCACATTCTGGAGTGATGGCAGTTAAGACATCAACATATCCTTTCAGGGCACATAATTCAACCCATAACATAGGGTCTTGAACTACCATCTTGGAGTTTGTATTTTCTAAAATGTTTGTTGCAAAAATTTAAGCAAAATACAGGAGAGTTATGTTCTATACCATTTGACGTTAGAGTTTCTAATATACAGTTTATATTCAAGTTTTTTCAATTACCCCAAATGTCCCTCATGTCTTCCTTTTTTGGGGTCCAGTCTCCAACTAAGGGTCACACATTGCATTTTGTTGTCTTGCCTTTTTAGTCTCCTTTAATTCAGGACAGTGGTCCTCAAACCTTCGTATATATGAAAATCTGCTGGAGAGCTTATTAAAACAATTTTCTGGGGCCCATCACTGAAGATTTTGAGTCAATGGGTCAGAGCAGGACCCATGGATTGGCATTTCTAACAAGGGAAAGCTGTGTCAAAGCTGCTGGCCCAAGGACCACACTTTTGTGAACCACTGATCCAGAACAGGGATTGGAAAACTTTTTCTATAGAAGGCCAGGTGGCAGAATAGGTTTTGTGGGCTCTGTTGCAAACACTCACTGCAAGTATAGGAAGAACAGCCATATACAATACATAAACAAATGGGTATGGCTATATTCCAATAAAATTTTATTTACAAAAGAGCTCTCTAGCCAGATTCGGTCCTCAGTGTGTTGTTCATATCCCCGACTTGGGAGAGTACTTCTGCTTTTTTGGAAGGGGGTGCCTAACAGACCATTGACATCTTTAAAAAAAAAAAGTTTTATTTATTTATTTATTTATTTATTTATTTATTTATTTACAGCATGAGCAGAGGGAGGGGCAGAGGGCGAGGAAGAGAGAGAATCTCAAGCAGATTCCACAGGGAGAACAGAGCCCAACTCTGGGCTCGATCCCATGACCCTGAGATCATGACCTGAACTGAAACCAAAAATCGGATGCTCAACTACCTGAGGACCCAGGTGCTCTGAGCATTGACATTTTTAAATTGTGTATTCAGTTTTCTTGTAGAATGCTCCACAATATGGATTCAGTTGTTTTATTCTGATTAGATTTAAATTAAACATCTTGATAAGAATATCATGTAAGTGATATTGTGTACTGTAGGGGAAAATTATGGGAGACTTTGAAACAGACCGAAAATAATATCGAGCAACCTCAGTGGAAGGCTAGGCACCATCTAATGGCCCCTGCTGGGGTATCTGATTCTATGGGGGTTTGTGCCTTTCATTGCCTTCGAGCTATTTTAAAACTTGAGAGATTGTTGAATACGGTTGATAATATCTATGATTCTTGTCTTTAGAAATGCAAATTGTGTCTATTGAATATGCAATTGATTTTTGACTTATGGATATTGACCAATCCTTCATCCATTGGGCAACTTCAGCATTCCTGACTGCTTATAAGTGTGTTGGACTCTCTCTTTGGATTCCCCTTTGAGCCAGTTGTAACACGCTACTGGTTCTCATGTTAATTAATGAGTTAAATAATATCTTTAATACATGTTCATTTTGCATCTGCATCTGAGTCATAATTATGCTCTTTTCAACATTACCTTTAGCAGTACTTTTCATTGCATCACTTTAGGATGCAGAAAATATTATTTTTTCCAAATATTGGTGATAGTAATCCTAATCATTTGATTAAGGTGTTTCTAGCAGATCTTTCCCTTGTAAAGATATATTTCTCCTTTACTAGGGAAATACACTTTGAGGGTGATACTTTGAGACAAACTCCTGTAACAGTTTTTCACCTGATGGTTTTAGTATCCCTTGAAGATCTTTGCCCGTATCAATTATAACCGAGGAGTTGCAAAATATGAACCCTTTCTAGATGCCCGCAGTTGGACATCTGAGCTCTCCCCCTGAGCCACTACAGTGCTTTCTCTTCTTGGGTTATATTACTCTTTCAATAGCATGGTGACTAAGCCAGACTCTGGCACTGTCTGACTTGGCTCAAACCCAGGCTTCTTACTAGCTGCATGACTGGCAAGTTATTTAATATCTCTCGCCTCAGTTTCCCTATCTGTAAAATAGGTGCAATGAAGGTACTTCTTTTTTTTTTAATAGGATCGTGTTAGGATTAAATGAGCTAAATGAAAGCACCAGACTGCTACTTTGCACACCATTACCCGCTCAAGAAATGTTAGCCTCTATCGGGTCATGATTATGTGTACATATTTGCATCCCAGCTTTGCCACATCTTAAAGTGCTTTTGGATCAGTCACTTAACGTCTCTGAGTGTGTTCCTCATTTATAACAAGGGTCCAATCTCCTGGTTTCCAGATTCATGCTTAAATGCTAGCCAGTACGGTTTGGCACGGAAAAACATTAAAGAAAAGATGAGCTGTCACCGCTGGGGTTATTCTGTATCTTTTTATTTGCTCTAAGAGAAGGTAAATTTTTTTGAGCTCAACACTTTAGATTTCTTTTTACTTTCACACTGTGCGTAGCTCAGAGCCGTTCACAAAGTGTGGGTTCAAGAGAGTATCTGAATAGAGGAATTACCGAAGCCCTGCTGGGTGGCACTCACTTCGCAGTCACGCCTTTGCCTCTCACACTCCCCGGCCCCGTATTCGTCCTGGCTCCTTAACGTGGGAAGCCCAGACTTGGGAAATAACACTCCCAGGGAAGGTTGTGAGAGGCTGTGCCGGGCGAACGCGGGACCCCCGTGCAGGGCGCCGGCGCTGACTCCGCAGAGCAGGGCAAGTGAGTTCCCACTGCTCCAGGCTCCGAAGCGACGCCGCTGTGGGACGGCACTCACGGCTCGGCACAAAGTCTGACCCCCTTATTTTCTCTCCCCGGCCGCGGGTCCGGGTTGAGGTACGGTAACTCGAAGTTGGGACGCTCCCACACCGCGACCCAAAGCGTGCGCAGGGAGAAAGCGAGGCCGGGGTCGGTCCCCGCCGAGGGCCGGCGTGGGGACTCAGGCCCGGGCCACGCACCTGCGCCCCGCTCCCCGCCGCGCCGCTTCCTGCCCCGCGCGTGCCGCGCTCACGTGACCGGGCCTGGGCGGAGCCTGGGCGGGCGGGGATCACCTGAACAAGGGAGTCATGTGAGCGGGGCGGGGGAGGGGGCGGGGCCAGGCGCGGTCACGTGACGCTGTTCCGGGGCCGCTGCCGCTGCCGCTGCTGCTGCCGCCGCCGAGCCCAGCCGAGCCGCGCGCCCCTCGGGCTCTTGCACCGCTCCCGCTCCTCTCGTGCCCGTCTCCGCCTCTCCGCCTCCAGCTCAGCCTCCGCCCTGGCTGCACGACCATGTCCCGGCCGCGGCCCCCGGCAGCCGCGCGCCGCTAGCCCCGCGCTCGCCGCGCAGTCCGGGCCGGGCGCGATGGGGGCCGCCGTCGGCCGGGGCGCCCACCTGGGGCCCGCGCCCGCCGGCCGCCCGCTGCGCTCCCTCCTGCTGCTGCAGCTCCTGCTGCTCGTCTGGGCCCCGGGAGCCGCGCTGGCCCAGGGCGCCGAGTTCCCAGAGCTGTGCAGGTGGGTGGCCCGCCGGGGCGCAGGCTTAGCTCGCGCTGCCCGGGGCGCGCAGCTGGGCTGGGTGGGGGGCGGGGGCGCTCTGGGGAGAGGCTGGGCTCCCCGAGTCGCCTTTCTGCTGGGTTTGGGTTCCCCCGGCCCCGAGGGAAAGTTGCCCGCGTAGTGGCGAGGGATGAGAGACCGAGGGGTCGTGCGCGCGCGGGCGGGGGGCGCGGGGTACTCGCCGTCCTGGCACTGGCCCGGGGGGCCGCTGCCTAGCCACTTGTGGCTGTCACTAAGTCCGGGGCGTCTTTGTGTGCGAGCGGCCGGCCGCCCGGACCCAGCCGGGTGTCACACTGCGGGCGCCCTCCGCCCAGCTCTTGCCCTCTCACAGCGGAGCGCCTGCGAAAGTTGGAGGACGCAGGAACTACAGCTTCGCTTTGTTCCCACTCCACGTTTTCCTCAAAGTTCACCAGCTGGTCTTTGGAGAGGGCCCTTAGTGTGGAAGGATACCGCACGAATGGCCTTAGAGTTGGAGGGGGGGGTGGTTTCATTTGCTAATTGATTTCCTCCATGTAGGTTTTTCCTTTTCTCATTAAAGTAGCTTTTCTGCAGAAGGTGACTGACTTTTTTTTTTTTTTTTGGATCAAGGGACTGGAGGGTGGTCATCCTGTATTGGCTTTCAAGACTTTACCCTTCACATCTCCGAGCCTAACTTCCTGTCTAGTTGCTCACATGATGTCATTGTCTCCAGGGTGGATTATTCTAGTGGAGCCTTTTGCTCTGGGAATCATGATTGTATAATCGCCAGTCCCATCGAGGGCTGTTAGTGTCCTACGCGGGTGAGGATGGGAGAACTGCCAGGGGCAGTTCTGACCAACCTTTTGTGGACTGTTTAGGATGATGGAGAAACCAACTTTTATTTATTTATTTATTTTTAAACTTTGGTAAAAGGAAGCAGGGCGAAGAGTTCGGAAAGACCAGCGAACTGGTGCTTCCAGGTTACATCTCAGAATGAAGTTGAGCCCGCTTTGAGCTGAACTTTGAGTTTGTGGTGGGGTTTACGGGATTCTTAGTTTTCCCTTGTATCAGACATGGTCTAATTTGTACCCCTGAGTTTAGAACTCACAGATATCACTGTTCTAAGGAGAGTGAAACTGAGCTCACAAAAGAAATTCTTTGCAAGGTCCGTGTTCTTTATTTCTTTTCCCTTTTGGGGGAGAGGGGAGGAAGGCAAACGGGAGTGTTTACTGCACATTAGTTAATAGGTTAGTTGGCTGCCCTAAGATACATATTACACAGTAATGAGCGTGGTACACGGAAAAGGGGGTCGACTTCTGCCAGGTCAAGCTGCAGCTAACATTTGAAGGAGGTGGTTTTGGAATAATGGCTGCTGCGACCAGTCCTGTTGGGAAGAAAGTAACTGGGCTAGTGGTCTTGAAGTCTTGGTCCTGTTACAAATTGGAATTTATTTTTTAATAGTTAAGGTTAAAGTTGGTTTTGATTGCAGAAACACGTAAGTGGCTGATAGGGGGCTAGGGGAGGGGCTTAGTTTCACCGAAAGTGAGTCCTCAAAGCGACTTGAATTTGAATCTGCATTTGTTAACCTCCTTTTGGAGTGGAACATGGCTTCTGGGTCCAGTAGGAAGTGGCCTTTGTATCTTCAACTTCACAAATGCTATAGAGTGCTCTAGGGTGATATGCATTGTTAGTGGGATAAATGCGTCCTCTGCAGTCTTAGAATATCTTTAAAGTTGGCGTGTTTGCTTTTTCTTCCAGATTTTCTTAGGACAGCAAATCTCCCCGTCCATTCAGGGGTGGGCTTGGACACATTTCTTTTCCGTGTCTGTTACTGCTCTGTGGTTTTGTGTTGAGACTTCTCCAGAGCTGTGCATAATCTCAATTTTAAACTTAATATTCCGCCAAATAAAATTCTTCCTATTTGTTCCTGTTTTAAGTGAATACCTTGGCTTAAATGCTTGTTAAGACATTTTTGGGGGGGGAGTGTCAAAAATCTGTGTGTACTTTTATGAGATAACGCTGGCTAAAATTCCTTAACTCTAGCTTATATTTGGAGAACAGGAATGCAAGCTGATAATTTTTTAAATCCAGTATGAAAAGTTCTACTTAGTATCACCAAAGCGGGTTGTGTTAAGCTGTCTTTTTATTCTGTCTCTGGGAGTCCATTTGTCCGAAATGTGAATGATCCCCCCAGATCCCCCCCAGAAGTATGAAAAGCAGACTGTACAAGTGTTACTCTTTGTGTAGCTTCGTCAAATGGCAGCAGGCCCCAGGTAGACATCGCAGTAGACACAAGGATCACATCCCAAATATTTGTAAATTGCTTGTTTGTAACACAGAACATACTTTTTTCCACCGAAAATTCTCTTGTTCGTTGTGGTTTGGCATCTAGGGCAGTCACCGGAAACCCGTCCTCCATGCCACAGTTTGTAGTGCCCAGACACTGTACAGCTTTAACTAGCGCCCTGCTAGTAAATTTGTCATTGTCTCTCAATAAAAGAGTTGGGTCCCAGGAAGCAACTTCTCTCTTACCCAGTTCTCTAGAACCAAAAAGGGTACTTTTCATCTGCGATCCCTTAGAACCAAGAGGAGGGAAGTTGAGTAGGCTTCAGGGCTGCCTGCAGGTCACCTGGTGAGGCCCCTGGGTGAGGGCAAAGCTGAGGGCGAGCTGTGGGCCTGCTCTCTTCTGGGGTAAGGAGGTGGCAGGGGTGTGGTTCCTGGTGCATTTAGTTACTGGGAGGGGTGAGGGACACAGCGGAGAACTATTGGAGCAGCATTTGTGCTCATGGAAGAGAGAGGTCTCTGAGGGTTGTGCACTGAAAAGCAGGAGCAAGAAAGGCGATTTCCCCAAAGGCAGGGGCTCTGCCGAGTGCTTCACATGCCGCTTCTTAGAGCGCCTTGGTCGAATGTTTTCTAAGACTCGAGATGATTGCTGTGCCAGGTGAGCCCTGAGCTGGAGAAGAAGTTGGTGGATTCTTCGTCACTCAGCTGTTTCGGGAGGTGGTGTGCTAGTGGAAAGAACGTGTTTCCTGAGGCCAGTGTGACTGGCTGTGGGTCTGGCATGAACAGAGGTCCCGAGGAAGGAGGAGTGTTAGTGCTGCTGAGGAATGTCTGGAGGTCAGTGGGGCTGGAACAGTGAAAGCGAGTGGCAGGAGGGCAGAAGCCAGGCCATGCAAAGTCATCAAAAGTCACCAAAAGTGACCAACATGCTCTCTGCTCGTCTGTAGCCTTACTCATCACTGTGTGACTTACGCTTTGGAAACTACCATTTTACATCATGTATGGTAGATGAGTTTCCATTTTGTTTAGGTGTTAACCTCCTAAGGGGTCCTAACAGTTTACACTAGTTATAAAATAATGCATTGGGCTGCTTGATTTAAGTGAAGTACTTTATAATTTATTCAGAACAAGTTTCCCCCCAATTGTTTGGGTACAAATGCTGGAAAGTTTTTATTATATTGAGAACAAGAGAATAATGAAGCCAGCTGGGAGTTGAGGTTGGTTTGGTTGCTGTCTCTAAGGAGGTTTTTTTTTTTTCCTGCAATTTTTCTGAAGGAACAATGCTTATATGCTTAATTTGGGCCACATGTTAAACCTGGACCACATCCATTTGTGTGTGCAATTTCTTGCAACAATAAGTGTGTGTAGAAGCCCAAGGTTGTTAATTATGGGTACATTAGATCTCATGCATTAATTCTTAGAACATCCTGATAAATTCCTAGGAAACGAATTCTTGGAGGGATTTCACATCTTTTATCAGTGTTTTGTAGAAGGATTTTTGAAAGATGGGGTTGAGAAAAATAATTCATATGTTCTCGTCTTTATTTTGATCTCAGCATGTAAAACTGTATTGTGCTGGTCAGAGGATTCATTGGGGTCTCAGAACAGGGACTTAGTGGCAGAAAGTAGCTCATTACTTTGGAGGTAACATTCTTCTTCTTTTTTTCTCACCGCACCCTCCCCCCCCCTCCCGCCCGCCCCGGTTGTGGGGATCTGTCTCTTGGTAATGCCCCCATTGGTCATTGACGGTGTATGAGAATGTGGAAGTGGCTGAGATTGGGTATACCTGTGGGTCCTTTGTGTCTTCCTCATAGCTGACTCGTGACCACTGAGGGACAGAAGCCTGAAATTACACCGATAGTGTCTCCTCATCTTTAATCCTGGCAAGGTGACATAGGATTCATTTATTCCTCAATAATTTCTTTAGCAGGGGGACAGTTGGGTGGGGCCAGAGCTGAAATTGGAGCCACCACGAATGGAATGGCATGGTGTTGAAATCCCAGAAGATTGTGCTGGCCACGATTGCTCTCCCTAGGGAGGCAGCACCCATGCACACCCTTCTCTAGTTATTTTTGTTAGTTTTAAATAATGTCATTTTAGTTTTGATTTTCTCTTTGATCTAAAAATAATCTAGGTGTTAAACTAGCTTTTGGCTATTATACATAAAAAGCTGTTGAGTATTTGCACACAAGATTTTGCATGGACTTTCCTTTTTTTCTTAAGTAGATATGTGGGAGTGTCTGACTATTCATTTTGCGTTGTCCATTGTCCATTTTGCATTCCCACCAGCGTTATATGAGAGTTTCAGTTCTCTGTCCTTGTCAACACTTGGTCTTATCAGTCTTTTTAATTTTAGCCATTCTAGTGGGTTTGTAGTGGCATCTCAGTGTGGTCTTAATTTCCATATCCCTGACTCATGATGTTGACTATCTTTTCATGTGTTTATTGACCATTTGGACAGCCTTCAGTAATGCCTATTAAAACCAGTCTTTTGTCACCCTCCTCCCCAGTTCTTTTGGGGAGGGGTCATCTTAACAAGTTTTAAGAGCTCTGTATGTGTTCTGAGTACAAGTCCTTTCTTATGTCTGTGTAATGTGTACTGTGAATATTTTTTCCCGGTCTTTGGCTTGCCTTTTCATTTTCAAAATACGTACTTTGATCAACAGATACTTTTAAATTTTGACAAAATTCAGTTTATCTTTTTTTTTTTTAATGGTTTGTGTTTTTTGTAACTTAAGAAATCTTTACTTATGCTAAGGTTTCTTAGTCTCAGCCTAATGACATTTAGGATGGGTAATTCTTTGTTGTGGGGGCTGCCTTGTGTATGGAGGATGTTAAATTGCATCCTTGTCCTCCACCCAGTAGATGTCAGGAGGGAACCCCCTGCTCCCACCCCAGTTGTGACCAACAAAAATGTCTTCAGACGTTTTAAATGGCCCTTGGTGGACAAAATTACCTCCAGTTGAGAACCATTGGTCGACTCAAAAGTCAAACAGATTTTCTCTTACGGTTTTCTAGAAGTTTTGTAGTTTTAATTTTATGTTTAGCCCTATGTTCAATTTTTTTGGATTAATTTTTGTGTATGATAGGAGAGGCTGAAAGTTTATTTTTTCATGAATATATCTAGTTCTGTTTACTAACATTTTATGTAGGATGATTAAAGCTGTTTTTAAGTGAGACTGGATGGTAATTTTCTTTGCTATGCTGTTCTTGGCTGAGTTTAGCATCAAGAATATATTTGCTTTGTGGAAAAAGCTAGTTAGTTTTTAGTATTTTATATGCTGTGGGAAAGTTTTGTGTAAGATGGGTGTTTTCTCTTCCTTAACTGTTGGTAGAACTCACCAGTAAAACTATCTGGGCCTGGTGTCTTTGAGAAGGTAGAGTACCATGGAGGAGGAGTTTTGCTTATGCTTTCAGTTTTACCTTCTTTATGTATCTAGTCAGATTTTCTAGTTTTTCTTGAGCCACTGTATCAAAAGTCTGTATTTCCTGGAAAGTTGTCATTTTAATTTTGCATTCATATATAAATGTACAGCATGCTACTCTTATATTTTTGAAAATACTCTTTGTCTCTCTAGGTGAATTTTAAAAGTTCTGATGTCTGTGCATTTTTGTCTTCATATTTAGTAAAGATTTGTCTACCTCTTTTGTTTACCAGCTCTGTCACTGTGTATTTTCAATTTTATTAATTTCTGCTTTCTCTTAGTAACATTTTTGAAAAGCTTAGATCTTTTAAGTCCTTTTACATAATATTAGATGAATTTAAAGCTATATGTTTCTTTGTTCCAAGGACCGTATCACTCAGAGCTTTGTTACATATTTGTTAACCCTTAAATTCTAAATAGTTTCTTTCAGGAATCCAGAAGTTCTAGCTGTTTCAACTTCCTGAACCCATTGGTTGTTTAGAATCATTTTTCTCTAGGTGAATGGATAATCCCCCCCCCCCCCACAATTGTGGCTAGTGAATGGGGTGGAATTTATTGACATTGCCCTTGTGGCTTAGCACCTAGTCAAGTCGAGAATGTTCTGTGTGTTTGGAAAAACTGTTCTCCATTTGGGGAAAAGTTTCTGTAATTGTGCTGTTCAGCTTTTCTTTACTGTAACTAATTCTTTGTCCTGCTTGACTTGTCTTTAATACTTTGTATCTGGCTACTACTTAGAGTTCCAGGAGAAAGTCTTGTCTCCCCTCTCCCAGCTTTAGCTATTTTGTTGCTCGTAAGCTCTAAAACTTTTCTGTTGTTTTTTAAACATTTGTATTTCAACAACTTGATGTACAGTCACTGCTGCCTGTGAATCTTTTTGGCTGCCACAGTTTTCATCGTTCCTAGGAAGATAGGTTGTAAAGTTCTGCCCCGATTGCTCTATTAATTCTCCTTCCTTGGACTTGTTTTCTTTTGTTGGTAGTTTGTCCTGGTTTTCATGGTGTTGGTGCCCTTTTGATGACTGGTGATTCTTGATTGTGGTCTTGGCGGTGAGTCTCCTTTTGGACATTTGTTGCCTGTTCTGATGCAGCTGTGCAGGGTAGGGCTGGAAGCAGTTGTTGGATCTTGGCTCTAAACGGTTTCGGAGGAGTTTGGGGGATGGGCGAGGCGGGCCTCTGGCTGATGCATCTTGGTGTCTGCTCTTCAAATCTCAGGACTTTTCTGCCCTCGCAGGTATCACCCCCAGCCTGCGCCTGCCAGGAGATAGCTGATAAAGCCGTGCTGATTGCAGTTGGCCAAGTGCAGTGTGTCCTGCTTGCAGCTGGAGACTCGAGAGCTGGAGTATTGAGCTGACTCTGGCAGATCTCCTCTCTCTGGGTCTCAGTTCCGTCCATGAGAGAGGGCAGTGGCTGTCTCGGGTTTGAATTTGGACCCCTCCCTGTATTCGTTGCTAGGATTCAGGCCAGTTACGGGTCCTTTCATGCCTTAATTTCCTTTTGTGTCAAACCAGGGTGCTAGTCAAGTTTTTAGGGTTGGTTTGAGGGTTCAAATGCATTTCAGTGCCTTTCCCAGCCTCCGTGTTCGCAAATGGCGGTGGCGGTGACGATTACTTTCTGTCTGTGAGCTGGAGTTGCTGCATTTATCTTCGTGGTATTTTTAGCCTGTTACCCTGCACCCCCGGGGTTCTCTATTAGTGCCTTGGGGTTTCTGCCTCAACCGGAGAGCATTGCTTCTTTAGCCGTTTTCTACATTGGCACCCCCCCCCCCCGAAAGACTCCTCTTGAGAAAGAAACGTTTCCATCGTCTGAAAAAGTTTAGAAACCACTGGACTGTGTGATTCTCGGGGTCCATTTTGCATCCAGAATTCTGCGGTTCGGAGGTATGCATCCTTCAGGATTCCTTCAGTTGTGAGCTGCAGAAAGCCCCACTCAAATTCCCTTAAACAAGGAGGAGCTTCATGATGGGAGGTGTAGGCTTTGGGCGGATGCCAGATGCCATATGTCAGGCCGGCCCTGGGCCCCTTCCTGCAGTTTTCTTGGCTTGTCTTCCTTCCTGGGGTGGCTGCAGCAGCTCCACCGTCCAGGGAAAGAGAGAGAGCCTCCTTGTTCATCTCCTGTCCGGGCTAAGAAGCCCCGGCTGACTTTTGTGTGGGTGTCAGTGGTCAGCAGGGGCCCCTTCTTAGCTCTCTGTGGGCTTCCCTGGATGGAGGGGGATGGGTGCTGGATTCCAGGCTGCCTGTCGTCAGTGGGAACGGGCATGGGAAGGCAGGCCAGGGGTTGGGGGGATGGACGTGCAAGCACTTCCTCAGCTCTGCCGGACTGCTCAGCTGCAACAGCTGCTGCTGGAGAGGATTTTGAGGTGCCCAAAGCCCTGTGTCATCTGCCTATTTTGGTCTCTGCGTTAGCCGGCGCGGGGGACAGGTCGGCGCGCACCCTTCCCAGCGGCGGAGGTGGGGGGGAGGTGCCAGTGGCTCCAGTTCCTTTGAGCATGAAACTTGCCCTTCAGAGCAGCCGGAGACCTTCGGGGGGGGGGGATTCATCTGTGAGCTTTTGTGGGCTCTGAGATCTGCTGGGGCAACTGTCCTTCGCTTACCATCCGGAGGGCAGCTTCCTTGGGTGGAGAGAGCAGATCCTGACGAGTATTACGGTGCCCAGGCGGCGAGGAGAGTTGTAGGAATTAGAGAGATCGTGAAGGTGTCACTCAGTTTTGCTTTAAGGTAGGGAGACAAAGATTGAGGAAAGTGGCCTTTGAAATCTGGTTGCCCGTGGGCAGCCTGGGAGGGAAGGTTAGGAGCTGTCTTTTCAGTCAGAGCCTTTGGGCTTGAGTGTGCAAATACTCCTCAGGGCCCACCAGGAGGATGCACCATTGGATTTTGTGTGTAAAATTCACTTGTTGCCATCTGTGGGTTCTCTCCACTCTGAAACCAGTTACACGTTGTGAAATGATGTTTTGTACTGAAAACAAAAAACTCCCCCGACACTCCCTGGTCTTTGCCCCTGGTCTGAAAATAGAAAGCCAAACCACCAGAGTGGAAGTGCTAAGAAGTAGATTCCTAGAAGTGACAAGGGCGCATCTCCACTGAGTCACCCTGTCCTTGTTCCTCCGAGCGCCTAGGCCTGCTGTGTGCTGTACACGTGTTCCTCACCACAAACAAAGTGATAAGCCAACGTGGCTCTCCTTTCCGTCTTTGTAGAGTTGGCCTTTGGTTGACACTTTGGTGGGAAGGGCTGCAGGCAGGGCCCCTTCATAAGGAAGTGTGCGCTCCTCCAGGGCCTTTCTGTAAGATGACGTACAAGCAGAGACCACGAAGGCAGTGCCTCATACTGGGGACCGCGTGTCAGGTGCTCTGGCGGGGAGCGCGCTGATGTGGCTAGGACATGGCACAGGGGCCGTTGTGGCATCTGAGGGAACAGGAGGAGAGGGCTGGAGGGGAGGTGGAGAAGTAGCTGGGGGCCAGGTCCCATAGGCCATTGTAGTGACTCTGGCTTTTATTCCAAGGGTGGTGGGAGCCCTGGGAGGATTTCACGCAGAGGAGTGACGTAGGGTGGGGGTGGCCAAAGGAGAATGCTGGGACTTTTGATAGACTAGGTAGGCAGTTACAGTGGAGTGGACCAGGGTTGTAGCAAACGGCGGTGAGGAGTGGTTGGAGTTGGGTATTTTGAAGGTGGAGGTGATGGATTTCCTGATGATTGCTTCTGGGATGTGAGGAGAGAAAGACAAGCACAGATTTTACTTTAGTCCGTGCGATTGGAAACTGCACTGCAGTTGGAATTGCTGTTTTCAGAGCTGGGGAGAGCCATGGCCAAAGCAGGTTTAGGGGGAAGGCAAGGCGTTGGTTTGGCCATGTTGATGTTGAGATGCGTTCTAGCATCTGAGTGGGGAGGTCAAGTGGGCAGCCAGACTGTGCCTTTAGGGGTCGAGGGCAGTGCCTCGGGCTGGGAATGTCAGTTTGGGAGCTGCTGCATAGCTGGAAAACACTGGAACGAGTACTTAGGGAGTCGTGGAGGCCAGGTCTGAGGGACCCCATTCCTGGAGGTCTGCCGGATGCCGGGGAGCCTGGAGGGGAAGCTGATGAAGAGCTGCCAGGGAGATGGGATGAGAACCAAGAGAGCACAGTGTTCTGGAAGCCCAGGGAAGATGGGGTTGTAGGAAGAAAAGTGGTCGGGTATGTTGAATGTGGAGCAGTTGAGTACCACGAGGACTGAGAAGTGACCAGTGGGTTTGGCAGTGCGGAGGTCTTTGGTGATGATGACACAGGTTTTGGGGGAGTGGTGGGCGAAAGCCCAGTTGGCTTAGAGGGAAGGTGAGAGCATAGGCTGTGCACCCAGTAGGTTTGGAGTTTGCTGTAAAGGGATCAGAGCTGAGGGTGGGTGCTGCGCTGGCGTGTGGGCCCAAGCGGAGTGTTGTAAAGAGCGGCATCTCTTACAAAAGGTCGGTGTGCTGAAGGGAGTGATCTGGCACAGAGAGAAAGGGAGGAGAAGAGAGGACACAAAACCCGGGTGCTGTCCCCAAATAGGGCTGATACTGACGCGGTGCCCTGTGCGTGCGTTTCCTTTTCCCTGTTGGCTCTTGGGTTCTTCCGAGCTGCAGGGGCCGGTCTGACATTTGAACCAGCATCTTCAGAGCAGAGACGTTTCTCCTGTGTCAACCGCACCGGCCTGCTGAGGACCGGCAGCTGATAGTGGCCTCGTCCGGATCGCAGCCGAGTGGACTGCGCAGCGGCTGGGAGCGCAGACCTCCCTGGTGCTTTGCTCTCTGAAGGAATGGCACTGGGGCTGGGAGGGTTTTCGGGGACGCTGGTGACAGCTTACGAGAGGACGGAGCATTATGGTTTGAATCCTGTGCCGTGGGCTGGTGGGTTGGCCTTAAAAGCAGTTGAATTCAGGCATCTGTATAATTAAGGGGGTTTAGCCTGTAATCCAACTTTTCTTTATGCATATGAGGAACAAAGCCCGCGAACATCCAGGTAATTACTCTGATTTTTAAAAAATCCTCACAGAGGGTTTAGAGTTGAAATACAGGCCTGCATCCTAATAGCGGACCTGACCCGAGTTAAAAGGCCACGGCGTGGCGCAGGAAGGACAGGCGGTCCTTTTTGAGAGGTTTGTGTTGTGGAGGGGCCCTTGCCAGTGGACTGAGAATTCCACACCTCGTACTGTGCTGGAACCTCCTTAGGAAGGGTATGTGCCGTCCATTTCATCCTCCTCCCCTGCCAGAGTTGCAGATTCGTCAGGCCTCTGTTCTGGTGGCAGCTGGTGGCTACGTGGCCCAGGCGTGGGTGGGCCCAAAGTGGCTGTCTTGTCCTGAGAGAGCCCAGGAGGCAGCGGGTGTTTGCGTGTGTGTGTGTGTGTGTGTGTGTGTGTCCTAAGGGCCCCCCCGCCCCCTCCCCCCCAGTCTCTGTCTCGAGCTCTCCCAGCTCCGTGGAGATGGCCCAAGATAAGGGCCTGCCCCCTCCACTTCCTGGCCAGTGTTATGTGACATTCCTTTAGGAGGCTCTAAGCCAATGTACCTTTTTTTGTAAACTCCATTTTGAAGCAGCCCGAAGCCTTCTATCGATCAGATGAAAGCCTTAAATCCTAGTCCCTCAAAAGTTCAGTGTTCCTGGTCATGCTTTCCCTCACAGTGACTCTGTGCAGCAGCTGAGTTTCGTAGATGAGGAGGTCGGGGCTCGGGAGATTAAGTGTGTCCCACACAGCTGGCCAGGGTGGGGCGGGAGCTGGAGCCACGTCTGTGGGCTCCTGCCACTTGCCATGGTACCTTTCTGAGTGAGGCTCACCTCCCTCTCGATTTCACACGACCTCTGTTAGTCACTCATGGTGCTGGTTTTAAAACTTTGCTGGGCCACCTCCTCACCCATCCCCTAGCGCCTTGGGCTCTGGTGCTGACTTAGAGCCTTTCTTCCAGCTGGATCCCTCTCTAGCCAACTGGCTTCTTGCTCCCCGACCCAGTGTAGCCACCCGGGAAAACCAAAGACTAATGTCTGGCACTTTCTTGTCTTTTTTTTTTTTTTTTTTTTTGTTCAGGCCCCATATCTATATCCACAGCTCTGTGGGCTTTTTAGAATAGGAAGTGAAGTACTTCCTATATAAGCTTTTGCCATGCTGTGTCAAACTCATGTGTCCCCTGGCCTTGAGACCAGGACGCCAAATCAGATTCTTCTCTTTTAGTGTCGGCCGCAGAAAGTTGTTGACAACAGTGGTTACATTAAGCTCTTGACATTCTGCTGCAAATGTCCATTTTGGAAATCCTGCCTCTTTCTGCGCCCTCCTTTTCCCCTGTGTCCCCCTCCCCCCTTCTTAAGTTTAGGAGACTGTTCCAGATTTTTGAAGGTTAGAGAGCTGGATATACGAGCTGAGAAACTATCTGGTAATGATAAGAGGCAGAAGTGAGCCAAACGATTTCCTGAGTATTCTGCAAGAGGACTTGGATGCAGGCCAAAAATAGGAAAATCTTTTTTTGATGTTCAGGTTGGAAAGACTTTTCGCTTGTCCCTAAAATTTTAGATTTGCTGCTCACTCTGGATTCAGAAAAACATTCCTCTAGCCAGTTACTGTGCTGTGTGAATTTAGCCGGTGTGTTACCAAGCTTTGTTTTTTTTTCTTGAAGAAACCAAATTATAGATTCACACATGCTTATTAATTTTATTACTGATTCCATCATACCTCTGTACGGCTTTATAAACCAATAATTAATTGTAGGCCAGTAATAAAAAGTTTAATAGCTTCATGACCATGACCATAACCCCAAGACTCATGGAGTGCGAGGGAACTGAGGTGTATTTCAGGAGTGTGACTTGGTGGCAGAAAGCGTGAAGAAGCACATCAGGTTCATGAGGCTGTTTTGTGTTGCGGGGGGAAAGAACTCAGTCTTCTAAGATTTTTTTTTTTTTTCCTCTAAGAGGTTGGGCATATCCTACATTTTATAACGGAATTTTATGTACTCTATTTTAGATGTTAGTGGTTTTAAAAGTGAAAGAAAGCCAAATTCTATTTTGTAAGAGATTGCAGTTTTGCAGATACTTGGTGATCACAGAGAGGAAAACCTGAGAGGTGTCCCAGGAAGACACCAGCCTCACAGAGTTTACACAGTTTGTCCAGTTGTACGTCTCTGGCTTTTTCTTGTGAATTTCCTCTCTTTCGGACGGACGTATCGGCCTTGTTCAGTGGGCACGGCCCTGCATTTCTCTGTTAGGCTTTCTGGACTCTGGGCAGTTGTGTCTGGTCAGCTGGCTTTGCTGCTTCGTCGTGCCCCTGGCTGGGTGTGTTCTTGCCCGGCATGGGTTGTGCATGTGGCCTTTGCTGGACCGTGTTGGGAAAGTCGAAATGCCTTCCTGTCTCGGGCTTGGTTGACAGTATGCTACTTGTGTGCCTCCTTCTCATGGTAATCTGCCAACACCTTTCAGGATATTATGAAATTTAAACCAAATGAGGTTAAAATGGAACCTCTGTGCCACTGAACAGACACGGACTGACTGTGGTCATCCAAGACACTTTCGGCTGAGGCCGTAGGAGTTGCAGTCGGGGCTGACAGTTTTAAGCTTCCTTTAAGGGAACTACTCAGCCTGCATGCTCACTTTTTATGGGGAAATTAATTGTCCATGTTTAGGGCATATTTCAGGAGCAGAATTCACTTTAAAATCAGAGATGTCTTAAAGACATTTGCCTTGTGTGTGACTTCTGCCCCCGTCCCTGTTCCCCACGGGATCTGAAGGAGTGATAGTAGGATGTTTCCCAGTTACTGGTGACACTGTTGGACTCTTGGTTGGGGTATCAAAGGGCAGCTCTCTGCTGAGCCGAGTACTCCTTTTGAGGGAGAGTGAGTCAGAGATGAGTGTCCCTCTCAGTGAAGCCCTCAACCAGCTTGGATCCACAAGGCGGGCGAGGGCAGCTGTGGGAAGGGGGCCGAGGGAAGTGATACGCTTCCTTAGAAGGCACTGGGTGAGGGAAGAGTTTGCAGAAGGCGGCGCCTTTGGTGGTTGGCAGTTCAGAGTGTGCAGAAGAGCGCAGATGTGGACGGGGTAGAGAGCAGAAGTGTGAAAGTGTGGAGGAGAACTTGAGTTGGGAAAGTTGCAGTCTTTCAGGCAGTGTGGCCCGGGGCTATCTGCATCTCGCACAGGTTTGCAGCCTTTCCTCAAGGGCCACCCTCAGGTGCATTCGCTCATGCTGGGCGTCTGCGCCACACAGGATCTGTCATTTTAGTGGCGTTTATTGTGACAAGATTTAAACTAGAGTTCTGTGGACGATTTTGTCAGTTGCAGTGTTGTAATTGAAACTATTTTCTGGGAAGTTAAAAAAACTTTGAAGAATTGAAAGTAAATGAGGCAGTTCACCTTGGTGGTGAAACACTTGCCCTTGGAGCTCAGACAGACCTGGCACATTCCATACCTGCGTGACTTGGGGCAAGGGGCTCGATCTTCTGAGCCTGCGAATCTTTGGCTCCCGGGCCAAGGTGCTCAGGACGGTGGAAGAAGGGTGGCTTTGTTGGGAGACTGCGCCGTGCTCCGTCCTGGCCCACGGCGGCTTTCTTTCCCCCGCAGTGCTGGGGGACGGGGGAGGCCATGACTGCCCCGAGGAGCACACGTTGTGTGTGGGCCGTGTCAGTAGTGCTGGTGTCACAGCTGCGGGTCCAGGGCACTTACTGGGTCTACACGCATGTCTAGAAGTGTCAGGTGTGCATTGAAATGAATTTGGGTTTTTTGAGAGTTGGAGGGGGGCGTCGGCTTACTACACTACGCTCTGGAAAATGGGGTAGAATGGCGTGGACCTTGCTTGCTTTTGCTCGTTTTCAAAGCCAAGGTTCTCACACAGATGGTGCGTCCGGAAGAGCAGTTCTGCTGGGAACGGGCTGCCTCCTCGGAGCATGTCGACCGAATTCCGCGAGGCTGGGACCGTGGGCAGGGCAGCTGGGTGCTCTTCCCCTTGACCAACTTCTTCCCCTGGCCTTTGTGGTTCTCCCTGCTCCACCTCCTTGCGTCCCGTCATTTCCCTCGGAGCGGGTGGGGGGGTAGCGTAGAGCCGCAGTGACCTGGAAGACTTGATACGGGTTTGAGTGTTAGAGATTCAAGGAAATACCCCTGGGCTCTCATCCCTGCCTTGCTGCAGGAGACCTTCGCCTAGCAGACACACTTGAGATGCACACGTGTGCACTCTCGTGAGTGTGTGTGTGTGTGTGTAGACCACATTTCTACACAGCTTGCAAATATTTTCATCCAGAGGTTTAGTGTCGTATAGATTAGAAACATACTATGGTCGTTCCTTCCTGTTGATGAAGGACTCTACACCTGGTATTTTGGGTTGGGGTTGTGGGGGCTGCCAGCCCGGAGGGGCTACCCTGTGGTAAGTGGTTATATCAAGCCCCAGGAGAAAACCAGCACTCAGATACTTTCATAGCCTCATCACTCCTCACTCCCGAGCCCACTTACCATTTTGATGAATCTTGACAAAGTAGTTATGAAATGCAAAATCAGGAAAGAAAGAAAATCAAACAGAGGAACATTTTTCTTTCTAGGGACACTGATTTCCAGATAATCAAGACAGTATTCCCCATTTTCCTTTTTTTAAATCTCTTTTTCTGCTCCCTAAACACACACTCTTTACAACTACCTTGTTTAAATATCCGCTCTGCAAAATCAGCAGTGGATTTCTGTTTTTAAGAAAAGTATAGCATTTTAGATACCGTGCGGATTTCTTTAGAGTTGATTCCTAGCAGTCGATTCATTCTCAAATGATACCTTTATGTACTGCTCTCATATACTTAGGATTGCGAAACACTTTCATGATGCCACTCTTAAGGTTTTAGATTCAATGTCTAGTATTCCAGAAAAACGTAGTCATTGCTCTTGAATAAGAGGTTAGCATTTTTCTTTAATTAACTGTAATTAATAGAAAAGTTTTACTAATACTTTGCAAATAAAAGCACTAGCTTAAAAGTTTAAGGAAAGATCCACAGTGTGTTTGAGTGGCTTTCCTTTAAGAATAAAATCAAACGGTGTGGTTGAATCTGCAACACCCCCCCCCCCCCACCCTCCCCATGTAGTGGGCCTTCCCCATCTCCTGGACCTCACCCA
Organism: Martes martes; assembly: GCF_963455335.1. NCBI lineage: Eukaryota > Metazoa > Chordata > Mammalia > Carnivora > Mustelidae > Martes > Martes martes. Next base: position 7,778,637 of record NC_137893.1, on the reverse strand, counting down.
GCCTGCTGCTGCTCTCCTCCTCCACCTTGCCCCAGCCACACTGCCCTCTTTTCCATCAGGGTGCTAATAAGTTCATTCCCTCTGCGGGGCCTAGCAGTGGCTAGTGCAGCTCCTGGAATATTCTTCCCACCATATCTTCCCCTGAGTTGCTCCGTTTTGTTGTTTGAGTCTCAGGGCAAATACAGTCTCAGAAGACTTTTCAGTCTAAATTGGTCCTTGCCCATTTCCCAGCACTCATGATTTCATTTTTGCCAGAGCACTTAAACTGTTTACCTGTTTGTTTTCTGTCCCCTCCCCCCCAGTACATACTGGGGGGGGGGGCTGCTTTGATCACTGCTGCACCCTTGAGTGCCTTTGCAGGAAGTCCTTAAATATTTGTGAAGCAAATGAATAAAGGTTAGTGAAGGTCAAAGGAAACAGGCCTTTATTGATGACTTTCTCATGCCTGGTGGTACTTGGGGTATTTTCTTTTGCCTTTAGCCTTCCTGGCTTTAGGAGATAACTATAAGGGGTTACTGATAAAGAAGCTGAGTTCAAAATGGGTGGTTGCTGGAGGGAAGACGGTTAGGGAGATGGGCAAAATGGGTGAAGGGGAGTGGGAGGTACGGGCTTCCCCATTTCATCCCCTTTCACGGGGATGAAAGGCACAGCGTCCGGAACAGGGTCCGTGGTATTGTAATAAATAGCCTTGCCTGGAGGCAGATGGTAGCTGCACTTGTGGTGACCATAGCATAAGGAATAGAGATTCTGAATCACTGTGTTGCACACTTGAAGCTCAGGTAACATTGTGTATCAACTACACTTGAAAAAGAGCCACGTTCAGTGGTAACCAATTACGAGCCTAGCATACCTCCAGGCCTGCGCCGTGGGAGCACACCGGCCTGTTTTTCAGGTTCCCAGCCACGGCTGTCAGAACCAGGGGAGCGTTGGGCCACCCTGCCTGAGTGCTTCCGTGTGCTTATGTCCCTTTGCTTCTCGGCAGGTAAATTTGATCAGCCCTGGGTTCAGGAGAGCGCTTGGCTCCTTGCCTGTCAGCAGCCCCACTTTTGGGGCTCCTTCCTTACTGGACAGGGCTGTCGGGGGAGGGGAGGGCTGCCTCTAGGCAGGGAGAGCCACGTTGCCTTGTGTTTTGTGCGGGTCTTTGTCCCGAGGCCCTGGGGAAGGCAGGCTCTGGGAAGAGCACGGCTCCTTCTGAGAGCCGGTGCCTTCTATCATCAAGGTGGTACTGCTCTGGGGAGATACAGTCCCACACCTGAGTGGAGTCAGGGCTTAGCCACCTCTCCCCCACCAACTCCCGGGTAGGCTGAACCAGAGCAATTCATATGTAACTTCTCTTCAGCAGTGCAGTTGAATTAATACAGTGTCTTCGCATTTTGCAAGGAGCTTTTTAGTTACTTTCCTCATTTCCTGTCTTTAGCCTTGCTGAGGAAATGACCCCTATTTTACAAACGGACAAAACATTCTCTCCAGGAAGAGTGGAGAATTGAGAATAATTGTTTTGACAGAACCGACAAACCATTATTTTGTCCCAAGTATGCAGATTGACTCCTGAACAATTAACTCAGTATTTACTTTGCCAGAGGCTTGAATGGAGAGTGAGTTTTAATGCATGTTAAATGCTTGATGGAGTGGATCAAACTAAAGTAAATTTTGTCTGATTTTGAGTCAGATAGTTGATTTATTGCACAACTTCTTGTTAGTTTGGATCTGAACTGTAGCCATAAAAGGTAAAACCAGAAGAGAATTGTCTTTCATGCCATAAATAGTTTTTATATAACATAAAGTTAAAAACAGTCCTTTGGCTTTTCAGCATTCCAGTGTGATTGGAAGGGTTACTATCATATATTCAACATAATTCTTGAGCAGTTACTTATGGGAGTTGATATTCTTAAATTGTAGAATATTTAAGTATTTTGATGATGGTCAGTCTTGTGGCAGCTTCAGGGCGGATTGAACCAGAACGAGGTGGTATTTAGTGGTTTGTGCCCTGGCTTCTGTTCAGCTTAACATAGTTTGACTTTAGTATTTTTGGCTGATGAAAGTATATCTTCTAGATTGTGGTAGTCTTGAGTAAAAGTGGCTTTAATGTGAAACTAGGGAGAAGTTTAATTATTGGCAGATCCGTGACAGTGACAAATTGTTTTTCTTCCTTTCTAGTTATACGTGGGAAGCTGTTGATACCAAAAATAACATGATTTATAAGATCAGCATCTGTGGAAACGTGGATGTTGCCCACTGTGGGCCATCAAGTGCCATTTGTATGTACGACTTGAAGGCAAGCACCTATCATTCTGTGGGTAAGTAGAACTACCCTTAAATTACTGGATGTATAGGATCCCAATTTTGCAAAAATGACTATAGCTATCGACACATAAGCTTATATACGCTTATATTGTGTAATATACGTTTTCTATTTTATCGTGTGTTAAAAGTAAGAATTTACATGTGTCCAGCGTGAGATCAGATTAGGTTATTTCCATCTAGCGCAGTTAACAATCATGAAGAATCATGAAGAGGCATGCACATTTGTATTTATTGATACAGAAGGCCGTTTCCTAGATGGCTCTGCCTTCTCTTGTTTTTCTCAAACCCGGTCTTTACTTTTCTCCCTCCTTCAGGCTCATTTCTTTTAGTGCTCGGCCCCTTCACCCCTTCTGTCTGCTTTCCTCTGTGCTTCTTTGAGTCTCAGGCTCTTACTGTTTATGTGCGATCAAAGGTGGTCATTGGTTTTAGGCTTATAGTAAAAATTTACCAGTCCTAAGGACTGCCAGTCCAGGAGATGAAAGTGCAAACTTTCCTTTTTTAGGGCTCATTTCATTTCCCCAAATGCCCTCCTTTTGGGTTAGGATCCCTTTCTTCTGGTGAGGAGGATGGGTTCAGGTTGGCGGACAGTGGCAGCCCTACCGAGTCACATGGGGCAGGAGAGGGGGAGATGCCTAACGGAAGAGGCAGAGGGCTGACCTACAGGTGTTTCCCTGGGTTTGGTGGCATGAATGTCCGCGGTGACCTTGGACCAGGGCAGTTTGAACAGTGAGATGTGATGGTGAAGGAGTCATGAGGTGGAGACTGTGTGTGACTGGGGCCAGTGCAGTAGTGGGGAGAGGCTACTTGGCAGGTTTTTGGAGTTGGGAGGGTCAGCTTGCTGTGGTAGCTCTGTCGTTTTGAATGAAAATTCCTGAACACGGCTAAAAAGGCTTTTTAGAAAGCAGTGTTTGGAGTGACAAGAGTAAGGTCTGTGTGGCCTGCTGGTGGACGCAGTTTCTGTTGGTTCCTCTCTCTGCCAGCAAGGGCACTGTCTAGACTAGAAACACTGGTAAGAGGGAAGCGAGGCTCGGGGCAGAGATCTGAGAAAGCACCAGGTTCTGAACTCTTGGGCTGGACGAATTTTATTTTGTGACCTACTTAAAATCGTGCAATGAGGTGGCCAACTTCCTCCTGTTCTATTTTGAGGACTCGTGCCGGGAGGCCACAGGTGGGCCTGTTGGTCACTGTTTCTGAGGTTTTCGGAAAGAGGAAAGGGAATCTTCCTCATGACTTTATTATAATATTTGACGATAGTATTTCTGGCTGATGAGAAGTTCAGTGTAAGGGATGGATACTGGATGCAGATAAGTAAGTGTCACTGGCAGGGTGATCTGTGAAGGTGGAGAGGCTGGACAGAATTTTAGAATGACCCACGGTGGGTTGGATTTGAAAGCCCCGCAGGAGAGTTGATTTTTTCTGAGATGTGAGTAGTGGATCCATTATAGATTCTTTGTGCCAAGAACGGGGGAGGTGATCTGCTAAAATGTGTTTTTAGAAAGCTGGGCCCAATGGAGTAGGAGGTTGGCTAAAGGGGAGAGGCCAGAAGTAACTAGTTGAGTCAAGGTACAGGGACGCCTGGGTGACTCAGTTGGTTAGGAGGCTGCCTTCGGCTCAGGTCATGATCCCAGCGTCCTGGGATCGAGTCCCACATCGGGCTCCTTGCTCTGCAGGGAGCCTGCTTCTCCCTCTGCCACTCTGCCTGTGCGCGCTCTCTCTCTCTCTCTCTCTCTCTGACAAGTAAATAAATAAAATCTTTAAAAAAAAAAAGTTAAGGTAGGGGTTGACTGTGAGGTGAACGAGCACTTTCCCATCTCCTTTGACCCCCAGACATGCGTGACACAGATACTTTCACTCCTCAAGGGGAAGAATGGCCGGCTAGATGGTGGCCCCTTTCTGCACTGTCCCTGTTCTTCACCTCAGGAAAGCAGACTAGTTTGATTGAATGCGAATGACCTTAAATTAGTACACAGATAATCGGGAATCAGATCTGATTTTGCCAGTTTGTGTTGTGTAATAGAAACAACGGAATTTGTTATTATAAATTTGGTTTCATAACTAAATAATAACTAAATTTGTTGTGTATTTATGTGCCAGGCATTATGTATTTTAAGTAAAATATCTTGTTTAGTTCATTCAAAACTTTCTGAAGTAGGTGACTTCATTTTCCCTTTTTATAAATGGAGAAACGGAAGCCCAAAATGGATACAGGAGCTTGTCAGAGGTTGCATGATTATGGATTCAAATGTTGACAGGTGGACTCCAGAGCCTGTGAACTTATTCTGGGCCGTGTCATGGGGTCACTGGACAGTTGCAGAGCTAAAATGGGAACGATGATGGGAAATCCAAACTCCTGGCTGTGAGAGGACAATTGAGAAACTAACTTCTTAGGAACTTGCTAGAAAGGAAAGAAAGTGAATTTTGAAAACAGCCTCAAAAACTAGAGCTCCCAGTAGATCAGAGGAACAGAAAAGCTAGTATAGCAGTAGATTGAAAATAAACGAGAACTTCAGTATAACCACAAGTTGGGGTGTAGTTTAGCTATTTGTCCATTAGGAAACCGCTTTAGACCTTTCCTTCATATCCTATAACAGAATTTTCAGATCAGTTAAAATTAAAATGACAATAGAACATTGGGAAGAAACCTAGCAAAATAGAAATATAATCTAGGGGATGTAGGACCTTCTCTTAATACATGATAAGACAGACACACAACCCAAGGAAAAATGGCAAAGTCTGAAGACAGGCAGTTCACAAAAGAGGAATCCCAGATGGTCAGTACAACTTCATTAGTAGCCAGGTATAAATGCAAATCAAAGCAATAATGAAATCCCATTTTTCTTGTATCAAATTGGCAGAAGTTTAAATGGTTGAATCATAGAGCATTGGCAGGGAGCCTAGAAACAGGCACATGCCTGTATTGCTACGGGGAAGATGGTTGTAACTCTTTTGGGAAGATAATTGTTGATGTGTGTTTTATGGTACCCACAAAGGCTGCTTTTGTACTTAGAAATGAATATTAAGACCTCAACTTTGGTTTAAACAATATTACATTATTTTTGATTAAAAAAATCATATATTAGTTCTTCCTTAGGCAAATGATACTGTTCCATATATAAATCTGGCAGAGCTTAGCAGTCATTTTTATGGGACCCGTGAACAGCATTTGCATCCTTGTTGAATTGTCTTTGCTCCAATTTAAAATTTCTATGTTTTAACATTTTACCTATTTGATTTCCTTTTGAAGTACTTAATGTGTCTGATCTGACAATTAGAACTTTAGTACTAATAATTATAAATTCAGTAGTTTAAATTTGTAAATACAATTAGTTTGAAATTCTCTTAGATGTTCTAATACTGTGTCACAAGTCGCAGTCAGTTGGTCAGTTATAAGCTGTGGATCGATTGGAGTCATGACACTGAACTTTGCCAGTATGAAAAAATACCGAATACAGTCACATTTCTCGTGCCATCCCAAATGTTAATTCTTTGGTCTTAATTTAATTAATCTTTCTGAGGGTTAGAAGCTATACATCTACTTCAGGAAGCCTGTTACCAGCCCACAGAACTGAGGTGTAACATACCCACCAGGAAAGAATGTTAATTGTGGTTACTTACCGCCAAAGCCTGGGATTCTGACCGGCTTCTTGTTGATGACCTGGGCAGGACACAGGGAATCCCGTTGTGGTTGCTGCATCAGGTGCCTTCATTTACTCTAAGGAGGCTGGCCCCTTACTTCAGATGACATTTGTATTGTTCATATTTTGTGTGCACTCAGAGAACTCTGGAACAGCCATCCAGGTTGATTGCTGAATTGAATTCTGCATCTCTGACTCTTAAGATGTAAAAATCTCTTTTCCTCTTAAGCCCTGTATTCTTTCATTTTCTTAAAACTGTATAATTCTTTTGGTTATTTAAGATGACAGTCTGGTTCAGTTTTAGATATAACTCATGTTTTTGTTTTATTTATGGCCTCTCCTGATAGTCCGACAATAGCTGTTAAATTTTAAAGCCTATATTCCCGTTACCTACTTTTGTAAATCCTACCGGTAGAGAAATTAGCACTGTACATAGATTTTGGTACAAGAATTTTTTTTTGGTAGCATTGGTAACTGTGGCAGATATGCTGGCACAACCTAGCTGTATGGGTCTGGTTTGGTAAATTGTAACATATTTTATTCTGATTTACTTGATTAAGTCATATCTTAAAAGATATATGTATAAATTATATTTTGAAACAGCCAACACTGAATATCCATTTATTTATTTATAACAAATACTTGAATGAATCAGTCACTAGAACAGACAAAAATCCCTTTTCTTGTGGAGCTTACATACCAATAGTGGAGTGGGGGCTAGACAAACACAAACAGTGGCTAGGTAGTGCACTAGAACGTGATGAGTGCTGTAAAAAAGAAAAGGAAGGAGAGTCAGGGGTGCTGGAGGTCTCAGGAGTGTGTGTTCAAGAATATTAAATGGGGGTAAATATCGCTGAGAAAGTGACATTTGAGCAAAGACTTAGAGCTGAAGGAGTGAGTCAGGTGGCTCGGGGAACAGCCAGTGCAGGGGACAAGGGGGAGTATCTGAGCGGGGAGGGTAATTGGTGGTAGCAAGAATAGAAATCTCTTTTAAAGAGTTTTAATATAAAGAGGAGCAGAAAAATGAGGCAGCAGCTGGGGGGGGGGCGGGAAATTGGGTAGAGAGGATTCTTTCTTCATTTGGTGAAAGAACATGTGAATAGTTCACGTTGAAGGACACGGCACAATAAAGAAGGGAAAGGAAAGTGGGTAACTGGGGAAGCCTTGCCGGAGCACATTGGTGACTAGCACGGGGAGGGCTGCCTGCCTGCCTGACAGGCTCTAAGCGGTGTGTTGGGGAGGCCGGGTGGCCGCGCGGTGGGCCCTGCGGCCGCTTGCGAAGTCGGGATTGCCAGGGCTTGCGGCCTCAGCGAGGCCGAGTTGCGAGCTCGGCTGGGCTCGGCCGGGGACGGCGAGGGTTGCAGGCGAGGCCTGGTAGGCCTGGAGCGCGGCCTGGTCTGGCGGGCTCGGGTGAGCGCGGCCTCACGCGTAGGGTCTGCAGGACCCGGCGCGGCCTGGCCTGTAGAGCGTGGCCTGGTCTGGCGGGTGCGGGCGAGCGCGGCCTGGCGGGCCTGGCGCGCAGGGTCTGCAGGACCCGGCGCGGCCGGGCCTGTGGAGCGTGGCCTGGTCTGGCGGGTACGGGCGAGCGTGGCCTGGCGGGCCCCCTGGCGCGCAGGGTCGGGAGGACCGGGCGCGGCCTGGCCTGTAGAGCGTGGCCTGGTCTGGCGGGTCCGGGTGAGTGCGGCCTGGTCTGGCGGGCCCGGGCGAGCGCGGCCTGGAGGGCCCGGCCTGGAGAGCGCTGTCTGGCGGACCCAGCGCGTAGTCTGGCGGACCCGGCGCGGTCTGGCGGACCTGGCCTGGAGACCGAGGTCTGGCAGACTCGCCACGACCTGGCGGGCCCGGCTAGCGCGGTTTGGTCTGGCGGGCCCAGGCGAGCGCGGCCTGGTCTGGCGGGCCCGGCCTGGAGACCGCGGTCTGGCGGGCCTGGAGGGTCTGGCGGGCCTGGCGCGCGCAGCCTGGTCTGGAGGACCCGGCCGGGAGAGCGCGGCCTGGAGGACCCGGCGCGGTCTAGTCTGGTGGGGCCTCGCCAGCGCTGTCTGGTCTGGTGGGCCCGGGCGAGCTCGGCCTGGTCTGGCGGACCTGGCCTGGAGAGCGCGGTCTGGAGGACCCGGCGCGGTCTGGCGGGCCCTGGTGAGCGTGGCCTGGCGGGCCTGGTACGCAGGGTCTGTAGGACCCGGCGCGGCCTGGCCTGGAGAGCGCGGCCTGGTCTGGCGGACCCGGCCTGGAGAGCGCCGTCTGGTGGGCCTGGCGCGCGTGGCCTGGTTTGGAGGACCCGGCCTGGAGACCGTGGTCTGGAGGACCTGGCGCGCGCGGCCCGGCGCGGTCCGGAGGACCCGGCGCGATCTGGCGGGCCCGGCGAGCGCGGCCTGGTCTGGCGGGCCCAGCGAGCGCGGCCTGGTCTGGCGGACCCGGCTTGGAGAGCGCGGTCTGGAGGACCTGGCGCGCGCGGTCTGGCGGGCCTGGCGCGGTCCGTCGGGCCCAGCGCGCGGTCTGGAGGACCCAGCGCGCGGTCTGGCGGGCCCAGCGCGCGGTCTGGCGGACCCAGCGCGGTCTGGCGGACCCGGCCTGGAGAGCGCGGTCTGGAGGACCCGGCGCGGCCTGGCGGGCCTGGGCGAGCGCGGCCTGGTCTGGCGGGCCCGGCCTGGAGACCGCGGTCTGGCGGGCCTGGCGCGCGCAGCCTGGTCTGGAGGACCCGGCCTGGAGAGCGCGGCCTGGAGGACCCTGCGCGGTCTGGTCTGGTGGGGCCCCGCCAGTGCGGTCTGGTCTGGCGGACCCGGCCTGGAGAGCGTGGTCTGGCGGGCCCGGCGCGCGGTCTGGAGGACCCGGCGCGGTCTGGCGGGCCCGGCGAGCGCGGCCCAGCCCATTTGGCGCCGTCCTCGGGAGCTGGCCGTGGGCCTGGCGTGCTGGCCGCGGCCCCGCAGTCCTCACCCGGCTCTTGTCCGGGGAGGACGGCCAGGCTGGCCGGTTGCCGCGGTTGTCTGCCGCGGTTCGCTGCGGCCTCTCCCCGAGTGCCCCGGTTGGCAGCCGGTCCCGGCCACCGGGCGGAGAGGGCAGAGGAAGAAGGCGAGATGGACAGGCGGGTGCGATGCTGATGGGGGCCTGGCGCTTAGGGATGCCGGTGCCCCGTGCCGCGGCGGCAAAGGTTGGCTGGATCCCTCCCAGCCCGAGGCCAGGACCCTCTGCGTTTCCTTTTCAGGGCGGGCCCAGCTGTTACGAGGAGCCCCCAGGAGCTCTGGGCACAGGGCCGGAAGGGGCTGCTGTGTGGGGGGACGGGAGGCGTGGGGGAGGGTCTTCAAGATGGGGGGGGACCGTGGCCTGTGAGCGCCCCCTTCTGGCCGCGGCGTGTGCAGCTTGCTGCGGTCCTCGCCCGCCCTCCGTGTCTCCTGGAGCGCAGCACTGCAGGGGCGCGCCGAAGCCCCGCCCCGTCTCGCGGCGCTAGACACGCCTACCATGGGCGGGGCCACGGGTGCTGTCCACGGGCGCTGTCCTTGGTCCCGGAGTCTGCAAGGGATTGTGTGCTCTCGGCTGAGAAGAAGGATTTTCGGAAAGATCTCGGGAGTTTTAGGGGAGAGAGCGATTCAGGCAGACCTTTGCACAGAAGGCAGGCGGGCAGTCGGGAGAAAGAACCAATGGACTGTGAGACTGGTGCTGTGGGGGCAGCTCTGGAACCCATTACCTCCTCTCCACTGGCATCTTAATTTTGATCCTTCCCCCTTTTTTCTTCCTTTATTTCTTTTTTAAAAGAAGATCTCAGGTATTTGTATCGGATTGGACCAATTATAATCCTGAGTTCATGATACACAGTCATAACTGATCTGTGGACTAATCTTCTGGGTTGTTTTTTTTGTTTTTTTGTTTTTTTTTTAAAAATAAGATTATTTATTTATTTGAGAGAGAGAAAGAGCACGAACACGAGGAGGAGAGGGCGGGAAGGTCAGAGGGAGAAGCAGACTCCCTGCTGAGCAGGGAGCCTGATGCAGGACTGGATCCTGTGACTCAAGGATCATGACCCGAGCGGAAGGCAGTTGCTTAATCAACTGTGCCACCCAGGCACCCTTTCTTGTTCTTTAATTAGCTGTTTTGGATAATGTGACTACTAACTAATAATGTGATTAGTTGTTTTGGATAATGTGACTACTAATTAATAATGTGATTACTAACAAAATCTAGTAACCTGAGAATAATCACTATCTACGTGTTTTCTCCATCTTCCTGTCTCCCTTCAGTGGGAGTAATAATTAACCTGTATTTAAAATTTTCTTCCCTTTCTTTGTTTCTTTCTCTTGCTGTGTCTTATCTCTTTCTCAAGAGTCTGTGTGTGTGTGTGAGAGAGATATTTTTATCTTTCTAGAAAGTGTATATCATACTATGTGTGATTTTCCGGGACTTAAAGTGGTAACAACAATGTTATGTTGCTAAAGATCAACCAACTCGTTATCTTTCACTGTGGTTTGTTCCAGCCAACTTTTACATAAATATTGTGCGGCTCTCCCAAAGGTAAGTTATGCACTGTTCTACTGATGGGCATTTCAGTTGTTTCCAGGTTTTTGCTCATGTTTCACGTGTTTCATGTGCATTATTTTCTTCTGTGTAGATACCTAAGAGTTCAATACGTAGCTCATGGGGTACATGAATGTTCAATTTTAGGACCTAATGCCATGCTGAAGCAACAAAGGAGAGCTAGACCACTCTCCTCCAACACTTGGTATTTAACTTTTGTCAGTGGAATGGTTGTTAATTAGTATGCCTTGTGGTTTCAGTATGTAATTCCTTGGTTACCAGTGGTGTTGAACATTTCTCTTCATATACTTACTGACATATTTTTCTTCCTTTTAATTGATCCCATCCATTTTATATTGGGTTATCTAGTACATGTGATGTGTTCTCTCTCTAGAAGCCTTAAAATTTTCTCTTTGCCTTTAATATTAAAATTTACTAAGGCATCACTAGGTGTGGGTTTTCCCTTATCTCTTCTTTTTGTGTGTTCTTTCAGCTAGAGGTTATTTTGTTTCACTTTCTAGGATTATAGAAGAAAAGTTTTTTATTCTTTTCCTGTGTGTGAGAATAAATATTCTTGATGCCAGTTCTTTGCCAGCTTTGTCTATCTTCCAGTTTATAAGTAGTTTGTTTTCATTAAGCTACATTTTGATGAAAGTAAACTTTTAAACTTAAGAAGTCAAATATATTAATATTTCAGAGTTAATGCTTTGAGTCTTAAATACTTTTCTACATTAAGATCTAAAAGATAACTATATTTTTTACTAAAAGTTCTAAAGTTTGATGTTTATGTCTTTATTTTAGAGTTTATTCTTGTATACAGTGGTAGGGATCCAGTTTTTATCTTTTGTCACATGTGGATTCTCATTTTGTTTAGTTCCCTTTATTGAGTAGTCTCTTCTTTGCCCATTGATCTGTTATTCTGTCATACATCAAGGTTTGATTCGTACATATCTCTCTGTGTTCTCTGTTCTAATCTGCTTGTGAGTTTGTTCTTATACCAATTTATTACCATATTGGTGTGGTATAGATGTTTTATTCCAGATTATTGCAGTGACAGACCTAGCAAACTGAGATGTAATCACCCTACTTGTGGGCCATTCTAAAGAATTTTTATTTTATAACATGTATGTTGGGAAATTATTGAAGAACTTGAGCAGTTGAGTTATATATTCTGATTTATGTTTTCTAAGATCACACTGGTCGAGGTAGATGGGGAAAGGGGGGATGGTGAGGGACAAGAGTGGAGGCAAGGGGACCAATCTTATACTATTGCCAGAGTGTAGGTGAGAGATGGTGTGGTTTTAGTAGCAGCAGTAGTAGAGGTGGTGAGATGTGGGTGGATTTGAGATGGAGGCAAAACCATTAGAACTTTCTGATTTATTGAATACGGTAGATAAGAGAAAGATAAGACTCTAATGTGTTTGGGGCTTGACCAGCAGCTTGGTGGATGGAAATGCCATTCTTCAGATGGAAAATTCTGGGGAAGGGACAGTTTGTAAGTTTATGAGCCTTCAGATGAATTATAGTACCACTTTTAATTTGCTTATGCTTGGAAATAGCTTTATGGTTATAAATGTTTTATAGTTTGTTCATGTCCTTTCCTTTCCAAATAGGTGATTCTTCTTCAAAAACTGTAACCAGATCTCTTCTGGAATTCAACACAACAGAGAGCTGTAAGCAAAGCCCAAATCACAGAATCCAGAGTAGCATTACCTTCTTATGTGGGAAAACCTTGGTGAGTCCACACAGAGTCACTTTATAATGTTCCGTTTGTTAAAAATGTTTGCCCGTTAGGCATTCTTGCTATAGTGTTTTTCTGGGAAGAATAAGTGAGCAAAATTAAAAACACAAACAGAGCCATCAAACCACCAACCAAAACACCATCACCATTAAGAACCAATATGTAAACAAACCGTAGCCCATAGTTACAACTTTTAAGTGAAACTTGACCTACATCCTGTATAAAACTACAATTCAAGGTGATTAGTGTGTTTAAACTCAAAACACTGTTGAGTGTTTACTGTAGGCATAAATTTTTTTCTTTCTAAGACTTCTTTACCTAGCATATTATCTTGGTAGTTTTTAGGGCAGTGCCTTTATTATTTTTTTTTTAAACTGTTTTGGTTTCCTCATTTACGTTAAATTGGGAAGACCAGCATCTGTCTAGAAGTCTTGGCCAGTAGGTAATGGCCATCAATCACACCTTTTTTGAGTGTTACTGGCATTGCAAGGGGACATCATTATTTAAAGCACGATGTTTGTTCTTACTCTTGCATATTGAGTATGAGTTGTTGGTTTTAATCTCTGGTGTATAGAAAGGACCTTCCAGTAAATAATTGCTAGCTTTTAGGAGAAGCAATTTATATATAGATCCTACAACTGTTCTCGAATCAGAGTAAGAACCCAAGTGTTTAGAAAAATAAGGTTGAGGAAACTCATGTAGGCTGCCAGATTACTTTAAAGTATTGTTTTAGAATTTGGTGCTGTGATTGTTGCATCTTTAGGCCCATAATGTCTCCTCTGAAGAACTTTAAAAAATAGAACTTAACATTGTTAATTTGGGACCAGCCTGTCAGATGCACTCTTGTCTATGTTGGAACCTTAGAAAAAAGATCTTGTTGCAGTGGTATGAAATATGGAGGTCTGTGTTATAGAATAGGCTAGCTGCTGCTTTAATTTTAACTCATTTCCTTCAGGAGTTCTGTGTTCATCACACGAAAACCAGAATTGCGAAGAACTCCCTAGATTTGCACATGGGAGTGTAGAGGTGAATTTGGTGTCACGTATCAACCCAGCAGTGCTGTGGTTGACCATTTTGGAGTCGACCCTGGTTGCAGTCTGTGTGGAGGGGCTGCCCTTGAGTGTGGGGGTGTCTAAAGCGAGGCTGGTGTGTGAACTCGGTCGGGTCCAGATGGGCCTCCGTCCTCAGCTTACAGGAAGTATGAGGTCACATTTTCTGGCTTTGATTTTGTTGGCATTTGGTTAAGAGAACATTTGGAGTCTGAGAGTGGAAGGGCTCTGAGGACTACATCCCAGGAGTTACTGTGCTTGCATAGTTGGGGCAGTAGAACAGTTTTGGACCAGTTATACCAAAATTCCAGCATGATTTCACGAAGCTTTTGTCTCATAATTTCTGGGTTTGGGAACTTCTTGATGACCTTGATTAACTAAAACAGTTGTGTCCTCCCTCCTCCCCCTCCTTGCTGCTTTAAAAATTTTCATTAGCCTTTACTGTTTCTAACTTTAAGGGGGGAGGAAAAAAACCCTTACAATATGCAGTATGGTAACTTATTTTTACTTTTTTTTAAAAATAGGGAACTCCTGAATTTGTAACTGCAACAGATTGTGTGCATTACTTCGAGTGGAGGACTACTGCTGCCTGCAAGAAAGAGACATTTAAAGCTAATAAAGAGGTAACAAGGGGATTCAAGGTCAGGTGCTTACTACTAAGGACATTCTGGGACGTTTAAGATTTGAAACACTGGCACAAACCTTTTGGGGTAAAAATCTTTTTTAGTTTTCGAATTCCATTTGAGTAGAGGTACCACGTGATTTAATTGTTAAAATGATGCTGGGTGGTTTTTATTTTTAGGACAGGGCATTTGAAATACCCTAGGATGTGATTAGAAGTAGACTGTCTCACCGTCTACCGTCTCAGTTTAGTTAGTTAGTTAGTTCTTGGTTTCTGGTGCTGTGCATCTCAATGACTGCCATGGATGAGCTTGTGTTTAGATTAGACACTCTCCCTCCTGGCATCCATCTCCTCAGCCTTGGGATGCCTCCTGGATGCTGTGAGTTCAGGCCAGGTGGCCCTAGCCAGTCGGTTCTTCGCTGGTGTCCGGCAGAGACTAGAGGGCTGCTGTCGTTCCTTCCACTCTTTCTCTGGTGTTCGGTCACGTCGTCCTTGGTGATTCCTGCAGTGTCCTCTCCCCGAGCCCAGAGACCGAAGTCGGCTTGCTGTGTGGCCCTTCCCCCTGCCACGTCTCCCCTCCTCCCCCTGCAGGTCCGGAGGTGGTTTTCTGTGCTTCCTGAGGCGACAGGCTTCACGGGTTGATTATTCTCATGTCTCCCCATTAAGTTTTATGTTCTGAAGGATCGAGTTCAAAGACTCTCTTAGGATCTAGGATCTGAAAATGGGAGCAATCAGTTATTTTCACTGATGGCCCAACACAGTGTCATTCAAGAAGGGCGGAAAGAGAGGAGTTTGTTTTTAAAGAAATAAAGCCACACGAAGCTGTAAATAATAAATGATCAGATACGGAACTGCAAGAGGCAAAATGTTGCCTCCTGGAAGAGAGCGTGAGGGACACCGAGTGAGTCTCAAGTGTGGGGAGAGGGAAGGCCTAATACAATGACACTGACCTTGTCGTGACAGTGTCAGATTTAAACCTTGAATTTTAATGCTTTGGTTACCCTGTGTGCCAGTGTGCAGTTAATGGCAGGAGAAGCATCTGAGAGCCACAGAGAGACACTGCCTCCTGCTCTCTGGTGGGGCCTCAGACCTCTCCGGGCCCCACAGATGTCCTCCCGGGCTCTGGTTCTCCGGCTCAGCAGCAAGACCCGTTTTTCCCTGTTTTGACCGTTGTCTTGCCTGGCTTTTTTGAACTGTTACACCTGGTGAAAAATTACTTCGCAAAATAAATACATAAATGCTACTTGTTTTCTATTTTCTTTGCATTGGAGGTCAGAAGTCATAGACTACAGCCCCTGGGCCAAAGCTTGGCCCTGGCCCGTGTTTGCACAGCCCCAGAACGAAGAACAGTTTTTACATTTGTACAGGATTGTGAAAAAAGCAAAGAAGAACAAGAGAGACCTGTGTGACTCAGAGCCTAAACTATTTACTTTGTTGCCCTTTATAGGAAAGTAACGGGGGTGGGGTGGGGAGGGCTTGCTCTAAATCAGTTTTTGATGTATGAGGGGAGGAGTGTAGTCTGTGTTTCTTCTCCAAACAGTGACATTTAATTTCTCTTAGAAGCCGATCTACAGATGGATGAGAAGTGTGCAGTGTGTCCTCAGTGATCCTGTCTTTAGGTCTGGTTGGCAGCCCGGGCCTTATTCATTCAGTTTTCATTTATGGAGGGCCTGTCATGGGCCAAGAAGCAGGAATTTCACTAAATTTTGAAAGGCTTCTTGCTCTTAGAGGACCCATAGAGTGAGGGTATGGGGGGCAGGTCCTTGCTCACGGCCTGGATTTGCTGTGCCTCAGGTACAGGTCAATGGAGGCAGAATGGGCAGAGGCGCATGGTGGCCGCTGAGAGGCCGGGCCTCACTGGAGCAAATCCTGGTGGAGCAGGTTTCCTCTTCTCTGTCTTCAGTGAGGTTTGATTACAGCTTTATACCTTACAGGAGATGGTATTGCTTCAAAAACTGTAGTAAATATTTTGTGCAAAAAAAGAAAACCCAAAAAACCCAAAACCAATCCAGATGTGGTTCGTGTCACTGGAGTCTTGATTTCTGTACCTCATTTCAGTTGTCAGTGGCTTTGTCGGAGTTAAAACAGTTGGGGGGCAAAGCTCATGGTAGTTGCAGATGGTCTAATGCTTGTTGAGTGGATTCTGGTAGGGCTTTTTTAAGATAGTAATTTCTTTAAAATAGTTTGGATGTACATCCCCTTCCCATCGCACTCTGAGGAGCGCAGAGAACTCAGGCCTGGGGTGCTTGTGTTCTTAGCAGAGCTCCACGAGTGCAGTTCATATACGTCTGGCGCTAACAAGGTTGATTCACTGTGTGGTGTGAGAGGCTGGCCAACGACCTCCTTCCCCCGCGGCTACATTCCTGCTCTTATGAATGTCTCCATTGCTTTGCTCCGTGGAGCAGGAAGTGGGGAGGACTTTCCCCAGGAGCCTTGACTGTTTTTCCGATGCACGCTCCAATTCTGTGGGGTGCTGTGTTAGGCGTGTCTTCTAGTCCTTCCTGGAGGAGAGAGCCGGCCAGAAGTTGCTGAAACTGCCCTGAGCCAGGCGTCTGCGGACCTTGCTTACTGGAATCTCTCAAGTCTTTGGGTGAAGCTGAGCTGGTGGAGAACTACAGGCTCTTCCAGACGTGGTCCCGGCTCTCCTCCGCACCGGCTGCCGGCTTGCTCCCTGTTCTCAGAGGCCTTCAGCTTGTAGCCAGGGAGTCGCTCCTTGCCTGCCGGTTCCCTCCCCTGCCACAGGTCGGGTCGCTCCCTGCTGGAGTTACTGTCTCCGCGTTACCTTGCTGGAGGATGACAGGCTTTCCATTTGCAGGGTGCGGGACGCCGTGGTCCCTCTCACTGGAGCCTTGTCACAGTCCGCAGGAATACCTTTGGTTTTGGTTGCTTTTCTGCAGGGTCCAGTGTGAGGCTGGACCTTGCTGGCTTCGTGTGCCGGCACCCCTCACCCCCACCCCTCCAGCCCCCTCGGTCGTCAGCGGGACCACTGATCCCCTGTGGGCACCGGGAGAGTTTGCTTTAGGGGTCCCGTTGAAAGCAGTTCATGTGTTCCCTGAGGCTGTGAGGAGCTGCCCTTGACTCAGTCCATTTGAGCCCTGAAATCTCAGAACTGTGCTGGGGAAAATGGTTAGTAGGTCAGAGCAGTCCTGCAAGTTTGATCATCTTTCCAAGAAAAACTTGTTAGCTGAACAATAAGCGGTTAACTTTTGTTATACAGATCTACCTGCCTGAGACTGGGTTGGGGGCGGCTCCATCTAAGAGACTGAATGTGTATCGCCTTTGCACCATCGTAAAGCTGAGGTCAGGGATCGCGTGTTGATCAGGGATTCAGTTTGAAGGCAGAACTGACAGGACTTGCTGATGGTTTTGGATGTAGAATGTCAGGGTCTGGGATGATCTTAAGGTTTCAGCTTGAGCAGCTGGCTGAATGCTGAGATGGAGAAGAACGCTGGAGTAAGAGCAGGTTTGGGGGAGAAATAGAATCATTTCTTCCCTTTTTTTTTACTTTTTTAAAAAATTTTTTATTTTTTATTCAACTTAGTTAACATATAGTATATTCTTAGTTTCAGTGATAGAATTTTTTATTTTTTATTCAATTTAGTTAACATAAGGTATTATTAGTTTCAGGGGTAGAATTTCTTATTTTTTATTTAACTTAGTTAACGTAAAATGTATTATTAGTTTCAGGGGTAGAATTTAGTGATTCATTAGTGGCATATTAACACCTAGTACTCATTTTTAAATGTTAAATTTGAGATGCTTTTGGGTACCTAAGTGATAATGGGAGATAACAGTAACAAGTAACACTTAATATGGGCTTGACAGGAACTGTACCAAGAACTTTATATACATTAACTCATTCTGTCCTTAACAGCAGCCCTCTGAGCTAATGACTGTCGTTATTTCCAGTTGACGCATGGGGAAACGGAAGCACAGAGGTTAGACTGGCTCACGGCTGTCCTAAGTGTCAGCAACCAGAGCTTGGACTCAAGCATTCTGTCTCTGGAGTCTGCTGGTGAACAAGATCTGCTGTGTGTTGCTAGGAAGTCTGGAGTTGGGCAGGAGGTGACCAGGGGAAAGTGTAGACAGGGAAGTGACCAGAGAAGTCAGGTGTGGAGTACCTCTGCATTAAGAGATAGAAGGAAGATGAAGAATGTTCCCAGGAGGCTGAGAAGGAGCATTCAGCAGGTGGAGGGAAACCAGGAGCCTCTGGGGGGCTGGGCAGCAAAGGGAAGAATGGGGGTCAGGCAGTAGGGAAGGGCCAGTGACACTCAAGGCTGAGAAAGCACACCATGTCTACAGCAGGCGGTCGGTGGTGACTAGGTGGGAGTGGTTTTGGCAGGGTGGGGATAGCAACCTCCCGTACCCATGTTCAGGCAGAGTGGAAGGGGAGGAAGGGGAGTGGATGAGGATGGACCAATCAGGTAATTTCATTGTGAATTGCAGAGCTCCGGGGTGAGCACTGAGGGAGGGTAGGGGCAGAGAGGTCATCTGTAAGCTGGCAGATACCATAGCATGCTGATGGAGATGGGGCAGTCAGGAGGGAAAAACGGTGGTGCTAAATGCAGAGCATCTGAAGCACTTGACCTTTGCTTTGTTTCTTTTGTCTCCGGGGGACCCCACGGCCTGATAGACCGTAAGCGGTAGGGACCAGTGTCCTGTGACATTGGTCAGATGCTCTGCTGAGCCGGTACCCTGACAAGGCGGGCGTCCAGGATTCACCTTTTCTCTTCCTCTCTTCTAGGTGCCGTGCTACGCATTTGATGGAGAGCTCAAGAAGCATGACTTAAATCCTCTGATCAAGATTAGCGGGGCTTACTTGGTGGACGACTCTGACCCAGACACTTCGCTGTTCATCAACGTTTGTAGAGACATAGGTAGGTTTGGGGGTGGTGGTGGTGAGGGATGTCTTCGAAGGCTTCTCTGTCTTTGCCTTCCACCATTATTCCTAGTTGGATATCCTTGTCACTGAGTCAGCCCTCTAAGGAGGCAGGAAGATGTTCTCTGTGCATAAGCCCCCCTCGGCCCCCAGTCAGTTTTGGTTCCATCACACATTTTATTCAGACTGTTGGTCCATCTCAGTGGATTCTCTCTGCCAGACATTTTGATTCCAGGATTCTCGGGTAACTGATTTCCAGCGAGATGGTGGGAGAATGAACGGGGTGGGTGTGCTGGAGGCCCCAGACCAGCTGCAGCAGGGTGAGTCACCCTTCCTGTGGGGGGCCTGGGGAGGACAGCCTCTGGCCAGCTGGGTGTACCCACGTCTGTGGGCTTTGAGTTGCAGGCTGGGCGACAGGGAGAGAGGGATGGTCAAGTGACCTTGGGAACTGGGTTGGGATACATATTTTGTCCTAAGCCGGCTTGGGCTTGGCTTTCTTCTTAGGTGCCAGAAGTGGTGTGGGAAGCTTGGGTGTCTTTGCTAAATTAACTGAAGGCTGTACATGGTCTTTAACTAGGACGTTAAGTGTGACTAAGGCTTTGTTTTGTCGGCACTTTCTAGAACCTAGCCTTGTGTGTTTTTCAGGGAGTTGTTAGTCCCCTAGACCAGGACTTGCCTTTCTGCTACGCCAGCAGCAGTTCTGTCACGAGTAAATTAGCAGATGAAAAGATCAGTTCTAGTGTTACCTTTATGCTCCTGTTTCTCACACTGTCTGTGGGACTTTGGCCTTAGAAACGTTGGGAAAAAAAAATTAAGAATAAACTCAGTATGGGACGGTGTGGCTGAGTGGTAGGTATATGAGTTTACGGTGAGTTGTACAAATACATTATGTACCATTTTGATTATTTCTGTGTTTAGGGAAAAAAAAAAAAAACAACTGTTGTTTTAAATGTGAGCATACCACATACGTGCTTCACTAAAAGTGACCAGTGATAATTTTAGGTTTTTTGTGTGTCAGGGCTTTTACATCATTCTTTTGTTCTCCAAGGACAGCTTTTAATGTTCTTTTGGAAAAAGGCAGACGAACAAAGCCTGTGTCTTAAATGGGTCCGTAGCTCAAATTTGATTATAAAGCTGAAGAGTCTTGCAGATTATTGAATTCATTTTAGTTTAGAAAACATTTAGATTCCTGGTCTTTTATCATTTCGAGGATTTTCTGAATTCAGTGGCGATTTTCTTATAAATTTTTTTTTTCCTGATTATTGGCAGTTTGGGTTGAACTTCAGTGACTTTGACTCACAGTAATTTTGTAAATTTATAATTTAAAAGTTAAGAAAAGTGGATTTACCAGTTTCTGTCCAGACCTTCTCCATCCCCAGGAAGTTGCCTGGGGCCGCAAACCATGTTGATAGTGACCCTGAGACCCTCATGAGCAGTTGTGGGCTGGCTCTGTGTGTCCTCGCTGCACACTTGGGGATCTTGCCTCCTCTTTGGCCTTCAGTAAACCAAGGGATCTGCTAATGCCACGGGGAGAAGAGGCACAGCTGGTACTCGATGTGGACTCAGACCAGCCCCTGGTGGAGTTGTGCCGTACGGCCTTGACGCCCTTTCCTTTTCATCAGCTGGTACAGCCTCCTGCCAAACTGGAGAAGATAGGGCACCCCTCCCCGGCGCCCTGACTGAGAAGGCTGGCCCATAGTTATTCCTTTGTGAGGGACATATTTTTTGAGGCCGTCATGTGCGAGGCCCTGAGTCCCAGCCCTGGATGGAGCTGCAGTCAGGTGCAGTATCGGTCACTGGCCGGGGACACAGTAAGCCTGTGACTCTGTACAAGTAGAGTCGCAGATCATCTGACGTCTGGCTGTTGTTCTGGGCACATCTAGATATTCTTTAATCCTCCGCCAGACCTTCGGGGAATGCACTTGGCATTGGATAGTTGTGCCATTAGAGCAAAGTCACAGGGACGGCAAGGGATGTTTTTAAGGCCTCATCCCAGAGCTGTATGTAGGTTCCTTCCGTGAACTTTCTCATCTTCCCACCAGTCCACGGAGTGCCCGTGTTTTCTAGTTTGCTTATAGCTTGGAGAAGAGGATAATGCTTAAGTTAGTGTATCTTTAGGGAAGGGGGGGAGAGTATGTACGTACCTTGAGTACAAAGTACGTGACAGTCCCTGTCTCTCATCACCTCTTCCTGCCAGGAGCAGCCCAAGCGCCGTGCAGTCTTGCCTCTGCTTCCCAGTGGCCCCCGCAGGGCAGGACGCGTGCACTTCCTGTGTCTGGAGAGGTCCCTGGTGCACCCAGCATCTCTCTCAGAATGGGGTTGGAGCCTGACTTGTTTCTGGTTTCCAAACTTCTACTAACTTGTGTTACTTTGAGGACTTTCAGAACTTTTAGACTGAGGTACAGTCTGACAGTGTCACATGGGATATCTTACAGACTCGCTGCGGGACCCCAGTCCGCAGCTGCGTGGCTGTCCGGCCGGCACGGCTGCCTGCCTGGTGAGAGGGGACCAGGCCTTTGACGTTGGCCAGCCCAAGGAGGGACTGAAGCTGGTGGACAAGGACAGGTGGGTCAGCGCTGGTGTGCGAGTTCCTGCAGATGCTTGACTGGCCTGTCTGATGCCACTGTGCCTTGGATCATGCCGTAGATCCCGGGGGCCTCGGTGGACTCCTTGCTGTGGCTTGTTCTAGCACGGAACTGGTGGTGTATCAGGCCAGTGCTTTGGTCCACAGAAGACTCTGGAGCATAACCTAAATTTAAAAACGTTTGGGAGGTTTCTATATGTGTGTCTGTGTTAGTTTGCCAGGGCTGCCATAACAAGGGGCCGTAGGCTGGCTTCCGCAGTAGAAACTTATTTCCTCTCCGTTCTGGAGGCTAGGAGTCCAAGGTGATGGGAGGGCTGGTTTCTTCGGAGGCCTCTCTCCCTGCCCCGTAGATGGCTGCCTTCTCCCTGTGTCCTCGCGGGGTCCGTTGGTCTGTGTGTCTGTGTCCTGGTCTCTCCTGATAAGGACGCCAGTCCTATCTGGTTCGCTCCACGTCCCCACCCCCGACGCTCCCATGGCCGCATTTTTACTTCCTCTCCTCTGTGTAAGCCTTGTCTTCGGACCCAGTCACATGCTGAGGTCCTGGATATTAGGGCTGCAGAGTATGAATTGTAGGGGGACACGATTCAGCCCATTACGCTGTCCTGAGTGACAAGTGGGTGACTCCTCACAGGGGAGAGGGGACTTTGCAAAGCGTGGGCACTGAGTGAGAGAGCTCGAGCTAGTCTTCAGAGAAGAGGAAGGCCATCTGTTTTCGGCGGGTCTGTGGCTAGCGCACCAGGAGCGGCAGGCGTGTCCCGCCGGGATACCCCCGCGTGCTCGGGCGGCTGGGGCTCTTCCTGGCTGTGGGAGGTCACGGCGGCCGGGGCGCTTGGCTGGCTTCAGGTTAGAGAGAGAAAGATCTTGGCTTCCACTTACAAAGTTATTGTTTAGAGAAGAAGCGGTCGTGCAGCCTCGTGGACAGAAATGCGCTCGGCCTGCTCCACTGTGTTTATTTTGTTTTCTTCGATTGTTTATAGTGTTTTCTCATTTGTCTTACTTGAGTAGCTTTTCTTAGTATTTAAATTTACACATTGGTCACTTTATTTATTTTTAGAAAGAAAATAGCATTCATTGAGGTTTACTTGAAATCAGCTTTTTAAAAATGGAAATTGAAGGTATTTCGTACTGTGGCTTCCTTTATAGTTTAGTCTTTCTTCTGCTACCCCTGGCCCCCAAATGAGTGAGCGGGATGAACGCTCAGGGCAACACGTCAATGTGAATGGAATTCATACTTCCATAACACTCTTTTCTCAACGTGTGTCATCCAGGCTTGTCCTGAGTTACGTGAAAGAAGGGGCCGGGGAGCTGGATTTCTGCGACGGTCATAGCCCGGCGGTGACCATCACATTTGTCTGCCCGTCGGAGCGCAGAGAGGTGAGTGGCTCGTCCGCAGAGGACTTCCTGGCAGCGTGCTCGTGTGGGCTGTCTAGGTGAGCGCATCTGGGGCTGGTGCGGGGCGCTGGGTCTGGGGCCAGAGAGGGGGAGCCAGAGACAGCCACGGTGGTGGAATTCCAGGAAGGCGTGCTTCTGGGGGTGGGGGGGCACTCCTGCCTGCGTGAGGGTCTCAGGGGGACAGCAGGCTGGTGCTTGTTTCTCCTCCCCAACCCCAGAGGGGCCCTGTGTGTGTTGATGCCTGTGGTATTGCGTGTCTGTGGAGGATGGCCTTTTTTAAAAAAAAATTTATTGGACAGACAGAGATCACAAGTAGGCAGAGAGGCAGACAGAGAGAGGGGGAAGCAGGCTCCCCGCAGAGAGCAGAGCAAAGAGCCCGATGCGGGGCTCGACCCCAGGACCCTGAGACCATGACCCGATCCGAAGGCAGAGGCTTAACC
This sequence comes from Martes martes, assembly GCF_963455335.1. Lineage (NCBI taxonomy): Eukaryota > Metazoa > Chordata > Mammalia > Carnivora > Mustelidae > Martes > Martes martes. Next base: position 7,755,491 of record NC_137893.1, on the reverse strand, counting down.
CACTGAGCCACCGAGATGCCCCAAGGATGGCCTTTTGTTCTGGTTTGTGTGAGATGATTTTAAGTGATTCATGGAAAGATTTTGAAAATTTATATAGTAATGATGATCTGAATGAACATTTTAAAAACCACATGTATAATCTCAAACCTGTGATTTCCTAGCTAGTATTTGTTAGAATGAGCAAGGTGGAAATAGCTAATTGGTTTATAGAAACGTAGTAAGAAGTGAGCAGAGCACATGGTGTGCAGGCCTGGCCAAGCTTCTGCAGGCCAGTGGCCAGAGTTCGGGGGCTTCTCAGGTGGGAGAGTCCTGGCCGGAAGGAAGGTGCTTGTTCGAGGGTCTCGCCGTGAAGCGTTTCACCCTCCTCCCACACTCGCAGGCGGGTCCCTGACCCTGTCCTCTGGCTGTTCGCTCAGTTACAGCACACTTGTAAACTCCTTGAGGGTAGGGCCAGGGTCTGGCTGTCCTTGGGCCCGTGCCCGGCCGCGTTGCACGTGTCCGTTGCTGTTCGAGTGTTCTAGCAGGTGTGGGCTGCTGATGGAAGGGAGATAGCCCCCGGGAGGAAGGGCAGGGCTTTCCTCTCATTTATTTCTGTCTCCTCTTAATAGAACGAAGGAGGAGGAGTTGAATTCTTTGGCGAGGGAAGCGAGCTCCCCCTCCCCACAAACAAACATGGAATTTGGTCTGGTTTCGTGCTGGCAGCTGGCCCGTTTTGTGTGTGGGGGATGTGGAGACAAAAGTGTAGGCCAGGCCAGCTTTCCACCTCGTGTCCGCAGACTTGCAGGGCCACGTGGCGTCTGCTCAGTGAAGACCTGACTGGCCAGCAGTCGACATGAGTTCTGAAGGTGAATGTTAGGGACGTTTGCAGACACGGTCCGTCTGCGCCTGCGGATGTGGGGTGAAGTTCTTCATGCCTGACGAGACAGACTTTCTCAGCTGGCCGGGGTCTTTGTGCGGCCCCTTCCTGCTCGTACGGGGAGAAGCGGTTCATTCCACCACAGCGAGGGGAGTAGGGAGTCTCTCCCCTTTCTTCTCCGTGGGATACAGGGCAGTTGGTGGTGTTAGGAAAGGAGGCAGCTTTGTTATGCATGGAGCGAGAGGTTCCATTTCCAGCTTAACTGTTCGCCAGACAGATCTGGGTGACATACGACACCTGAACACTTGAGGGTTTCTTTAAGTGTTTACCAGGCTCATTGAATGTCCTTAGGAGCTGGAATTTTAGTAAATGTTCACCTTGTCATATAGATCTTCTTAAAAAAGCTTTATTGAATTTACATACTGTAACATTCTCCTGTTTCAAAGTACAACAAAGTGGTTATTAGCATATTAACCAAATTTTGCAACCGGTAGCATGATCCTAACATGGGAGCATTTCCATTGCCCAGAAGAAACCCTCTGCTCGGGAGCCGTCCCTCCCTCCGCACCCCAGCTCTGGCAGCTGCTAGTTCACTTTCTGTCTCCTCGGAGTTGCCTTTTCCTCCTTGATGAGCACATCTTGCACTGGGGGGCCTTTTGTGCCTGGCTTCACCACTCGGCGCTTAGCACTCCATCCCTAGATGTCCGGTGTCCCCAAGCCAAGTAGTTAAAGCCTTGATTTTAAGTCGGACAGAACTGGACTTGAAGCTCTGTGTCTTACTAAGTTGTAGCCCATGTGTGTAGCCCTGACGCCTTGTCTTGCGCCTGGTGGTACATGGCCGGCGCAGGCAGCATTGGCCCTGGGGTGTTTCCAGAGGTGGCGACGCTATTCCTGGTACTAAGACCAGTGAGACCGTTCTCCCAAGGATGGTTGAGAGGGCGACACTGCACTCTGGTCAGCAGTGATCATGTCCTTCCCTGTTCACACCAAACACGAGCATCTGAGCTCATGTTTGTAAAAGCTGGTCTCTGGCAGAATTGGGGTTTGTGGTGGGTCATGCCCTGGCTTCCCCCGGCGCGGGAGCAGATTCAAGGACCAGTGAGGTGTGCCCAAGGCCCCTTTGACAACCAGAGCAAAGGAGTTTCGGACCATCTCCCCAGACACACGCACGCACGGTGACTTCCGCTCAACTTGTGGGTTCGTCTGGCGCATTCCCTTCCGCTCCAGTAGAAAGGAGGGAACAGGCCGCGTGCCTTCATGAGTCATGGCTGCGTGCAGAGGCCGTGGCTGTCAGGTGACATCGAGTCCAGGCTGGGCTCCCTGGGTGGACCTCGATTGTGACTCCTTTGAAAGAGACAGGAACGGTTGCAAGTAAACAGAGTGTTTCTATGCCCGTGTTGAGGCGGTTCTCGGTCTGAAACAGGAACGGAAGAACATAAAATCCCAACAACGTACCTTTGAGTTTTTCAGAAGCGTGGAAAATCTGCATTTAAAAACATTAATTTTGCTCCTTTCAAACCATTCCTGATAGGGCACCATTCCCAAGCTCACAGCAAAATCTAATTGCCGCTACGAAATCGAGTGGATCACCGAGTATGCGTGCCACAGAGATTATCTGGAGAGTAAAACCTGCTCTCTGAGCAGCGAGCAGCATGACATCACCGTTGACCTCCAGCCACTCCGACAGGACAGAGGTGAGGGGTGCTTCGAAAGGAAGTGGGAAGGGGCCCACTTCGCCTCTGTCCCTGGGTGGGTGTTTCCAAGAGGGGCTCGGGTGTGCCCGAGGTTATGCCCTGACCCTCCAGCACCTGGGGACGTAACAGAGCCTCTCCTCATCTGTTCCCCTTTCTTTAGGTCCGTCCTCCTCTTACTACACTTCAGATGGGAAGGAATATATGTTTTACTTGAATGTCTGTGGAGAAGTTGAAGTACCGTTCTGTAGTAAGAAAGAAGCCGCCGTTTGCCAAGTGAAGAAGGCTGAACCCTCTCAAATCAGAGTAGCCGGAAAATACCAGAATCAAACCCTCCGGTGTGTAAACAGTAATTTCAAGTGCATTGTGTCTGTTTCTGTGAAACGTAACTGACTCCCCTTGTCTCCTTTCTCCTTCCATTTTCCATAAAGTAACCGGCAGGTCCGTTAATCCGGGATTCCTTCCTGTCTGACGTAGGCGAGTTGCCATTTGTCACCGATCCTGGCTTTCCAATAAGACCGTTTCTGTGAAAACGGTTCGCTTTATCCTCTGTTGTGTGTAAGGAATCACATTGTAGGAAAGGTATTCTGTTAGGTTAAGAGTTGATTCGGCCTTTGTATTTTAAAATACATTATTCTGAGGAGTTCTGATTTTTCTCTGGCACTTTGAGAATCTGAAATGCCATTAACGTTACATCAAAGTTTGAAACAACTAAGAAAACGCACTCAGTACAATTCCTGTGACCCGTAATTTGGTAGTCATCTTCACAAAAGCGTTATGAAAATGTAGCTCTCTGCAAATGAGTGCTGTCCAGGGTCGCTCAGGTGAGAGCGTGTTTATGGCAGTTGCTAGACACACTGTGTGTTTCTCCAGCCTTATTTATCTTGTACAAAATCCAAAACGAGTAGAAGAGTTTTCATGCTCACAGCAAAACCTTCAGTGCTTTCTTCCCGCCAGCTATTACTTTGAAGCAGGAGGACGACAAGCCCATACATTTGGAACTCATTTCCTTTAGACGTTTTTCCCCGGCTGGCCAGAGAGCTTGCTGTTTTATGTCAGTGCTGATGGCGGATGGTATGCAAAAGGCTTCATGTGGAGACGTGTAACGATTTGAGCTTCTTTCTCGGTTCCCCCAACCCCTGTGTCTGTGTCGCAAACATCCAGGTACTCCGATGGGGACCTCACCCTGATCTATTCTGGAGGGGACAAGTGCAGCTCCGGCTTCCAGCGGATGAGTGTCATAAACTTCGAGTGCAACAAGACGGCAGGTGAGCGCCGGTGGCACGTCCTCGCCCGTTGCCTTGACGGGAGCATGTGTGTCCTCGGGAGCCGTGTGCAGACGGACCAGGCAGACGTTCTGCTTTGGACGTGGCCCCCTCTGGTCCCCAGACTAGGTTGCTCTGTTGGAGTGGGTAGGAGTGCACCTTCTACCCCATCCCACCCGAGACACACACATCCTGTTTCCATTTTCCTCTGCTCTCTGTTTGTTTTGGGAAGGGGCCCAGCCCTGGGCTTGCTGGGAGAGCGTTTCTTTCTCGAATTCTGGCTCGCACCAGAGCGTGTGCCGGTCAGCGGGGTGGGTTTGCTCCCCACCCTCGAGGGGCGGTCACTAGAGAGCTCTTTTCTGAAGGAAGTCTCAAGAGGACTCTTTCTGCAAATGAGCGGCCCCGTGGTAGAGGCCGGGTGTGGGGGATCACAAGAGGTCACAGGGCAAGTTTGAGTGGAGCGTTTGGTTTTTCTGAGCAATGAGGATAGGCCTTCTTGAGGTCACAGTGGTGCTAGCATTTCAGAAAGCTGTGTTGCGGTCTGTATCATGATGGTCTCGGGCACAGTCTACATCTGCAGGGAGGTGACGGGGTCTCACAGTTATCAGAGGACTGTCACACTCGTCGGCCTCCAGGCTGGGACCCCAGGCTCACACAGGCAGGCTGGGCCTCTGCTCGGAGCTTGCACTGGAGCGGCCTGCTTGCGGTGGGCTGCACCGCCACAGAGGCTCCAGAGCCCCCTCCCCCGACCCCACCGAGGGCCAGTCGAGATGAGGCAGGTTCCTGTGCGGTTCAGCGGGAGCTCCGGGAGGGGCAGCTGCACACGACGTGAACTGTGCTGGAGGCTCGTGTCGGTGACGGTGAAGGGGTCAGGGAGGTTGTGATCCGCACCAGGGTCTAGGACATTGCCTCGGCGACAGGCGAGGAGGGAGCTCAGAGGAGAGCAGATGGGAGGCTTTAAGTCAAAGTGCCCTTCCCTCCTGCGCCCCCGCCCCGCCTCTGCTTGTGTTCCCGGAGCACACACTCCGGTCTCACCCTGGAATCTGCTTTGGTAACATCCACGTTCAGGGGGATTTGTTCAGTATACATTATGTCCTTATCCATCTGCTTAGAACCTGTGAGGCCCCAGGATACCATTAGGGCTGTGCGCTTTCCGGGCGCTCAGACCCGAAGCGTAGAGGGAGAGACGGCACGGAGCCTGGAGTGCGGGTCGTGCCGGCTGCGGGCGAGTACGGCAGCCGGGACCGTGTCGGGAGGGAGGCAGCGAGTCAGCGGTTTGGGGTGTGGGCAGCAAAGCTGATCGGGGCTGTCAGGGAAAGAGGAGGAGCCGCTCGGTGAACTCCATGGGCCGCGTCGCGGCAAGCCAGGCGTGGAGGTCCGGTGGCCGTGGGGATCGGTCTCTGTGGCAGAGGGAGTGGCTTACGCAAAGGCCTGAATGTGGGCAGGTGTGACTAGGTCAGAGCTTCGGATTCAGAACGTGGCTAAAGATGACCCTCAAATGGAGGGTGAGAAACATGTAAGTCCTGCGGAGGAGTTGGGTTTTCTGTAGAAATCAGTGTGGAGTCCCCAGGGCTTGAGGTGGAGGGTGAATGAGTGGTTTGGGCGCTTCTCGCGTGTGGTTTGAACGCCCCACTGCCCTCCCCAGACTCCCCGTCCTCCTCCCCTCTTCAGGCTTTCAGGGGACGGCCTCTGAAGTCCCGCCCTTCCCCTGTGTCCCCAGGCCTGGGAAGTGTGCCCTGCTCCTCGTGCTGTGTCCCCAGGCCACCAGGCCCCTGGGCGCCCGCCCTCCCCTGCTGGCCGAGCTGCTTCGCTGTTGGCCGCTCCTGTGGTTCAAGTCTCCCTCCGACCTTGTCTTTACCCTTTTTGGCCCCGTTCTTTTCTGGGCTTTTTATAAATGACTTGGCTGAGATCTTTGCGCTCGCACTGATCTCATTCGAGCATGCTGGGTGGATGGAATAATGATCTAAATAGATCCCAGCAGGTGAGGAGGATATTGAGAAGGGTACATAGTCTGGGACGGCTGGGATGAGGCGCCAGCACTCAGAACTTGTGTGGAACATGCTGAGGCCGAAGAAAGCGCTGATGGCCATCTTTCCCTCCTCTGTCTTTATCGCTGAAGGTTTTCAAACATACGAGGAGAAGGTTACAATGAAAGTGTATATGCTCACCACTCTTTACTCAACAGTTGCTAGTATTTTGGCACGTTGGCTTCATGTAAACTTCACGTCAGCACCGATGGATCAGAACGTCCCACCCCACATCCGCTCCTTCTCGTGACCTCGGCCTCTTGCTGGCCCGACAGGGTTCACAGAGATGTCCTCATGCGGAAACTTAGTGTCGTCCTAGGCTGTTTGAGTTAGGATGGTGGCAAGAAGACCGGACAGGGAGATGTTAGAGGTTTTGTGAGAGGTTTTGAGCCTGCTCTCACGCTGGAGTTGGGTCATAAAATATTTACGACTCCTTCCAGCTCTGTGATTCAACTTCAGACTTTGGAGCAAACTATGTACTGTAAAAGTTACTGCATTATTATTTTGTTCAAACTTAAATTTAGAGTTCTTAGAGAAAAATTCCTTGGTGGATTTTATTTATTTGGATAGATGTAATAATGTAATTTTTGTATGTGAATGGTTGTTAATTGGTTATGTAATATGATGTGGTTTATAGTTTTAACTTGGATGTTCTAGAATTATATATGATCACGATTCTAGGGCTTAAGTGTTTTTAAGGCCCAGAGGTGCATGCATTCATTCTTCGAGCCCGTGTGTGTGTACATACACACAGCCCTTTGTTCGGCAGCCAACATCTATTTCGCTGTAATGTGATACTTACTATTGGGGATCTTGTTAGGGAAAGATATGAAGTCGTGTTTTTTTTTTTTTTTGGATGAGTGATATATTGGAAGAGGCTGGTACAAAGCTACCCACAAATTTAACTGGCTCACTACGTTAAAGGTTTATTTTCTTCAGTTCAAGGCAGGTCATCGGAGGTGCTGGCAGCAGGGCTCCGGTCCGCGGGCCTGTCTTGTGCTTCCCATCCCGTGGTGTTGCTGTCCGTAGACTTGGCCTCCGAGGATTCTGCAGAATGGGAACAGCATTTTTAAGAAAATGGGCTAGAACTAAGTGGCATAGCCCAACCTCGGAGGCCGGGAGGCTGGGAAATGCAGTCTAGCTGTGCAGCTAGAGGGAGAATTAAAGTAGTTGGGTGAGTGGGTAGCTTTGTCTTTGCTGAAGCGTGAGGTGGTTCGATGCTGTAGGCGGAGAGTGACGGGTTCCATGGGAGGAACTCATTTCCCCCTGAGCCGGGTAGTTCCGGCTTTATCACTCTTCTACAGTTCACTGGGCGGTGAAAAAGGAATGCGAGTCGCGATGCACACTAGTGACGAAAACGGGCGCTCCCTCCTCAGTAACTTTCAGATGCAGAATCAGCCCCAGAGTGGGACTGGGTACTCAGACCAGGCCTAGTATCGTTTAATGGTTTGTAAACTTCGCCTGCTGAAAGAGTAATGCAGCGAATACTCCAGGTTTGGGGGAAACACAGATCCTCTCCAGATAGCGAGATGCAAACCCAGACAGACCCAGCAGGAGTAAGCGGTCCTCAGTCGCGTGGGCGGGGTGACCGGCAAAAGAGTTCCGCTGCGGGAGGAGGGAGGGCCGAGGGTCCCAGCCGGAGAGGGTGGGCTCTTTGTTGTCGAAAGGGAAGCTGGGAGTGCTGCATCTTAAGAATGGCTTAAAGTCCATCGTTTGAGAGGGAAAAAAAAGGAAAGAAAAAAAGCCCCACAGTAGTGTAAGGAAGTATTGCCTTGTGGTTATGGTTATGAGCCAGACTGTCTGGGTTTGAATCCTGGCTCCTCTGCTTTCTAGCTAGGAAACCATACGCAAATTGTTTAACCCCCCACCCCCCACCCCCATCTATAAAAACGGGGCTAGAACTGTACCTGTGCCAGAGGATTAAATATGCCAAGATCTGTCGTCCTCAACCCTGAGCCCGCTTTATGCAGACGCCCCCCTGTAGCCCTTCGGTGCTCGGTGCCTGGTTCAGGTTGTGCTCCGTACACACCGGCTGCTCTTGCTGGTATTATAATTGTAGTGTTTATAATATTAAAGATTTAAGAGAAGTTGCAATCAAAACATCATTTGCCCTTGGTACAAAATATTATTTCCCTTCCCTTTAGAACATTGTGCACTTCAGGGCACCAGACCTCAAGAAAGGCAAATCATGCCGGAGGTCCAGAGAGTTGTTAAACCATCAAGGGGTGGAAAACAGAGCTCTGTGCCAGCGGTCCACCAGCTTGGAAAGACGAGGGGATATTTCTAGTAAGGGAAAAATGATCAAAGTTTGCCAAATCCCAGGCTATGTGGATCAGGGCAGTGGCCCAGGAAGCACTGACTCTCAGGCCAGAGCTGAGCCATCAGGGCCCCCAGACATGTGGCGAGCGGAGCCTGGGACCCCGATGAAGGCCTGAGGGTCGAGGATGCTGGGATGTCTGGAGGCGTGCCTCGGGCTTTGGGAGAGCACGTGGGCCTCGGCACACTTCGGTGGGGTGGCTGTCCCCAGTGACCCTTCCGTTTCAGGTTAGAGATGAATCTCAGAGAACTCACCCTGCTGGTCATTGCATCATAAAGCCAGCGGCGCTCCTAGAGCTCGAGCTCTGGTCTCCGTCTGCCTGTGGGTGAATCCCTTGTTGTCTGACGCGGGGGCCACTCATGAGCCTGTTCGGGGCTGACCACGGCCCGCGTGTGGCAAGCCCTGCCCGGGGGCTTACATGTTCTCGTCAGGTACCCATTTCATGCCCGTGGCGAACGTGCTGTGAACAGCCTGACGGCTTACTCAGACCCTCCTACCAAGGTGGAAGGGACAGAGGCCTGCCACTGAGGGGTTGAGGATTGTCTGAGACTCCAGAGAAGCCTGTCCAGTCTCTGACACCTCTGATGTCTGGGGCTTGGCACTGCCCTGCTGGCGTGGGTGGTCAGTGGGCTGACCAGGTTTGGGCCACATAATGGAGTGCTTGTTTTTTCCCTTCTCAAATTGCACAGTTAATGATGGGAAGGGAGTGCCTGTATTCACCGGGGAGGTAGACTGCACCTACTTCTTCACGTGGGACACCAAGTACGCCTGTGTGAAGGAGAAGGAGGATCTCCTCTGCAGTGTGACTGACGGGAAGAAGCGATATGACCTGTCGGCGCTGGCCCGGCACTCAGGTAGGACCCGCGCACCCCGTGGGGCTCCGTCTGCCTGGTCACGGGAACCTTCTCTTGCCTCTTTCCCTATGAAAACCTTTGGAAATGCTACTTTTCTTGAACTGTCAGCTAATTGTTTCCTGGCCTTTACCCCTCCCCCTTTTCACGCAGCAGTTGTACAAGTTATTAGGAATGACGCTGATAGGAGGTAAAATACTTGAGTTTGAGGTTGACATGACTCTTCTAAATGGGATGCCCTGGCTAATCTTGTCCTAGTTTAGTAAAAAATGCCAAGTCCCAGGCCTTGAACTTGGTGATTAGAAAGTTTTTTATTTTAGATACACATTCTTGTTGCTAAGAGAGTAGATCTTGAAAGGTCTCCTCACACACACACATGCACACACTTGTATCTGTGTGTGGTGTGGATGGTAACTAAACATGGGGGTTATCCCACAGCCGGCACACAGATCAAGTCACGACGTCGTCCACCTGAAACGACTACCATGTTCCATGTCACTTACATCTCAGTTAAAAACAGTCAACAGCAGAAGTTTAGAGTCCTACAGCAGCCTGGTTCAAGTGGGCCGTGTTTCCACCTTGCCCCTGGCCTCGGGCTTCGAGGGCCGGACAGTCGGTGTGAAGGCCGATGTGGCTGGGGTCACTCTCTATTTTGACCCCCATGCTTTCCCCCTTCGTCTTACTGTCTCTTTTCCCGTCTCTAAAGTGGGGTCTGCATCTCCTGTGCAACCTCTGATGCTTGTGGGGCTGAAAGGAGAACGGGCATGGGAGCCCTCGGATGCCATGTTCCTCGCTGCATCCGAGTGACGAGGTCTGTCCCCGAGACCCAGCGTCACGGTAGAGACCGGCCGAGCTGGAGGTAGTCTGCTCTGCAGGTGTCGTGGGGCATAGGCTATGTGGCAGGCACCAGATCGGGTCCTGGCGAGCGCGACCCCTGCCCCAGGCCTTTGAACTTCATGGGGGGCGGGGGGGGGGTGTGTGTGTCGAGAGACTGAGTGCTAAGAATCGGGGTTCCCAACAGGGAAGCTGAATCTAGTTGGGACATTTTTAGTTTTGCCCTTTCGGCAGCCCTGGGATTAGGTATAAGTAGAAGCAAATTGCATCTGTAGAGATAATATCTGAGGTAGAATGCTTGCCTAGAGTCACGGAGTTACCCTTGCCGTGGGAGTGATTACTCATGCGCTCTGAGTCCTCATCTGGTTTGGACAGTATGATAGTAGAAGGAGGAATTCCTCTCTTGTAAGGAGTGTCGGAGAGCTTCTTTTTGACACGGCACCTCTCTAAATGTTCAGGTTTGGTGAACTACCTTGGCAGCAAATGTACTTTGTGCGTTAGTCACTCAGCACCCGGTCAGCCGGGAGTGATGCCATGGTTCAGTGCTGGTACGTGTTTGTGAAGAGCTCGGCTTTGTACCGTGGAAAGAGAACACGGTGTTGTGCGTGGTCCTGAGTGAGTTGTCCGCCTCCTGCGGGCCTCAGCTTTGTCTCACTAAGCTGGGTGGTACCGTGAGAGCCCTGTGTCCGGCCTGTTGTTTAAACGCCACCGCGTACGGACACACACAGGGGCCGGCGAGCGATACAGAGACACATGCGCTCACGCAGCCGACGTGTGCCCCCCTTGGGCTCTCCAGGGGCCTGGGCGTTTCCTCAGGATCCACGCAGACTGCTGCGGTTGCCTCAGAACTCCTTCCTTGCTGGCTCTGAACGGTCCTCCTGCCTTACAGCTTGTCAGCTCACCCACTCCCCGTGGCCTTGTCCCTGTTTGTCTTTGCATGGCCTCCTGTCGGCTCTTCTCGGTTGTTGACGTTGGCACAAAGCTCTTCAGAGTAACTGTTACCCCGACGAGTGGTGGCCTCTCCCTTCTGACCCCCAGCATCCTGTCTGTAAAAGGACTGCCTTCAGTCTCTGTGTGCCCTTCACACACATGCCTGATTCGTCCCTTTGGCCACTGCCTACAGGACGCCTCCGACTCAGGGTCCTGCTCTTCCCACTTGCGTGCGCGCCCTCGACCTTCTGTGAAGTTCTGGTTCTGTTCATACATGACTGGATCACAAGACGTTTGAGCTCAGGGACCAGTGTGTCTCGTTATTTTCCTGAAACAAAGCGTGGCCTGCACTCGGTCTGCTGGTGGGGAAGCGGGGGCAGGTGTCTTTGACCTTCCCGGTGGTCGGAGGAGGGCGTGGGACCGATGGCGTGGTGCTCGGCCGGGTGCAAGGCACAGGTTGCCGTCTGGATGTGCTTTTCCATTTCTGATTTCACACTTCGGTCCTTGGGAGAGTTTCGCTGATTGCTTCTCTGTCCCTACCTCGTGGTAAGGCTACTCTTCGGAGGAGGTATTGGGGCACGCTCTGTTTCTGTCCCATGAAGTGCGAAGCCTGAGGAGCTCAGTGAATTTCTGTGCCTTTGGTCTGCCGCACCCAGAAACGTGAGCACTGGGGTTTAGGGACTACATGCTTGGTGAGCTTTGGGTCTTTTCCTTTGGCTTAATCACCATTTATGGTGTGACTCACAGAGAAATAATCACTGCCTTTGGCTAAAAGAATTTTTTTTTCTTTTAAAATTACAGAAGTGGAACAGAATTGGGAAGCTGTGGATGGCAGCGAGGGGGAGACAGAAAAGAAGCACTTCTTCGTTAATATCTGCCACAGGGTGCTGCAGGAAGGCCGGGCCAGAGGCTGCCCTGAAGACGCGGCCGTGTGCTCTGTCGGTGAGTTGTGCTCAGGGCGGGGCTCACGGTACTGGTTTTCCCAAAGGCACATAGCGCTTGGCTGCATCCGGTTTGGAGCGAGTTAGAGAATCCTCCTGTGGCTTCTGTCCGTCTCCTCTCTCTGGGCTCAGCGCAGCCAGGACGGGGAGGAGAGCGACTCACATGGAGGTAACCACTCGGGATGCTCTAGAAACTAAGTGCTCTGCTGCCAGGGAGTGGCCAGAGCCGTCTGAGGTGAGCTGCCCCTGTAACTGGGGTCAGAAGGAGCCAGGTTGGGGATTACTTGGTCATCTTTTCCCTTTGTAACTTGGAGAATAACATTGCCAGGACTTGTGTGAAACTGATCTTCAGTTTTTAACAGCTTTACTGCCCGTGACTGTTGAGTTACGGCTTTGGACAAGTGGCATCTCATCGTACTCTCCGTAGAAGAGTACTTGTGCCCCTTGGGTTCCTTCTGCTGTAACTCTGTCGGTCCCGTGGTTTTCCTGCAGAGGCTGCCCGGTTTGACGTGGATGTTTTGCACAATAGTTGTCTGCCACTTAAGGCTCACCTGGGAAATGAGAGGCAGGGGGAGTAATCAGAATCTGTTACAAACATTAGATAAAGAGTTGTGAACCCGGGTTGGGTTTTGGGAATTACCCCGGTATTCCACATTGCTGATGTGTCTCCCGAAGCTGGTCCAGGCATGCCCATGCCTCTGTGTAAGCAGGACTGGGGACAAGGTTTCAGGGCTTCATAGTAAAAGTCAACTGACTCGAGAATGAAGTAGTCACCTGCCTGGCTTGCTGGACAGGTTCAGTTAGTTTCTGCTTTGGTCCTGGGACAAACTCTAGCCTCTTGGCTGTGCTTTCAAAAGACCTGTGTTTCAGGGGAGCCAAGGCCCTGGAAGTCGGGGAACGGTGTTACTTTCTGGGATGGTGTGACCTGCGTGCTTGCTGTCTGCCTCTCGTGCCCACGGAGCTGGACATTGTTTATCGTTACTGCTCTGTCCCAGTGGGCCTAGAGGTGGCCTTGGTGTCCTCAGTGTGGCTGCCACGGCCTGGCCAAACCTGTCCCTCGAGAAAAACCCACCGACCACGGGGCCAGACTGGGTGGGCTGGGAAGAGGTCACAGCACCCTGCTGGGTCCTGGCTGTCGCGTTTGTACCTCTTTTTCTACATCGTCATCATTTATAATTATGTCTTCTGTTTTCCCTTTCTTCCAGATAAGAATGGATTTAAAAGTCTAGGCAAGTTTATTTCTTCTCCCACAAAAGAGAAAGGGAACCTTCAGCTCTCCTATTCCGACGGTAGCGACTGTGGCCACAAGAAGATAACGACTAACATAACACTCATCTGTAAGCCAGGTGAGCCCTTTTGAGAAGGGGGAGAGGCGACATGTGCTGGTGGCTTCTGTCCCGGGTGAGATTGCGCCCTTCATTTCTGTTTCTCACGGGCCGCTGCCCAGAGGGGGAGGTAGAAAGGGTTCGTACCGCACATTTCCAGTTCTAGAACTTACAGAGGCGGTCTGTGGATTTGAGACCCCAGCCCCCACCCAAGACCAGTCCAGAAATGGAGAAACCATATGGTGTCAAGAGCGTCATCTTGCAATTTTCCAAATGAGTTATGGGTCTCCGTGCGGCTTCCTCTTCCTCGGGACTGATACCGCGCGGCTGTGCGCCTGCTTTACTTCCTCCAAAGGGGGAAAATCGTGAGCGCTTGAAAAATGTTGTCCGTGATCTCACCCTTTAGAGACAATGCTCTTCTTCACTTATCTATATTTATGGGTTTACATTGTTGTACAGGGTCAAAATCTGTATATATTCAGGATTTTTTTTTCAATGTTCCTCAAAACATGGCATTTTGTGAATACTCTTCTGTGTTTCGCAGTTATAGTTATAATTTTGAGGGACTTCCTTGTTGATAATGGTTTGGTCTTACTATTTTTAACCATTTTCCCTATTGTTGGGTTAATTGTGTGTCTCCAGGGCTGGCGATTGTGCTGTTGCAGGTCCCTTGTCCGCCTCCTGTTGAAATATTTTCTTTGGATCAGTGCCCAGCTGTGGGAGAAGGTCAAGGGCTAGGACTATTTTTTTGTTTTTGAGTGTTTTTTGAATTGTGGGTAATATATATGTAACACAAAATTTATTGTTTTTAAGAAACTGTAGTAAAATGCGCATAACATGAAATTCAACATTTGGCCTTTCTAGGGTGTCCGGTTCAGTGGCATGAAGCACATTCCCAGCGTCGTGCCGCCATCGCCACCGTCTGCCTCCAGAACTTTCTCATCTTCCCACTCTGTCCTCGCTGAACATGAGCTCCCCACCCCCATCCCTGGCAATTGCCCGTCTTTCTTGCCTCCACAGGTTTGACGACTCTAAGAACCTCACGTCAGCGGAATCCCAGTATTTGTGGGACTATTTTTAGTTGAGGACCGATTAGTGATACATTTGTCTTCCTCACTGACAGGTGATCTGGAAAGTGCTCCAGTGTTGAGAGCCTCCGAGGATGATGGCTGCTTCTATGAGTTCGAGTGGCATACAGCCGCGGCCTGCGTGCTGTCCAAGACGGAGGGCGAGAACTGCACGGTCTTTGACTCCCAGGCAGGTGTGTGCCTGCACACCACCTTGGTGGGGTGCCCTCTCCAATGGCTTAGGTTTTTTTTTTTTTCCTTAAATATTTCCTGTGAGAGTTTAAGAGCTAACCCACTTGAGAACTAGACTAACACTGTTTCACCAGAGTTCTGGTGTCTGTGGAGATAAAGAGGAAGCTACTGCCTCTTAGATGCTTGGTAGAGGGCCGTGTGCAGTGAGAGCAGAATGCGAGGACCACAAGGAAATGAATGGTGTTTGGAAAGGCTCTTTGCATAAGTTAATGGCCTAGAAACCCGCCTTTGACTTTTCACGAGGGTCACTGCGTTGTGGTCATCTCGCTTCACACGGACTGGTTGGTTGTTCATTGGTGGTTTTGGGCCTTGAGTCTGGTTTTAGGTTAACGCAGTAAAGCGGGCATGGTGGTGGCAAATCCATCCCCAGGGCAGATGTCCGCCAGGGCAGTTCCGGTGGCCTGAGGGGAAAGCATCTCTTTGGCCATTTCGCGGCTCCCTGCCAGTGGCCGGTTCCTGGGAAGACTGTCTTTGAAGCTGTGAGCCTGGGGCCACCCTTCTCGACTGTGGTCTGACTGACCTTACGTATGGCGTCGTTTTCACTCTTCCTTAGGGTTTTCTTTCGATCTGTCACCTCTCACAAAGAAAAATGGTGCCTATAAAGTTGAGACAGACAAGTATGAGTTCTACATAAATGTTTGTGGTGCGGTGTCTCTGAGTTCCTGTCCGCCGGGCTCCGGAGCCTGTCAAGTAGCAAAAATGCAAGTAACTTCCTTTTTAGTTACGGGCTTTCCTTCGATATCTCATACTGACAGATGTTTTATTCAGGACTAGGTGTGTTCTCCACAGACATCATTGCTTTTCAGGGAGCAGTCAACTCTAAGAAGCTCTGGCTTCAAAAGCAGAGGATGCCAGGAGCTCGATTTCCTGGAAAGGGAGCAGGTCGCACGCATGCTCGGAGTTTGTAATACCTTACTTCAGCAAAGCTTGCGTGTCTTCGGTTGTTAGATAACGCACATGTTTCTCTGTTCGGTGTGGTAATAGCTCGGCGGGGGGGGGGGGTGGTTGTACCTTAAACCAGCTATGCTGAGTGTGGCCTTGGGTCCTGGTGTGGGGTGAGGCTGCCCTTCGGCCCCACCGCAGACCCCGGTGATCTGTAGCCCTGGGTCGGGGACATCACCCCCGCGCCCCCCACCCCCGCACTGCGGTGGCCTTGCTCCGGGTCACAGCATGACAGCCCTTCTGGCCCTGCTGGCCCTGCTGTCCTTCCTGAGAGATGCTTGTTTGCTTGTTTTAGTGGTAATAAGGCTTGGAACTTGGGACTGAGCAATGCTAAACTGTCCTATTACGACGGCATGATCCAGTTGAACTACAAAGATGGCACGCCCTATAATAATGAAAAGCACACACCAAGAGCCACACTGATCACCTTCCTCTGTGACCGAGAGGCCGGAGTCGGTGTACCTGAGTATCAGGTAGGAGCTGTGCGGCATGTGCACGCGTGGGCCTCCATCACCGATGAGAGCCGGGAGGGAGAGAACGCTGGTCTCGTAAAGGCAGGGGGCAAGAAAACAGTGGGTAGAACAGGGCTGGTGACTTCTCTGGAATGAAATGAGGTTCTAACCATAGGTGAGGCGTGAGCTGTGGTCTTTCCTGGGGAGAAACCATCAATGTGTCTGGCTCCCTGAGACACAGGACCCTGTCATGGGCCCTTTACTTGGAAGCAGAGCTATTATTTGTCTGGTTTCTTGGCCAGTCAACATCTCCTATGATTTTAATTAATCTTTTTAGATTTGCCGGGGTATGTAGGCACCGTTCATCCAAGCTGGTTATTCTTTGGGCCGTACACTTCGGTGGTTACCCACGACCCTGTTGATTTTGTGTATGAAACTTGCATCAGAAATCATGCTGATGCTACTCAGCTGACTCCTAATCTATTACTGGGACATCGTCATTTGTAATAAGACAGGTGTAGACGGGCAAAGTAGACTTTCTTTCCTGTGGTTCTTACTTACGGAAAATGCCCGCCATTTCTTAAATGCTGACTTTGTGTTAACGTTCTGCTTTTTCTTTGCCATATGTCCCATTTCTCTCCTTGTCACGCGACCAGGAGGAAGATAACTCCACCTACAACTTCCGGTGGTACACCAGTTATGCCTGCCCGGTGGAGCCCCTGGAGTGTGTGGTGACCGACCCCTCCACGATGGAGCAGTACGATCTCTCCAGGTGAGGCCAGGGCCAGCCCGCCCTTGGCCTTGGCCCCGGCCTGGGTCCAGGTTGGCTTAGGCTTGGTTGGTGAGCTCATAACTGGGTGGATAATGGGGAGTCAAGTAAGTTCTGGGGGCGCAGGGCCAAGATAAGTGGAGTTTTAAACAGAAGGAATTCTAACAACGGTCTGGTCGCCTTTGTGACGTTCACTGCTCCTTGTCATAGCAAAGTCTGTCTTCAGCTGCATCATTTACAACACGGACTGTCAGTACAGAGGTGTGGGGGAGGGGGCGGTGCAGGGTCCGCTGAGTGCGAGTTCAGTGAAGGTCGAGCTAGTGGTGGGTGTTGTGAGTCACAGTGAGCTGCATCCCGTGGTTTGACAGGTAGGGCAGTTTCGTTCTGTCCGTAAGTTCTAAGAAACGAGTTGTCGGACTGGGATCTGTTAGCATCAGAAGCATACATTTTGCCTTGACATTTTAGTCTCGCGAAATCCGAGGGTGGTCGTGGAGGAAACTGGTACGCCATGGACAACGCGGGCGAGCACAGCTCGTGGAGGAAATACTACATAAATGTGTGTCGCCCTCTGAACCCGGTGCCGGGCTGCGATCGGTACGCGTCGGTGTGCCAGATGAGGTACAAGAATGAGCAGGTGGGTCTCACCCTCCCTGCAGAGCACGTGACTCGGCGGGTGGAGGTGGGTATTTTAGAGGCCGCTGAGACAAAACCCCCTGAGCAGGAGGAGCGCCCCCCGCACGTGATCGCGCTTGAGTCGTCGTTCGGATTTAGAACTTCACGAAATGCCTTGGAGCTGGCGGCCTCCGGTCACGGCACGGGGTGGAGGATGCTCCGATGCCTGGTGTTGACAGAGCTCACGTGTGTCTTTCAGTCTGTAGCCCTCTGTGAAGAACGGTTTTTGGCTCCAGAGGCTCTTGGTTCTGCTCACGCCGGGGAGTGTGGCTCGGGACCGTTGCAGTGGCTGTGGCGGGGCCGTGCGTGCTCCCTTGCTTGGGGTGCCTCCTCCCTGATCCAGTGACCGTCACAACTTTGGGCCCTTTGCCTGTGTTCTTCCTGGTCAGGGAATCTTAAAAGATGTATGTGTGCTGCTTTGAAAATAGTGCATGTTACGTCGGGAATGTACTTTTCCTGGCGCCTGTCATGAGGCAGCTTGGAGCGCACCCTGGTGGGTCGGAGTGACGTTCCCCGCTGTGTGTGTGCGGGCACACCCGTGTGCGCGTGCTCTGTTGGAGCAATGGCCTCCGAGTACAGTCAGTCATCGTTGTCCCTGGGTTCTGTGTTTGCGAGTCACTGCCTTGCTGGTACGGGTCTGTGGCCCCAGATCAAAAGCTGCAGTGCCCCAGTCCTTTGTGGATGTGTGTGGACTGGCCCCAGAGTGCATTCCCAGTGGAGGCGGGGCCAGGCGAAGCTCTTCCTTCTCAAGGCCTGTCCGATCGACGACCGTGGAAGGGGACATGCTGGGCCGTGTGGGGTCTGGGGGCAGGGCTCGAGGTCCACCTTGGATGCCTGTTGGGATGGCCTCAGACCGATCACTCACCACATCTGAACCTCCCTTCCCCTTTCATAAAATAAAATAGAATGTGCCAGCAGGAGTTCTCAGGATTTAAGATCATCATCTCTGTGGGATGGTGTCTGTATAGGTACCTGTTTCCCCGGGAGTGACGGGGTGATGTTTGTGGCGACTTCACAGATCACGAGTGCTGTGAAAAACGAGAATCAAATGAAGCAGTCAGGAAGAAGCCTTGTTTTCTCTGTGGAGGGAAAACCTAATAGACCCGTTTGTTTGCAGGGCTCCTTTTCTGAGGTAGCATCCATCAGTAACTTGGGGGTCGCAAAGGCAGGCCCTACGGTGGAGGACAGCGGCAGCCTCCTCATAGAGTACGTGAATGGCTCGGCGTGCACCACCAGCGACGGGAGGCTGACCACCTACACCACCAGGATCCATCTCGTCTGTTCCAGGGGCAGCCTGGTAAGGCGCGCGTTGCCCGTGACCTTGCTTCCTTCAGGGTCTTCCGTGGCGGAGTGCCAGTAGATGTGCGTCTTCTGGAGATGAAGGAGTCTGGGGTGGTGGTTCCTTTCAGGGTTTTGTGTGGATGCTATCCTGTCCCTTAGTTCTTTTCAGCTGGTGATGGAGGATCCGGACGACAGAACAGGTCTTAGGGACATTCATAGACGAGGAAGCTGGGGTCAGTGCCGCTCAGGGCCACAGATGAACAGGGAGGGTTATATGTGTAATTTGTGGGCAAATCAAGGATAAAAAATGAAGGCCAGGAAATAGAGAAAGTTACAGAGATTGCTTCTGGCCCTGAGTTCCTCAGCCAGGGCAGAACAGAAGAAAAAATTCCACAAATAAAACTGCTCTGGGGGTCATTGTATGGTCCCAATCGTTTTCCTAAAAAAAAAAAAAAAGTCAGTAAAATGTATATATAACATAAAATGTACCATTTAAGCCTTTTTAAGGCATTCAATTCAGTGGCATGAAATACCTTCATGGTGTTATGCCCCATCCCTGGCTCTCATGCTCAGAACTTGGCTGTCACAAACTCAGTCGCTTTTTAACCTGGGGTTTCGCATTTATATCTGGGTCATGTGTTTTTTGAATAATTGCCAGACTCTTAGATGAATGCGGAGTGGAGATAACGGAATTCACGTTTATTATCCAATAAGTTATTTAAAAGGGTCAGGTGCGCGTGCTGAGTACGGCTTCCTCTGGCTTCGTCAGAGGAAGAGCACAGTGTATCCAGAGCCGGGGTCCCGTGGACTTTGCCCCCCACGTTCCAGGTGCCTTGCAGATCCCGAGGTCTCTGTGTCATTTGCAAACACACTATTTTTTCCAAGAGGTGATTTCTTTAGAGGTCAAGAAGGGGTCTCTGATAAGGGGATGAAGTTATTAGCTGGGTGAGTGTGGGCCGGTGTTGTGCAAGAGAGGTGTTCCATGACTGCACAGTAAACACACTCCATGATTAGCCTGGGGTTGGGTTTGCTGCTTTCTTCCTCAGTCTCAGGAAGGGTTCCCAGCTGCCCAGCCCAGCCCTTGCCCTCCTCTGGGCACGTGTGTGACCCCTCCTTAGAGCCTTGCCTGCCTCCCCCTTCCCACTGTGGTTTCTCGTTGCCGTGGACATACTGGACTGTTCCAGGCGGTTTTCCAGGGTCCTCAGTTTTCCAGCTTTCCTGTGACACCTTATGTGGACTGTGTTGTGTTCTCAGAGTGGCCTCCCGTAGTCACTATATCTCCGAGGGCCTGTGTGGGGCTGGCCATGCCCCGTGCAGCCAGAGACCGTGAGCAGGGGTCACGTCTGCAGGGTTCCGCAAGCCACGGGACTTTCAGAACTTTCACGGCTAAAGCTGTTCCTTTTCACAAACACACTGTGGGGCAGTAGGGATCGATGTACTTCTGTTTTACTGGGATGGGTGTCGAGGCCAAGAGGGTGGGGGACTTCCAGGTCTGAGGGTGCTCGGTGGGCAAGGTGCGGTCTCCCCATCAGGCGACCGCCATTTCCTTCTCCTGTGAGCCTGGACGGGTGTCCTGACTCCCTGGGCCCCTGTGTTCTCGTCTGTGTACACATGGTGGGTGATGACAGAACCGGGTTCCTGGGGTCATGGGGAGGCTCCGTTGAGAAATGCTAACAGAACTCCCAGTGGCGTGATAAACTCTCGGTGTGAGCTGCTGTGGCTGCAGAACGTGGTCCCGCGTGTATTTGGGGAACTTCTCTCTCACACACACCCAGAAAAGTGCACAGAGTGTACGTGACATGGACAGCTGGGAGCACGCTCACACTGAGCTGGGAGCAGCTGCGTGGAGCACAGGCGCCCCTTCCAGTCACTTCTCTGCCCCTGCGCTGGCCTCCGACCCCACAGGTCACTTCTCCCCAGTTTTCGGCTTATATAGGTGAACTCTCTGTGCCTGGCTTCTCACGTTGCGTGTTCTTAGCATAGAGCGTTTCTCAGAAGCACGGGCTTAAGCGCAAGATTTGGACCCCGGTTGTGCTGTTTACTGCCCCGTGACCTCAGGTGGATTTCGTGACATCCAAGCCTGAGGGGTACCATCTTTTTAGTAGGAATAATGAGGACATTACATCGTAACTAGCTAGTGCAAACAGGCGGCTGGCCAATCATGGACACACAGTTAAACATTCAGGAGGGTCTGGCTGGTTTCATGTATGAGGCCGCTGCTGTCTTGGTGAGATTGAGCCGTCCTGTCGTGCTGACTGTCCCCCGGGTTTACTCTTTCAGAATCCTCACCCCATATTTTCCCTCAGTTGGGAGTGTGTGGTCAGTTTCCTGTGGAACACAGAGGCCGCCTGTCCTATCCAAATAACGACGGACACAGACCAGGTACGTGTGCGGTCGTGGGGTGTCTCGGTGAGCCGGCTCCGAACCTTCCCACCCGGGTGTCCCGGCTCTGCACTCGCCCCTTCCCTCGTGCTTCCAGATCTGTTAGTGATGCCCTCGTTTCCTGCGTGTTGACAGCAGACCTCTGGGAGTCCTGTTGCGTGGCTCTCCCCCACCCTGGCTCGCAGATGCTGGGCTAAGAACCAGACCCTCAGCCTTACTCCCCGCTGACTGCAGACTCCTGCCCTTTGCTCCATTCCCTTGTCCCATTTGTGTTGCGGTGGCACCCCGGGGGGCTCTGAGGGTTCGCCACCGCCGAGAAGTGAGTGGTGAGCACATCGCTTTAAGACCTCACACGTACCAGTGCCCCATCATCTACGGGACCTGGCCCATCTGTTTTGGTGTGATGCTCAAGGTTCTAAAACTCTGACCCCAGCCCCGTTACTGCCATTTCTTCTGTGTGTCTGTTGCCATCCTGGCGTATCCTGCTCTTGGGCATGGCCTGTGCTCGTGTCCTCGGGCGAGCCCTCCTGCGGGGCCTGGCAGCCGGCTGTGCTGTGATGTGCTCTCGGACTCCGAAGGGAGACTCGTGGTTCCCACAGCCCTGGCTGTTTCCTCCGTGGTGGGACTTCTTTCTCTCTCTCCACCGTTAAAATCTCCGCTTTAACAGCAGAACCTAGGCTCCCCTGAACAGCTGTTCCCAGCCAGGGTCGTGGGCTGGTGGAGCCTGCAGAGGGTGGGGAGGGCAGGGTGCCGCACTCTGTCCTCGGCAGTACGTACCACGGCTGGGGCTGCTGCTCCTTTCCCCGCATCTGGTGGACTGCGCAGGAAACAGACAAGGGGGAGGGGAAGGCTTACGACGTCTCTTAGAAGAGAAGGGACGTGAGGTCCCTTCTCGTGCCTCCCATCACCATTGCCTTTAGGTGAGTAAGTGAGGTGGAAAACAGAACACTTAAACCAACTTTGTTTTTTTTGCTTGTTTTTGTTGTTAATCAATCATGTCTGCTGTCTGCTGGGGGTTTGAGGTCAGTGAGAAGCGTGTGTTCTGTGAGGTCCGTGCGCCCAGGCTTTGGAGGTACGCTGTGTTTTCTGAGTTCCTGTGTCTCTTTCCCCCATTGCTCCTGCAGGCCTGTTCCATAAGGGACCCGAACAGTGGCTTTGTGTTCGATCTTAACCCGCTGAACAGTTCCCAAGGATACGTGGTCCCGGGAATCGGGAAGACTTTTGTGGTAAGAGTTATGTGACGAATTTCCAGTTTGCTTTGAAACAAGGCAGTATGCACTGAAGTCACCCGCAGCTGGGGTGGCTGGTGGCAGGTGTCTTTAGGAATGTCACAGCAATGGCAGCTCTCACCCAGGAGGAGACAGAAAATCCAAATTCAAGGGGAAAGGGAGGAAAAACTCAGTCCCATCCTGCTGTAGGGTTGATGTGAGGGTGCCATTTTTCCAAAAATAAATTATTCCTGATCTGTTGCTGTGTGTCTGGAGCCGTGGTTTTGGGCCAGCAGCGTCGGAGTCACCTGGAATTTGTTTGAAATACAGATTTTTGTGGGGTAGGTCCATCAGTTTGTTTTAACCATCCCCCAGGTGATTCCGATGCCCCCTGGAGTCTGAGAACCACCAGTCAAGAGGAAGTGGTAGTGGGGCACCTGGGTGGCGAAATCGTTAAGCGTCTGCCTTCGACTCAGGTCATGATCCCGGGGTGCCGGGATCGAGCCCCACATCGGGCTCTCTGCTCAGCAGGAGGCCTGCTTCTCCCTCTCTCGCTCCCTCTGCTTCTGTTCCCTCTCTCTCACTGTCTCTCTGACAAATAAATAAATAAAATCTTTAAAAAAAAAAAAAAAGAGGACGTGGTAGTTACCTGATCCTAGAAAAGAGAGATGATCCAGGTGGCTATGTTCTAGAATCTTCTGACAGCACTTCTTTCATTGATAGGCCTGGCAGAATGAGAGAGTAACCTTCGAAAACACGAAGTTGGGATAAGAACGTATTTTGTAGATCTGATACCGAGGTGCAGGTACACCTCACACAGGAGAGCATACAGCTTGTTTCGCTGCCCGGCAGAGCACCGAACAGGGTTTGCCTCTCAGCAGCTCTGTGGCAGGTCCTCCACCTACCCCGCAACTCCCAAATTGTTCAGGCAGTTTGGTTTATAATAGGTGAGAGCGTATGTGTCCACACGTGAGAGTGAGAGGCAGGCAGACAGACAAGAACGTTGTTGACCTGCGTAGAGGACGTGCTGGAAGGTACTCTGCCTCCTAAAGAATGTGCTAGAAGCAGGCCAGCCAGGCTCTGCCTGTGGCGGCTGGCAGGGGTGTCAGGAGGTGCCAGGTATGTTGAGGTTCCTGGGTGACAGCATAGCCTGCTGCCATCTACTTAGGACAACACTGCCTTCTAGCCGACTCCCTGGCTTTGTGCCCTCGTCCCCTGGGCCTGCTGGGCTCCGCTGCCCCCAGGTCCCCCCGGGGCCCTCCCTCGCTGCTGAAGCTGCCGAGGGAGACATCTCCCCGGGGCCTGCACCCCCAGTTGGAGGGGCCGCAGGTGCGGGCAGCCAGAAGCCAGTGCCCACGGCTCAGCAGGGCAGGCCCGGGGGCTTCTCTCAGCCCTGATGCTCATTCACAGACGAGACCTTGAAAGAAGGAAAGGGAACCTGCCCCAGCATTTTGTCCCCGAGGTCTCCTGCGCATAGCCCACCTGGTGGCTGAGCCCCTAACTGGCCATTTCCGGAGTAGGGGGCTTCAGTTTTTAAGGAAAGCGCTTTCAGCGTGTGACCTCGATGGTGGACATGCCGTCTGCGAGCGCTTAGCGGAAGTGGAGGAGCCACCCTGTGTCTTCCTGCTCTGGAGCGTGTCCTGCCTCACTGTCCGGACAACGCGCTGTCCGCATTCTGTCCCCTGCGGCGAGCCTCTTGCCTTCATGGACGTGGCGCTGTGTCAGTAAACACGCTGGGCATTCCTCTGAAGCAGCTTGTGGGCATTGTCATTGGACTTCAGATGTCGCCTTCCGTGCGAACTTCAAGGGCTTCACGGCCTGAGCGTGTGGTTGGTGACTTGAACACTGTCTGGGTCGTGGGGCAGCGTTTGAGCTGGTGGGGCTCTTGTTCGTGGCGAGTTACATGGCCCGAGTTAACGTGCGTGGTTCTCGCTGTCTGGCCCCCAGTTTAACGTGTGTGGTACGATGCCCGTGTGCGGGACCTTCGATGGAAAACCAGCCTCTGGCTGTGAGGCGGAGATTGAGACAGAGGATCTCAAGAATCTGAAGCCAGAAAGGCCGGTTGGACTCGAGAAAAGCCTGCAGCTGTCCACAGAGGGCTTCATAACTCTGACCTACAAAGGGCCTCTTTCCCCCGCCACAGGTGAGCTCTGGACAAATTGTGGTGCAGCTCTTGGGTGTCCCGGGGTCTCTGTGACTGGGAACCTTCTGAGCATGTACCGAGAGCCACCTGCTGTCCTGCCCCCCACCTCCCGCCTCTGGGCCGTGGCCCCGCACTCCCAAATCGTCCTGTGTGCTCCACCAGGTCCCAGTGTGCGACCCTGTCACGAGCGGGGTTGTGCTGTCGGCTCTCCTTCCTCCTGTCCCGTCCCCAGCCTCCTCACAGTCAGTCCCTCAGGTGGTTCTTGGACGTAAAGATTTTCGACCTCTGGCTTGGTACTAAACCTCTTTGCTTCAGTTCCCTCCCGGACCAAATGGGGATGATGGCGTCACCTGCCGCCCCTGTGGACTGCTGCCACCCCTGGCTGTAGGAGCCCTTCAGTGGCCCCCGCCCCCCACCAGCCTCCCCAGTATTCTGTGTTTGGAAACATGTCTTTCGTTCACTCCTGTGTACCAGGAACTCAGTATTGTCCAGGAACCAATGACATTAGCTCATGTTTGGGTTCACGAGCGGATGCTGCGGTTCCGTTTTCTGGAATATCAGGACGGAGGACGTTATGTTCACCGCATGAGCCCGTGGTTGTGTGGGTCACTGTTGCGGTGAGAGGGGCCACTCAGCAGTTCATGTCAGGCCCCGGGAAGCAGACCAGCGTGGTGGTGTCGTCATTTTAAAGAGGGGCTGTGAGGTTTGTTCCCAGTGGCCACTGCTGCTCTGGGATGAATCATGATGGCTGCTCTGTTTCTTAAAGTCTGGCCTCTTCGTTCCCCAGGGACCGCTGATACCTTTATCATCCGCTTCGTTTGCAACGATGATATTTACCCAGGGAACCCCACATTCCTGCATCAGGACATTGACTCTGGCCGGGGGATCCGAAACACTTTCTTTGAGTTTGAGACTGCCCTGGCCTGCGTCCCTTCTCCTGTGGATTGCCAGGTCACAGGTAAGACTGAGAGCACCCAGCTTAGGAGGCCGGTCGAGGGCGTGCGTGTGTGTGTGAGTCTGTCTACACGCACGTGCAAGCGTGTGGTGGTGTGTGGCGTGTTTGTGTTCTGTGCCTCTTTGATCCTTACGCTTGAGATGTTTCTCTTGAAGAGAATCTGGACTAAGGGTTTTAATCTATATTTTGGGATCAGAAGCTATTTAAGAATAGAAGAAAACTCAGGGGAAAGAAATATTATAAGATCTTATTTGAGGACCTAAAAGAAAGGCTGTGAAGCTGTGTAAGGCACACCCCGATGCCAGACAGTGTCCCCAGGAGGCCTTGGGCTCTGTACCTCCTGTCAGTGGTCCCCCTTGCGAGGGGCAGCTTAGAGGGGCAGAGCGAGTATACGTAGGAAGACACTGGGCTTCCTGTGGCTCTCCTGATTCCTTAGCAACCAGCATCAATTTCGTGCATCAGGGGTCTGCGGTCAGGGGTCTTTGGTCAGTGAGAAAGCAGGGCTAGCCTGTGTTTCCGTGTATTTCAGATGATGCTGGGAATGAGTATGACCTGAGTGGCTTAAGCAGAGTCAGGAAGCCCTGGACTGCTGTGGACACCTCGGCTGATGGAAGAAAGAGAACTTTCTATTTGAGTGTTTGCAACCCCCTCCCTTATATTCCTGGATGCCACGGTGAGTTGAGAGCATTTGACGTGAGTTCCGTCTGCCTCCCTCCTGTCCCCTGCCCCAGACGAGCTCCCGGCTCTTGCAGGCAGTGCAGTGGGGTCCTGCCTGGTGTCAGAAGACAACAGCTGGAACCTGGGCGTGGTGCAGATCAGCCCTCAAGCTGCAGCGAATGGGTCCCTGAGTATCGTCTATGTCAATGGTGACAAGTGCGGGAACCAGCGCTTCTCCACCAGGATCACGCTCGAGTGCGCTCAGACCTCGGTGCGTGAGCGGATGAACGCAAGCGTCTGCCTGTTGGTGCTTCCCTTCTCTCCATCTTCTCTCTGAGTTCAGAGCTGCCCCTGCTTTCCTGGGTTTTAGGCCTTCAGTAGTATTTGGCTGGATTCTGACTGACTTCAAAACATAAAAACATAAGTCGTTGGTTTCTATTATAGGGATCCCCAACATTTCAGCTTCTGGATGATTGTGAGTATGTGTTTGTCTGGAGAACGGTGGAAGCCTGTCCCGTCATCAGAGTGGAAGGTAAGACCTGGGGCCCAGCCCCCCGACAGTTGTAAACGGCTGAAGTAGCAGAGACTCCAGACAGCATCCTAGGTGCAAAAGCCCATCGTGTTGGCCACGTGCGTGGTCCTGAGCTGCTACGTAGTGGAGGGATCGTTTCTTACCCGTGGGTTTTGACTCTGGTGCTTGGCTGACTTTGCCAGTGACATCCTCCTCACCTGCCTGGAGTGATGGTGGGTTATTGCCTTCCTGCATTTAGGAATCTTAACTTGGGGTTTTGATGGGTTAAATGGATCTTTACCCTGTGACCTTGGCTTCTCTGGAAGGCTGTCTGATAGGCAATTTGTACTGTGTGTACAAGCATGATGAGAAAACATGGAAACGGCATTTAATGCTTATTTTAAGACAGTAATCACCTGATTAAAAATTGGAAGACTTTTTTTGCCCGACAGTGCGAGTGTCGGTGGGGTCACGGTTGCCCTTCATCTCTGTGTGTTCTTGAAGGAGACAACTGTGAGGTGAAGGACCCGAGGCACGGCAACTTGTACGACCTGAAGCCACTGGCTGTCAACGACACCGTCGTGAGTGCCGGCGAGTACACCTATTACTTCCGCGTCTGTGGCAAGCTGTCCTCGAAGGTCTGCTCCACTAGCGACAAGTCCAAGGTGATCTCATCGTGTCAGGAGAAGCGGGGACCCGAGGGATTTCAGAAAGTGGCAGGTACCGTACGGTTTTTTCTGCTCTTGTGCAAGAGAGGAATTACGTATTAAGGTGTTACGCTGAAGGGGGATCTCTTTCTAGAGTCGGAAGACAGCTGTGTTCTGGTGAAATATTAATGGTGCTTCTGATTTCATTGGATTTTCTTAAGCAGAATGTGTACCGGCAGATGTCGTTAGAGCATCTTATCTGTTGGTTCTTAGCCATTCCAGTTGCCGATGCTTTGTTTTAACTCAGGGCAGGCTGAAGTAGCCAGTGGCGGGTGTTCTGAGGTAGTACTTCCTAGAGTTGAGTCAGAGGGGAGGCATCTAGGATGGGGTTTGGCTCTGAACTTACAGCGCAGGCTGTTGTTCACAGTGCTGCCTCAGCAGCTGGGCGAGTGAAGCTGTGTTTAAGGACGTTTAAAGATTGTATTGTAGAAAGAGCGAGAGAGCTCGTGGGCACAAGGTGGGGGGAGGGGCAGAGGCAGAGGGAGAGGAGCTCAGGCAGACTCCTCCTTGAGCACGGGTTCGATCCCGCGGCCCTGAGATCATGACCTGAGCTGAAACCAGGAGTCAGACACTTAACTGAGCCACCCAGGTGCCCCTAAGTTTAAGAACTTGGAAAAAGAAGTAGCTGATGTGACAAGTGTGTGGGGAACTCGTAGGGGCCACCTCTCAGGTGACGAGGCTGGGGAGTGGCTGCCGCTCATCGTTCCCACCCTCAGTGGGTAACGTGGTAACCTGGGGTGAGAGGAGGCCTGGGGCGCAGCGCGGCCGGGAGCAGGTTCCAGCGCCCGGGGCCGGGCGTGCCCGCTCTTCTAGCCCTTTGCTCAGGGGATGTGACGGGTCTGCTAGGGCGGGCGTGGGGGCACCAGTCCTTGTTTTGATCCGGTTCTTTCTGAGCAGGTCTCCTCACTCAGAAGCTGACGTACGAGAATGGCTTGTTGAAGATGAACTACACTGGGGGGGACACTTGCCATAAGGTGTACCAGCGCTCCACAACCATCTTCTTCTATTGTGACCGGAGCACCCAGAGGGTGAGTGGGCTCCCAGCCGCGGCGCGGCCGCCGGGCCGGGTACGGCTTCCCCACACTCCTGCCCCTCTGTCTGCTCTGGAGTTTCAGACTCCCCTGGGTAGCTGAGTTTAGATGCCTCAGTTACAGAAGGTGCGTCGGAACCTTGGTCAGTTTGTGTGAACCTTCGTGACCATCCTTTCCCGTGTTCGCTCCCGAGATCCGAAGTGTGAGGAGCGAGCTGGAGTGTGCCCTCTGACGCGTCTCTCCCCTTCCAGCCGGTGTTTCTTAGGGAGACTTCAGACTGCTCCTACCTGTTCGAGTGGCGGACGCAGTACGCCTGTGCGCCTTTTGACCTGACCGAGTGCTCCTTCAAGTGAGTGGACACGTCCGTTGACTATTCCGCACGTTGGAGGAACGTGGGCCAGCTTTGGTGTTCGGGGGACAGGAGGTTAGCTTAGGTGGTTTCTCTAAGCCTTCGTCCCTTCCTAGTCAGATGAGCACTTGGACTAGGTTAACTTCCAAATCCTTCACAACTTCGGGTCAGGGATTGTTTTGGGTTAAGATGCACACCGAGAGGGGATTGCAGTTGGGACAGAAGACCTTGCGTGATTCCCAGGTGTAAGTGCAGTGGAGTGATCAGGACATCACCTGGCCTCCACTCCACCCTTGTCGGCCCCCAGACGTAGGTTTTCGGGGGCCATCGGTGGCTCTTTTGGTCTCGGGTCACCTGTGGTTCCTGGAATTGGGTGGTTTTGGGTTGTCTTGATGTAAGAGAGGGGGCTTTACGGTGTATGACTCCCAACAAGAGTTGTCCTTAGAACTGTCACAAAATAGGCACGTTGTATCCCATCCCTGGAAGTTTTGTCTGTGGTTCTGAGCGGTTAAGGGACATGCTGTCTCTTCTGCTGTGTGATGACCTGAAAGGGATCGCAGGGGTGTAGCGTTCAGTCCTGGGGGAAAGTAGAGTCACTTCCATGTTTCCCTTCCTTCCTGTTCTGTTTGGTTGCGTTCTCTCCTTTTATTTAGGTAAAGTAATTATTCTTTGAGTTTCAGTAACGTATGGTAAAGCGTACATTCAGGAATCTGCATTCAGTGATGTTGAATCGTCATTTGTTTTGAAATGTTTCTTTTTCCAACAAAATGCCTCGTGAGCATTTCCTTGTGAAACAAATTCATTTCTCATTTCTAGCGGGTGTAAATGACCTCCGGGTAGACCGCCCTGATTGGCTTAGCCGCTCTTACTGCCCTTTGAGGCTGTCTTCCGCTTTCTGAGATTTGTGTACAAAGAGCTTTTTTTAATATTTTTATACATAAAGCTTTTCCTATCATGTTTTTTATGCTCCATTTTTAAAAGAATTAATGAAGTAAAAAATGGCCTAATCAGTTGGAATGGAAGCTTACACGTGCACATTGTAATAAATTCATGAAAGTAGAAAAATGTATACAGTGAGGTCACCTGGTCGGTAAGTTTTTCTCTGACTGCACCATCTAAAATCTCAGCCTCCCCCCACCACCCAGCCCCAGACTTTTTTCCTCTTCAGCTTTAATTGTCCTCTGACATCTATACTTAAAAAAAACTTGTATCCTGTTTCTCCTGGTAATTTCTGTGAATTTCATAAGATGGGTGATTTGTATCTTTTTGGGTCAATATAACCTCTCAGCTTAGCACATATGTTTTGAACCAGTGGATGCTTTCCGATCTCCTCTTCCTGCTGGGACCTCGTGGGGTGGCGTCTGTGATTGCGCCTCTGCTCCACCTGGACCTGGCGCCCCCGGGGACAGACACTTGTCTTGCTCCCCGTTTACACTGCGCCTGCTGTGGGGTTGGCTCTGAGGAACGGTTGTGTGTGGGGTGTGTACAGTAAGTGAATTTCAGCCTGAGCAGACGGTCCGCACCAGTGCACGTGCACTCCCGTGGCCGCGGTTGCCTTGGGGCTGGACGGCAGGTGGCTGCCGCTGAGAGTGCTCCGAGCTGGGAGCGCTCTGTGGGGTATGCTGTTCGCCCTGAGCACGGGGAGTGCTTCCTTTGCAGGCTTCGTCTTTGCCTTTCTTTGGATTAATACACGACTTTGCTGAGCCGAGTCGTGAAGTTTCCTGAGCTCAGGTTCTGATTCTGACGGGAGGTGGTGGGCGAGGTCCAGTCTGAAGTTCTGTCCCTGGGCGGGACCTGAGGCCCAGGATGTCAGGCCCAGCCTGCACCTCAAATATTGAGCCTTTCCAGCGCTCAGTGTCCACCTGGAGTACCCGGTGAGCCTAACCACAGTGTTCTCTTCCCTCCAGAGATGGGGCTGGCAACACCTTCGACCTCTCGTCCCTGGCAAGGTACAGTGACAACTGGGAAGCCGTCACAAGGACAGGAGCCACCGAGCACTACCTCATCAACGTTTGCAAGTCTCTGTCTCCCCAGGCTGGCTCCGGTGAGGGAGGACTCCTGGTGGGCAGATGGCTTGTGGTCAGACTGGGGGCAGATCGAGCAAGAACAGGGTTCTGTGAAGGCGCTTTGGCCACGAGGTGGCAGGAGGAAGTAATTATTTAAGGGTCTCAGAACTGATCCCTGGGATGGTCTAGCAGAAGTCCTTGTTGGGAAAAAAAAAAGAAGAAAGAAGTCCTTGTTGAAGGCTCTTCTGGGAACATAGTAATCTTGTTTGAGCATGAGTTGGAGGCGGGTGGTGGGAATCATGGTGGCAGGTGACTCTTGGCAGGGTAGGAGGAGACACAGGGAGTGAAATAGATTGAGCTCGCGCCTGTGTTTACTGAGAGTGATGTGGGCGGGTGAGCCTCTTCACCTGAGGTCGTGGGCCGCTTCCTCTCCCTTTCTGTGCCAGGCAGATCAGTGACAGCGTGGTTCCTAATCCATGAGGTGGGACTGGTTTTTTATGCGGGGCAGATAGCACAGACGTTTTAGGGACTGGGAAGTCAGTAACTCTTCAAGATGGTCCTTGAATGTGGGCCATTTGAAATGTCCGGTTGGCTTACCTAGGTATTTTAGCTTCGACACATTGGGGATCAGAAATAACTGAGGCTGTGAAATCTTGGATTCTCCCCACACCCCGTGCCTACCCCCTTCCATCTGAAGTAAAACAGCATTTAACTGAGAAGTTCTGTGGCATCTTTGTCATCTCACGTGGAAGAAACCGCAGATGCCAAGTGTATCGCACGTCTGACGTTACTTACCAGATAAATCGCAGGCTGGAAGATCAGCAGAGGTAACGACCGTGTCTCCTCTCACAGAGCCGTGCCCTCCGGAAGCGGCCGCGTGTCTCCTGAGCGGCTCCAAGCCTGTGAACCTCGGCAGGGTGAGCGAGGGGCCACAGTGGAGAGATGGTGCCACTGTCCTGAAATACGTCGATGGTGACCTGTGTCCAGACCAGATTCGGAAGAAGTCAACCACCATCCGCTTCACCTGTAGCGAGAGTCAAGTGGTAAGTGACACAGTTTCCTGAGCCCCCAGTGCGGCAGCTCTGGGCCCGTACGGATCTCAGGGCCCGTGAGGTGGCCTCACTTCCCCTGTGTTGTGAGTGGAGGGTGCAGTGCTTGGGACGTCCTGCTGGACAGCGGGTGACGGCCGTGTTGCCTCAGCCCTGTGGCTCGTGGGCACCTACCTCTCTTTGCTGACTCCTCCCCAGGACTTGGGGAGTTCTGACTTGCAGTTCTAGTCTCAGAATTAGTGGATTCTCCTTTAAGTTTGGTCCCCGGAAGGTCCCCCCAAGGCTGTAGAGCAAACTGCTATTTGACAGTGCCCTTTGCCTTTACGGGTGCAGCTTGGGAGAAGCCGAAGGTGAGACAGACCAGGTTCAGGGCTGCTCTGTACTTCCTAGCTTGCTTACTCAGCTGTGCTGAGCTGTTCACACGTGAGTAACACGAGCTGTTTCCGTCTTGCCAAATTGTTGTGAGTTTAGAGAGAAGACGGAGGGGTGGACATCACTGCTGGTGCACCGCTGGGGTGCGGTAATGGCTGGGCTCATTTCCGTGGTCCAGGCCTCTCTCTAAGGGGTTGCTGTGTGTGAAGTTAAGCAGGTGTGGGACTGACTGAATTAATGGTTTCTCTAGACTGTTGTTCCCCACAGGGACATCTCCACGTGTCCCTGAGATGAAGGTGAAGCGCCGCGCGCGCGCGCTCTTCAAAGTTAGGGTTGTAGCTAATTTTTGGAATAAGGACAAGCCGGAGCAGCCCACTCAGTGTTCTAGGATGGAGAGCCCACTGGCTGCAGCTCTGTTCGGCCAGCAGTGGCAGGAGGAGCTCTGGGGTCTTCCCTCTGACAGGGGCAGCAGCTGGGCCTTCCTCCTCGGGGAGCTGTACAGAGGCTTCGCCTAGACGGGCGCCACTGGGGACTGGAGTCCTGGGCCCTGATAGACCTTCTCAGCTCCGTAACTGGCAGAGGCTCTTGGCAGAGGAAGAAGGAGCTGAGGGACATGTGGGAGGAGACATGAGGGCGGTGTGTGAGGGGCTCTGCCAGGGTGTGGCCCAGGAGGCTGGGCTGCAGGGCATGCTGTGGCCTCGTGGTTAAGCTGCTGCAGGTTTATCTGGAAAGGAGTGTATTCTCTGCATCAGTCTTAGCAGCTCTGTTGTGGACAGGAAGCTTGGGGAAATACAGAGGGCCTTCGCCGGTGCAAGTGGCGGATGAGTAGAGGAAATGACGAGTTCTCTGGCTGGGGCTCTTTGTTTAGTCTGTAAATAACAGATTTGAGTTCCTTTGCGTTTCAGAGTGTTATCAGCTATATACTCCTTCCTGACTCACCAGGGCCTTCGAGCCCGCTTCCTCACCCTGTCCCCTGCCTGTCTTTCCCTAGCTGTAGCTGGGGGAGCACCTCTGTGGTCCCCCAAGTGGATTTCCGGCTCCGAGTCTGTCTCACCTTGCGTGTGTTAAGGCCCCAGTGCAGTCCCAGGAAGATCTTGACCCTTTGCTTTCCTCAGTCTGCCCTCGGTCCATGAAGACCCTGACCAAGATTCCCCGTGGTGCTGCCGAGAAGCTCCTAACTTGGCGTAAGCTGACATGTCCTAGAAATTGTGCCATGTTGGCCGTGCTCTGTCCTTTGCTTGTAGAACTCCAGGCCCATGTTCATCAGTGCGGTGGAAGACTGCGAGTACACCTTTTCCTGGCCCACGCCGGCGGCCTGTCCTGTGAGGAGCAACGTGCATGACAACTGCCAGGTCACCAACCCCGCCACAGGTGAGGGACACTGCCGGTCGCCAACCCCGCCACAGTGAGGGACACTGCCGGTCGCCAACCCCGCCACAGTGAGGGACAGTGCCGGTCGCCAACCCCGCCACAGTGAGGGACAGTGCCGGTCGCCAACCCCGCCACAGTGAGGGACAGTGCCGGTCGCCAACCCCGCCACAGTGAGGGACAGTGCCGGTCGCCAACCCCGCCACAGTGAGGGACAGTGCCGGTCGCCAACCCCGCCACAGTGAGGGACAGTGCCGGTCGCCACCCCCGCCACAGTGAGGGACACTGCCGGTCGCCAACCCCGCCACAGTGAGGGACAGTGCCGGTCGCCAACCCCGCCACAGTGAGGGACAGTGCCGGTCGCCAACCCCGCCACAGTGAGGGACAGTGCCGGTCGCCAACCCCGCCACAGTGAGGGACACTGCCTGTCGCCAACCCCGCCACAGTGAGGGACACTGCCTGTCACCAACCCCGCCACAGTGAGGGACACTGCCGGTCGCCAACCCCGCCACAGTGAGGGACACTGCCGGTCGCCAACCCCGCCACAGTGAGGGATAATGCCGGTCACCAAACCCCTGACACTGATGGATGCCAGCAGGCACCAGCACCCCCCAACAGTGAAGGACAGTGCCAGTCACCCCCCCCCCCACAGTGAGGGACACTACTAGTCACCCCCCTCACACACACACACAGTGAGCAACACTGCCAGTCACCCACCCCAATAGTGAGGGACATTGCCGGTCACCAGTACCTGATAGCGAGTCACCAGTGCCCATAGTGGGGGACCTGACAGCAGCTGGGGAGCAGGACACCGTCGGGCAGCAGCATTCTGTCCATGTGTGTGCACGTTGGCCGCTTGTCTTGGCTCTCCCCAGTTGTGTTTACTTGGACTTCTTTGGTGGGGAAGAGACTGATCCACCTCCCTGCGAGCCTGGCTGTCCCAGACTCCTGCTTCCGAGGGTGCCGGTCCCAGCCGCCGGAGGCTCGCGGAGCTGCCCGGAGTCGGTGTCTGTGTTAACCTTCCAGTGGTTGTGTGGGGGCAGCTGGGAGACCGCGACTGCATGGCTGTGCTGGGGACCCAGCAGGCTTCAGCTGGCATCCCTTGGCCACGGGAGGGCCACGGGAGGGATGCCATCAGGCCCTCCTGAATCCCACCTGAGTCCTAGTGGCTGCTGTGGCCCAGCCCCAAGGACACTCGGAGGCGCTGTCGCCTGAGATGATGAGCTATCCTATAAACTTGGAGACCGCAGCCTCATGGTATAGACTAGTGGGCCAGGAGCCTTTTTAGGGCCCGGTCAGTGAACGAGGCCAGTGGGGGACTCCCGGCAGGAAGTCACAAGTCCCAATAGCCAGCGTGGTCCACGTGTGAACATGCTGGCTTCACTGTGCATCCCCCTTCCCCCCTTTCAGGACATCTGTTTGACCTGAGCTCTTTAAGTGGCAGAGCGGGACACACGGCCGCTTACAGTGAGAAGGGGCTCGTGTTCATCAGCGTCTGTGACGACAACGAAAACTGCTCCCCCGGTGTGGGTAAGTGCTGTGGCTTCCTGCCTGTTGGCTGGCTCTCCCGTCCCCAGGGCTGTCCCCAGCCCCCATGTTCCTGTGGCAGGAGAGAGGAGTGGATCTGAAGACCGATCACCTTCCCTGCTGTAACACTCCACGCACGCGGGGGAGGCACGGGACCACGTGATGGAACAGTAGATGCAGGACACTCGCTGGAACCATGCGGGGCGCTCAGAATGACGAGCGTTCGCTCTGGGTTTGCAGAAGGCTGGTCATCGGAGTCCGTGACTGTGTTTCCCTCTCCCTCCATGTTCGCGCAGGGGCGTGCTTCGGGCAGACCAGGATCAGTGTGGGCAAGGCGAACAAGAGGCTGACCTACGCGGATCAGGTCTTGCAGCTGGTGTATGAGGGCGGGTCCCCCTGTCCCTCCAAGTCCGGTCTGACCTACAAGAGCGTGATCAGCTTCGTGTGCAGGCCCGAGGTGGGGCCCACCAACAGGCCGATGCTCATCTCTCTCGACAAGCAGACGTGCACTCTCTTCTTTTCCTGGCACACGCCTCTGGCCTGCGAGCAGGTGGTGAGTCTGGGGCCCGTGTGACCTCTGAGAAGTGCCTTCCTGACGCCTCAGTACCCACAGCCCAGGTGGGCCCTGCTCCCCCCACCGACTTTCCTACAGTTCACTGTCCTCCGCCGCTCCCCTCCGGAGGGCAGCCCGCACCGCTTAGCCGCCCGCGGTGGTCCCAACAATGAGTAGGTGGGCCTGCCCACGCATGGGGGAATGTTGATCTGTTTTCTGTGCTGCTTTTGTGCTACTGTTAAATTCCTGGCGTGACTTCGCGGTGGTGGTGAGAATGTTCCTGTGAACTCCAGTGAGGTCCTCCCTGTCTAACAGACGGAGTGCTCTGTGAGGAACGGAAGCTCCATTATCGACCTGTCCCCGCTCATCCACCGCACGGGGGGCTACGAGGCGTATGACGAGAGTGAGGATGAAACCTCTGACACCGGCCCTGACTTCTACATCAACATCTGCCAGCCGCTGAACCCGATGCATGGGGTGCCTTGTCCTGCCGGCGCGGCTGTGTGCAAGGTTCCCGTCGACGGTCCCCCCATAGTAAGTATGGGAAGCGCGAGGCGGAAACGAGTTTTGCAGGATTTTCAACAATTGTCATGTTGTGTTTCTTGTTTTCAGTGGAGGGTTACTTAAGCAGAAAGGAGGGTACAAGGGTCTGGGACTGTGTCCTGGGTCCAGTTGGGGAAGATGTACGTAGGGATTTGTGCCTCGAGCCATCAGCTGATGATGGCAGCCCGAGGGTCTCCTCGCACTGGAAGGAACCGTGAACGCGTGTGAGTAGCTAGACTTCTGGTGTCGTGTTAGGATTCTCAAGGTTGACCCTGATCAGGAAACTTTTCTGTGAAGTGGCAAGAAAGAACACCGATAACTCAATTTCTTTCTTTGAAATGTATGTCTTGGGTACAGAAAGGTTGCCCCTCCCGAGCACATTGGTAAATGGGTCCTCCTGGGGCAGGAGCAGATCTGCTGAGTGCTGGAGGCTCTGCCTTGAAAGCTGGGGGCTCCTAGCACTTTGTAGTACAGCTTTGGCTCTTTGAAACTTGTCTTCATGAGTCATTTTCATGTTTTATCACATCCCTGCTGTGCTTTATTATTTGAGCTGCATCTCAAAAGGGTCTGTTTTTTCTTTTTAAGATTTTATTTATTTATTTGACACAGAGAGAGAGATCACAAGTAGGCAGAGAGGCAGGCAGAGAGGAGGGGGGAAGCAGGCTCCCTGCTGAGCAGAGAGCCCGATGTGGGGCTCGATCCCAGGACCCTGAGATCATGACCTGAGCCGAAGGCAGAGGCTTTAACCCACTGAGCCACCCAGGCGCCCCAAAGGATCTATCTGTAGGCTTTGGACAGTCCTGTCATAAGATCTGGAAATGCCCTTTTTTTTCTTTAAAGATTTTATTAGAAAGTGTGCGTGTGTGTGTGTGTGTGTGTACACATGAGTGGGGGGAGGGACAGTGGGAGAGGGAGAAGCAGGCTCCCTGCTGAGCAGAGAGTCCGACTTGGGGCCCAATCCCAGGATCCTGGGATCTTGACCTGAGCCGAAGGCAGACACTTAATTGACTGAGCCACCCAGGCGTCCCTGGAGATGTCCTTTTAAAAATGGGCATTATCTGCAGTGTCACTGGGGAGAGATGTTGGGAGTGCATGGGGAAATTGATGGTGATAGGAGTCTTACAGAGTCCTACCTCCATGAGGAGCCGAGGGCCTGGGTGAACCACATCTTCGTAGGAAGCATTTCAGTGCCGTCCTCTCTGACCATGCAGGTTGGGACCTGGATGTGAGTCTTTTCTGAGAGGCTGGATCTGCTGTATTTTCCTGCCTGCCTGTCCTTTTTCAGATCTTAGAAATGATAGCCAGTTCCCTACTTAGAGCAGGCGTCGTGTCATTGTGGCCTGAACACGCCCCACGGTGATGGACGAGAGCCCCACGGCTCACTCTCCCACTCATCACCCACACACACACCACTTCTGGCCATTCCTCTTTCTTTCATTCTTGGGTTTATTTGCTCAGAAATATTTACTGAGCAGCCAGAAGATGCTGTGCTGAGCAGTAAAATGTCATGGGAAGCAAGCCTTTGCCCTCCCAACGAGGTACCGAGGGGCAGTGCCAAGGAAACTGAGGAATCCGGGGCAGTGCTGGGCATGAGGAGGCGAGCCGGCGTGCGGGCAGATCCGTGGGTCCCTGTGGCGCACCATCGGTAATAAGAGACCACGCAGCATTCTTGAGACACCTGGAGAGAGAAGATCCTACTGCCTGGTATCTTCGAAAATTGACCATGGTTGAAAATAGAATCCTGTTGCTAGAAACTGTGGGATCGAAACGGATGACCGCTGACAAACTGAACTTTCTGAGTAGTGGCTTTTATTGTCAAGACTTGTCAAGTCAGTTGCTGTTAACCTAGTTTCTTTAGATGCTCATTTTCAAAACACATGAGGTACTCTGTTTGCAGTTCTATATTAGCCTGTGTTCGCTGTGCCAAGGAGCAATGTCCTGAAATGCTGTTTGCTTTTTTCTTTGTTTAGGATATTGGCCGAGTCACGGGACCCCCAATACTCAACCCCATAGCTAATGAAGTTTACTTGAATTTTGAAAGTAGTACTCCTTGCTTGGCGGACAAGCATTTCAACTACACCTCACTGATTGCATTCCACTGTAGGAGAGGCGTGAGCATGGTAAGTGTGCACCGTTCACAGTCTGGGGGCTGAGGCCTGGGTTAGTGAGCCGCAGCTGCAGGCCCAGAAAGCTTCGGAATTAAGGATGCCCGTGTCGAACACGGATGCAGTCGTGTGGTACGTCAGTGGGGTGCTGAGTAATTTAAAACCATTAATTTTTTTAAAAAGACTTTGTGTGAGAGAGACTATGAGAGAGAGTCAGTGTGCACACAAGTTGGGGAGGGACAAGTGGGGAGGGGGAGAAGCAGGCGCCCCGCTGAGCGGGGAGCCCCTGAGGGGTTTGATCCCTGGACCCTGGGATCATGACTTGAAACAAAGGCAGACACTTAACCGACTCAGTCACCCTGGTGCCCCAAAACCATTAATTTAACAATGAGTGAGCCCACACTGAATTAATGGGGCAGACTTTGCATAGCGAGGCTCGCTGGGATTTGAAAACGTGGAACACTTGAGCATAGGAGCGGTACTTGAGGTCTGCCAACGTACAGAAGTGTCAACTCTCTTTTTCCTTTTTATTATTATTATTATTATTATTTTAAGATTTTATTTATTTATTTGACAGGCAGAGATCACAAGGAGGCAGAGAGGCAGGCAGAGAGGGAGAGGAGGAAGCAGGCTCCCCGCTGAGCAGACAGCCCGATGCGGGGCTCGATCCCAGGACCCTGGGATCATGACCCGAGCCAAAGGCAGAGGCTTTAACCCACTGAGCCACTCAGGCACCCCTCTTTTTCCTTTTTAAAAACTATAGCATTAGTGAAATATTCTTACTGGGAACTCAGACTTTTGGCAGCTCTCGTCATTCAGGGTATGACCCAAGATTTAGAATTTAGCCAACAAAAGAAGGCCTCTCGGGAATCAAAATAGCTCTAACAGAGTTCCGTGTGTTCCTTCTAAGGAGGTTATCGACTTCTGTTCTACATGCATTTAAAAATAACACAGTTTCCCTCTTACACTGTTGGTGGGAATGCAAACTGGTGCAGCCACTTTGGAGAACAGTGTGGAGATTCCTCAGGAAATTAAAAATAGATCTTCCCTATGACCCTGCAATTGCACTGCTGGGTATTTACCCCAAAGATACAGATGTAGTGAAAAGAAGGGCCATCTGTACCCCAATGTTTATAGCAGCAATGGCCACGGTCGCCAAACTGTGGAAAGAACCAAGATGCCCTTCAACAGATGAATGGATAAGGAAGATGTGGTCCATATACACTATGGAGTATGATGCCTCCATCAGAAAGGATGAATACCCAACTTTTGTAGCAACATGGACAGGACTGGAAGAGATTATGCTGAGCGAAATAAGTCAAACAGAGAAAGTCAAGTATCATATGGTTTCACTTATTGGTGGAGCATAACAAATAATATAGAGGACAAGGGTAGATGGAGAGGAGAAGGGAGTTGAGGGAAATTGGAAGGGGAGGTGAACCATGAGAGACTATGGACTCTGAAAAACAACCTGAGGGTTTCGAAGGGGCGGGGGGTGGGAGGGTGGGGGAACCAGGTGGTGGGTATTAGGGAGGGCACGGATTGCATGGAGCACTGGGTGTGGTGAAAAAACAATGAATACTGTTACGCTGAAAATAAATAAAAAATTTAATTAAAAAAAAAATAACACAGTTTCCATCATGAGTACCGTTCTGTTACACAGAGTTTCTGCATATGTTTTCTCGTGCTTTCTCTCTGTGAACAGGAGATAAATGATAGGTTGTGGCCCCCATTTCACAGGGACGCAGCCTCTGGGTGTCGCCACTGACTCACACGGTCCCGCAGTGGCTGCCGGGACCCCACCTTCTCGGGTGGTGAGCTCTTCGCCCCAGGCAGCCCGGCTTCCCAGCGCGGAGTCGGTGCTTCTGAAATTCAGAACACGCTGAAAACTTAGTCCTCCGACGCGAATGCATGGAGGCTGCTTAGGGTGTGCATCCCACCTGATAAAAATATTCCTGCGTTCTGCTGCAGAAACGTGAATGTGCGTGATTATAGGACCGTGTGTGTGAGAGGGTGTGTTAGAGAGAGGAGGGATAGGAATATGTAGCTTGAATTGCCTCTTGAAATCCTGAAGACGATGAGCTCTAAGGCTTATCTGGCCCTAGAAGCTGTGGTAACAGATTTTGATTCTGGAATGTGTCCTGTGAATTCCCTAAGCGGACTTTCTGGTTTCTCGGCCTGTAGCAGGTTTGTCAGGCAAAGGGAGCTCTGGCTGTGACCGTGATGGGAAGGGAGGGGGAGGACACAGACCATCGCTGCCTGGGGCCTCCCCATCTGGTGGCTCACCCCACCTCAGGGCCCTCGGACATGTCCCTGTTCACAGACTGTCCGCTGGCCGTCGGGATAACCCTGAGTTATGGGGGCGCGGAGCTATGATCAGTGGATCCCTTTTATCTCTGTCCGTGAGTCTGCATGTGCTCCAGGCGGCTCTGGGCACACACACCATAAGCCAGGGGGCTTCCTCTGTCGAAAGGCTGTCCCGCTCTGCAGGATTTCATTCTTCAGACAGGATTCTTCTGAGGATCCCCTGTCCCGAGGGGCGCTGGCTGTCTTGCCCTCCCACGTGGAGAACGCCTAACGACTTAGCTCGAAACCTGCTAACCACACGTGGCCGGCGGTGCACAGGGCGGGCGCCGGTTCTCAGAATGAGCAGTGTTCACGGGCTGTCAGATACAAGGCATCTCACACGAAATTTGCGCTCAAGTTTGGAAAGATCTCAAAGAGATCTGTTCCCCTTTCGTTTTTATTTTGAGTGGGAGTATTTTTCCACTGAAGTTTATAGAAAAACTGATTCTTAACAGCAGCTAAAAATGAAATTCCTGACCAGCCACCCCGTCTCTTTTTGTGGCTATTGCTGGGCGAGGGAGGGCACAAACACAGTGACGCGGACTCCGTGGCCTGGGCACAGTCTGGCTGCGTGGCGTGCCCTCCACGAAGGTCCTTGATTTGTAGCAGTGGGGGGAGACGCTGCCGGCGAGCAGGGCAGAGCAGTCGCCGTCGCCCCCCACTCTGCGGTGGCCGGGTCTCACTGTCACACCCTGCTCGGTCAGGACGGTTA
This sequence comes from Martes martes, assembly GCF_963455335.1. Lineage (NCBI taxonomy): Eukaryota > Metazoa > Chordata > Mammalia > Carnivora > Mustelidae > Martes > Martes martes. Next base: position 7,714,495 of record NC_137893.1, on the reverse strand, counting down.
AGGAGCCGGCAGTGTGGAGGACACAGAGACTCTGTCTCTAAGTGGGGGGCCCCTGGAGGTCGTGGGGGGCTCATGGAGGTCGTGGGAAGGCTCCAGCTGTGTGGGCAGGACACCTGGCCGTGCTGGAAGGGCCGGACTGGTTCCTTGCAGCAGGTGGTGACCAAGGCCCCTCCTGGAGGGGGGCTGCTACGGGTCACCCAGAGCACCTGGCCGTCTCCCGGCCACGGCCACAGCCCCGGAGGCAGGGGTCTCTCTCTGGTGCCAGCTGAGGGAGGAGAGCTATGTGAGGACGCTGAACTTGACCCACGTGGGTTTTCTTTCAAACAGGGAGCTCCCATGCTGCTGAGGACCAGTGACTGTGACTTTGTGTTTGGGTGGGAGACCCCGCTGGTCTGTCCCGACGAAGTGAAGGTGGATGGCTGCTCCCTGACGGACGAGCAGCTACGTTACAGCTTTAACCTGTCCAGCCTCTCCAAAAGCACGTTCAAGGTAACCCTGCTCAGCTAGAGCTCGCTGGTCTCCGGACACGGCGGCCCAATCCTTTGTGTTGTAGGGGGTGGGCGCCTGTGACTACTGAGGCCCGGTGCATAGAGGGGCAGTGGGCTTCGCCCTGCCCTGGACACCCAGGATCAGCTTGTGATCAGCTTGTGATCTAGAATCTACAGATTCTAGACTGTGCAACAGACAAGGCCCAACTAGCGCTGGAGTTGTGTCCCACGGCTCAGAGGTTCACTCCTTAGGGCTTGGTAAGGGTTAAATGACGCAGTGGAGGTCAGGAGGCTGCTTGGGGACGTGCATGTGACCGTGTACCTCATGGGGGCAGGGCCAGGTCTGGTGCACCCAGCAGAGGCTGTGAGTCACACCCCTGTGTGTCCTGCCAACCCGGCTGGAAGACGCAGACGCAGCTCTGCCGAGCTCGGAATGGTGGATGGAGGGAGCTCGGACGTCCCCCGACCTGAGATACAGCTGGGGGGGGCGCGCTTATCTAACTGGCTTGTGTGTCATGGACTGTTTGTGGTATCGGTGAGGCCATGGGCATCTTGAGTTACTGGTGTTGGGGGCCCCTTCGCCTTGGGGCCTGTGATTGAGATGTTACTGGGTTATGCACCTTGGACCATGCCCACCAGACACCGGCACCTCCCAGGGTATGGTGGCTAGTGAGTAGTGAGCCCCAATGCTCATGCCCTGGCTCCTGTGATGGAGAGCTTGCACAGGTGTGACAGGTGCGCGGGTGTGAGCAGAGGGTGGGGCCAGCACGGAAGGCACGCTGCGTGCTCAGGTATGCTGTGTCTGCTCTCTGGTCATCATCTCGGTCCTCAGCACCCCCGTGTTAGCAGGTGGGGAGCCTGGGCTGAGGCCTGGCTGTCAAGCCCAGCCAGCAGTGTGTGCTGTGGCTGCTAGGGGCTGGGAGGACGAAGAAGGCTGGGCTTGTGGGCGGACGGAGGTGCAGATCCTTCCAGTGGCTGGAGGGAAATGCCCCGACGGTGGGTAAGGCAATGCCCTCTGGAGGAAGGTCAGGATTGGAGAGCAGGAAGGGCGCACCGAGATACCCGTGCGCAGCCCCGAGGCGGCCCCTGCTTTCCGGCAGGAACGTACCTCCCTGCAGTGACGGCTCTCCCTCCATGGCGAGACCCACTGACACCTGCACGTGCTGTTGTCTGTCCAGGTGACTCGAGACTCACGCACCTACAGCATCGGGGTGTGCACCGCGGCGGCAGGCCTGGATGAAGGAGGCTGTAAGGACGGAGGTGTCTGCCTGCTTTCTGGAAGCAAGGGGGCATCTTTTGGACGGCTGGCATCCATGAGGCTGGATTATAGGCACCAGGATGAAGCTGTCATCTTAAGTTATGCCAATGGAGATAATTGTCCTCCAGGTAAATCTTGGGAACGAGATGCGTTTTATGTTCCCGGTGAGTGTGGTGTCAGACCTGGCCGCGGGAGGAAACGGAGGCGTGGAGCTGCAGGTGCCGTGAACGCGGACGCCGGGCTTGGACCCCGCAGCGTTCTGTCCACGCAGCCCTGAGTGTGTGTTCGGGCCTCGACACATCCTGGCCTGTGAGCTGCTAGTCACATTGTGACACGGGCCAGCGTCTTGATGTTGGCTTAGGGTGGCGGCTTCCGGATGGGATCCTTTTGAGCCTTCCTAGATGACGTGCCCGGCAGGGAAAGCACGGCTGGGGTTGTGCTGATAATCAGGGTTACATAGATGTTCTTCTTTCTTCCAGAAACTGAGGAAGGTGACCCCTGTGTGTTCCCCTTCATATTCAATGGAAAGAGCTACGAGGAGTGTGTTCTGGAGGGCAGGGCGAGGCTTTGGTGCTCCACCACCGCTAACTACGACAGAGACCACGAGTGGGGCTTCTGCAGACACTGTACGTAGCGGGGCATGCGTCTGGGCTCAGGCTGCTGCTTGGCCGGCGTCCTCCACACGCTGGCTTCGTGCTCAGACCTCTGTGGATGTCTGGGTTAATTCTGCCGCGTGTAGTTTTTCCACGTCAGGCTTGTTTTCCGTAGAGAAAGGACATCTCGGATGGCTCGATGGGATGTGTTACGTGACCGCGTACGTAGACCAAAGTAGGGCAGGGCTGAGAGGCCGAGGCCAGGGGGCCACCAGGGCCCGTCCTGTAACTCAGGCGGTGTATGTCCACACGGCGTGGCACCGCCGAGTCCCGGTCATGGGGCTGCGGGGCGGCACGGGCGTCGGCAGGACTGGTGGCAGGCTCGTTGGCCGGCTCCCTGCTGTGTGGTGGGCACCGGCCAGGGTTTTGGGCCGAGCCAGGCCGCGTGCCGTTCGGAGACACTTGGAGACCAGGGCTGTGAGCCAGTCCTGCTCACATGTGGCAGAAATGGATGTGAGTGCTCAAGGAGCGTGACGAGGAAATACACAAAAAACTATTTAATTCTTGTGAACGATCAGGGAGCAAGAGGCTGTAAAGAAATTCTAAGTGTTAAACGTCCAGGGGCTATTGTAGTTGTGCTTTGAGGCTGATGATGGCCGTGCTCCGGGTCTGTGGGACGGCGCTCAGCGTTTTAGGTAACTACAGGGACCTTACTGTGGCTCTGTTTCCTGTCCTCGTTCACGTGTGACCAGATGTTGAATACCCGTCCACGAGGGACTGAGCCATTGCCGTGGGGCCATTCAGAAACCCAGGAGGAGACAGACACAGGGCCCTGAGGGGCCTTGGTCTGTTTCGGGTCGGGGCATGTGAATGAGACAGCCGAGCTGTGGTGGGGGTGCGGGGGCAGCAGCAGGCGGGGGAGCTGGCGGGGGACCGGGCTGCGACCTGACTTTTCCCTGCGCTGCTCCCCAGCAAACAGCCACCGGATGTCCGCGATCATCTTCAAGTGCGACGAGGATGCGGATATCGGCAGGCCACAGGTCTTCAGTGAGGTTCGTGGCTGTGAGGTGACATTTGAGTGGAAAACCAAAGTTGTCTGTCCTCCAAAGAAGATGGAGTGCAAATTCATCCAGAAGCACAAAACCTACGACTTGCGGCTGCTGTCCTCGCTCACCGGCTCTTGGTTCTTTGTCCACGAAGGAGACTCGTGAGTACCTGCCACCCCGGCCTGCCTGTGGCGGGCTCTTGGTGGCCCGCTTCCATGTCCCTGTGGAGCTGGGCTGCCACGTAAACCCGGTGCTCGCGGTGGCTTGAGAGCCCCGGTTCAGTGCCGACTGGGCCTGGTGCCCAGAGCCGGGTGTGAAGGCGGAGGTGGACGGGGAGGGGTCTTTGGAACCAGAAGCTGACGGTCCGCGTGCGACAGTGCGTCTTGAGGAGCGTCGTGCTCATGAGGGGCTGCTGTCTGCTGCTGGGTGTTGGGGGGACGTTGACTTTTTCAGCTCTTGGGCACGGGACCCCATAGGCTGTGCGGGTCTGAGGCTCGTGCGGCTGTGGCAGCCACTCCGTGACTCCGCCAGAGGCCCTCCGATCAGGCGTGCTCAGAGTGGGCGGGGGCGTGGACTCGGAGGCCTTCGGTCCTGAGGTCAGCAGCTTGCTCGGACTGGAGCGCTGCGGGTCCCAGCTCAAGCCCTTCTAAACCACACCGCCTCCGGGTTCACCCCACCCGCCTGGGTGACACGCCGCCTTTTTCAGTAACCAACTACTCCGGGACCTTCCTTGGAAAGTCTGTTTCGGGGCTGCGTTCGGAGCGGGTGTGGAATGCTTGGTTGTCACAACAGTTCCTGCTTGTGGAAGTGATGGCCAGAGCCGCACTGGGGTGCGCAGGGCGGACGGACCCTGCAGCCCCTCCCCCGTCTCTTTGTGTCGCTCCACAGGTACTACATAAACCTCTGTCAGAAAATATATAAAGGGCCCCTCGACTGCTCTGACAGAGCCAGCATTTGCAAGAAGAGTGCGTCTGGTGTCGTGCAGGTCTTGGGGCTCGTCCACACCCAGAAGCTGGACGTCTTAGGTAAGGCCCTGGTCCTTGCAGTGTGTGATTATAGGTGTTGCTTCGGAGTTGGGAAGCTGAGAGCATCCTCCTATGGCCAGGAGGATCAGCACTGTCTTGAGTTGAAACTGCCGGATACCATTCCCAAGGACTGTTTCTCAAGCATTTTGTTAATTCCTGAACATTAGAGTAAGCACACTTGTATTCCTAGAGATGGCAGGTCCTAGCACGTGTGTGCAGAGGGGTCGCCTGTCCGGGGAACTACCCTGAGAGGGTCACAGTGGCTAAGGTTCCTCTGACTCCTTGCTCCAGCTCAGGCTCGAGCGCCAGAGTCTGCATACACACGCTCCAGCGTTTAGTCGGAAAGCCTGAACAGTTACGCAAGAACTTGGTAAACATAATCCAGAGGTACATTTTTGTAGCGTCTGAACAATTTAGAAAATAGCGAAGCTCTTTTTAACAGCGTTAGTAAAAAACTCATTTTGCAGTTGGTTGTTGAGTGAAAGATTCTTTCATTATTTATCCGAGAGCGAGCGGGTGAGCACGCACGTGAGAGTGAGTGTGGCGGGGATGGGGAGAGGGAGGAGAGAGAAAATCTTTAGCAGGCTTCATGCCCAGTGCAGCACCCAACACAGGGCTTGACCTCACGCCCCTGAGATCATGACCTGAACTGAAATTTAGAGTCAGACAACTGGACCGAGTCACCGAGGCACCCCTGTCTTTCATTATTTAAAAGGCAGATCTTTCTTAGGAACATCTGGGGTGCGTTCGGGGGACCAATAAAGAAAAACACTTTTACCTTGTTGGAGTAGAGTGGGGTCCCACATTGTCGTGGCTGGAGTCTGCTCAAGCTGTTGGAAGGGAGACAGGGAATTCCGAGGGAGGCACCGTCCCCGTGGCGGAGCAGCTCGTCGGTCCCGTCGCCCGGAGTGGCCCTCCCAGCGCGCCGCTCACTGCTGTTGCCCACCGGCTCACGACGAGCGAGGGTCGAGGGTGGCCCTCCGCTGCTCTCGTGGTTGTGTATGGACACTGGATCCGCCCTTCCCCCGGCTTCCCACAGCCGGCTGGAAGAGGTTTGCAGAGTGAAGGCCTCAAGGAAGGTTTGGCCTGCAGGGATCGCCTCGTCCCCAACACGCCAGGGGCCTTACTCCTTGGCCCTCGCAGGATGGCTGTGCAAGGACAGAGCCCAGAGGCCAGATGCCCGGGAAGGGCTGCAGCCATGTGGGGTGGAGAGAGGGACTCTCTGTTCCAGGAGGTCGCTCTTATCTGCAGCTCTGCTTTCTGCCTAGCAGTCCTCACAGCACCGCGGGGGTGGGCTCGGGGTTAGAGTCCGTGCCCCAGGTTGGGCAATGAGCCGGGGAAGGTCGGGCTGATGGCCGGGGAGTGTAGGGTGTCTGCGGTCAGAGCGGCATTGCTTTGGTTCCTGTGCTCGGGCAGTGTAAGGATTTCTCTTTAAAGCGGTAGAACTTTCAGAATTTTGCACAGGAGCCTGATACTTAATTCATCCAGTACAGCTTTGAATTTGGGCAGGGCTAAGGGCCTGGGCCTTCGGCTGAGCAGTGCCCCGTGCCTTGACCTGCGTCTCAGGAAGACTAGGTGGGAAGCGGGTACCAAGGCCTGTGTTTCCCCTACCGCCCGCGTCCCGGAGGTGTGAGAGTCGGGGGCTGTGGGGTGTGCGCTGTTCCCCAGGCCCCCGCCCTGTGCCCCTGAGCCAGGCTGGGCTTAGGCACCCCCGGACGGCTCCGGGCAGCCCCTCCCCCCCCCCCCAGGAGCTGGAAGCAGCAGCACCATTGACCTGGCAGCCACGCAGGGTCTTGTGTGAGCCCACGTGCCTCGCGGACCCCGCACGTCAGGTCTCCGCGGTCTCTCGTCTGTGATGTTTTCAGAACTGGGAGAGTTGGACGCAGAACCGGGATGCCCGAGAAAACCAGAGCTGTTCTGTTTCTGGTTTTTCTCTTTGTAGTTGGGAGGTCTAGCCCCTGGCCTGTGACTCTCAGGGTTCCCCGGGGTGGGGGTGTGTTGGAAAAGCATCTACAACGACCCTAGAATCCTACAGAACTGGAGCAGCTGTGACAGCTGCCGCCAAGCGAGGCTCTTCTTCTCTGTGTGCCCACCGTGCTGGACACGTGGCAGACACTTCGGGCCGTGTTCCTCTCAGGCAGGCGAGGAGACATGCTCAGCATCCCAGAGTCAGGCAAGGAGTGCACAGGAGGGGATGGGGTGTGAACCCAGATCGTCCCCAGCCCTGCCAGGTGTGGTGCGGACCCAGAGCAGTCACCCAGCTTGGCCATGCTCCGAACCCAAGAGTGCAGACTTAGAAGTTGTGAGAGAGCCAAACATTTGTTCTGTCTTGGCCTTTAACACAGATGCTGATTTCTGACACCGAAGCTTTTTATAACCAGAAATAACGTCACTTCTATCCTTTGTATGTTTCAGATGACAAAGTCATTGTAACTTATTCGAAAGGTTATCAGTGTGGGGAGAATAAGACGGCATCTGCCGTCATAGAGCTGACCTGTGCGAAGACCGTGGGCAGACCGTCGTTCTTGAGGTGAGAGGGTCGGGCCTGCAGGGGAGCTGAGGAGAGTGTGGACTGAGGCTCACCCCATCTCTGCCCCTGGTTTTCACTTGCGGGCGTGCGGGCATGTGGGTGTGCAGATGTGTGTGCAGGGAGAGGGTGTTTGTGCAGCCACTGAGACTTGGGGCCTGGGGAGGGGGCTGGGGCTGTTAATTGTCCTGTGGGGTATGGGGCTGCTTGGCACAGGGAGGGATTTCCTGGAAAAGGGGCGGGGACACAGGGTCACTTGACCAAAGTGACTTATAAAGTGATGTTTCACTGGCTTCTGCCTTCAGCATCGTTGTAGAACCAAAGGAGCAGCAGTTGGTGCCACCCAGGCCAGCTGTTCAAGCGGCCTGAGACCCCCACGCAGGTGGGGCTGGCACCTGGGGTGCTCTTGGATCACCCTAGAATTTTCCAGGCAACTGTGCATCTAGTGCTAGGAGCAGTTTCGCCAACAGAGGGAGCATACGAGCTGCTGTTTCCCAGTGATTCTTTCAGAAGCTGGGCTGGAATTTCGGGGGAGACCCGGGAATTGTCCAAGGATTTCAATCAGTGTAGGAGTCAGAAAAGCTTGTAAAATAAAGTTCAAAACTTTGGGAGCAAGTTTTTCCAACTTTTAGATGTTGCACTGTTTCTTTTCTTTTCTTTCTTTCTTTTTTTTTTTTTTTTTTAATATTTATTTATCTGAGAGACAATGGGATGGGGGCAGGGAGAAGCAGGCTCCCCACTGAGCAGAGAGCCCGATGTGGGGCTCGATCCCAGGTCCCTGAGATCATGACCCGAGCCGAAGGCAGCGGCTTAACCCACTGAGCCACCCAGGTGCCCCTGGAAGCCAGTCTTGTAGGCGTGAGCAGCTGCGTGTGGCCGCGGCTGCCCAAAGCGTGACTGGGCGTGACCGCGGTCCTCGCTTGCTCCCCAGGTTCGACATCGACAGCTGCACTTACTACTTCAGCTGGGACTCTCGGGCCGCCTGCGCCGTGAAGCCCCAGGAGGTGCAGATGGTGAACGGCACCATCACCAACCCTGTAAATGGCAAGAGCTTCAGCCTTGGAGATATTTATTTTAAGTAAGTGGGACATTTTCCTTTTGCACACTGGAGTGTATTCAGAATTAAACCAGCGATTTAGATCTTTCCCCCGTGGTGGGGGGAGCTACGGGGTAAATAGGCAGTGTGTGTTGGTTACTGTCTCTAGGTAGCTGTTGCATTTTGCTTCAGCCAAGGGAAAGCATTACTCAGCTATTAAGTTTTAACACCAAAGATGGTGAATTCTAGCAAGAATAAAAATAAAGTCGCTCCTCCTCCTCCCCTTCGATAATCCCAGGGGTTGGCCACCTGACCTCAGGGACAGGCCACAGCTGCTGGCCGTGCCCGGGGCGGGCTGAGGTGGGCACAGTGCGGAATGCCGCTCAGAGCGCAGGCTGGGAGGCAGGAAGAAGATGGGGTGGGAGTTGGCACCCTTGGGTGTCTTCACAGGCTCCTAGGCTGGCCGAGCTGGGGAAGGGCCGTGGCGGGCAGCCCTGCACTTGGGCCCGGCTGTTTGGGTCTATCCGAAGTGGGTTTCTGGAGGGACTGGAGTCACTGCCATCCTTTTTTCTCTTCAGGCTGTTCAGTGCCTCCGGGGACATGAGAACAAATGGGGACAAGTACCTGTATGAAATCCAGCTTTCCTCCATCACAAGCTCCAGAAATCCTGCGTGCTCGGGTGCCAACATATGCCAGGTTAAACCAAATGACCAACACTTCAGTAGGAAAGTTGGAACTTCTGACAAAACCAAATACTACATTCAAGGTAATTGCTTTCTATCAATACTCCATGTTCAGCTTCTTCAAAGGAGGGACTTTAAGAATTTCATGAAGAAACTCCCTTCCGTCGAAATCCCTAGTTTGAAAGCAGAAGCCGGGTCTGAGTCTGTGTCCTGCCACGCAGTCGTCAGAACCATTCAGCAGTACATGTAAGATGAGCATTTCGCTGTAGGAAAAAGTCACCTTACTTCACAGATAAGCTCCTAAAAACCAAAAACTTGGTCTCGAGCCAAGGTTGTGAGGTGGGGTGAAGACAGAAGATAGAGTGTGTGTCCGAGAATTGCCTTCAGTTTGGCTTTGTCGTGTTGCTTCTTTAATGGGCAGCTTTAGATGTTACTACGGAAGAGTGAGACGTGTTACGTTTGTCCAAAGGATGAAGAGAAAGGGGAGACACCCTTTACAAAGTTAAGTGTGTTCCAAAGTTAAGTGTGTTAAAAACCCAGCTGACTCTGTTGTAAAAAGAGCTCCTAAGAGATTCCCCGAGAGGAGAAGCAGCTGCTCCCCGAGTGGTAGGAGCCCAGACGTCCGTGTGTCCACTCACAGACGCTGAGCACCACTGTCCCTGCACGTGGCCTTGCCCTGCGGGCCCAGCAGACGGACCCGCTAGGTCAGCCTGATGCACTGTCTTGATTTCACATCATGGAGTAAACTCCCATGGTTCTCTGTTCCTTTCCAGGAATTCTGAGTTTGATTAACTCGAGTCACGTCTGCACGTGCATTTATTTATTTGTAGTTCCTAAATCCCCTTTCAGACCTTTGCACTTTCAGTGTTCACCAACACTAGAAACTCAGTTTAGTTTTAAGACCACCTTTTGCATTTCATGAAGAAACACAGTTTAAATCTCTTCCCGAGTCTCCTGTCATTCCAGAGGGCCAGAGTAGGAAGCCCGGAGCCCCATCTCGCTGTGATTCGGAGCTGCCATCGGCTGCCCGTCAGCGTGGGGACGTGCGCTCACATGCCGGCCTGGTGGGGCGGTCCGTTCAGGTCACGCCTCAGCCGGTTATGAGCGCGAACTCGTGGGACCTTCCCGAGCCCGGCCCGCAGAGCCTGGGGCTCCGGGCTCCTTTCCATTCATGGACGTGGCTGCCTCACACACTAAACGCCCTGGCCCCATAGCAGTGGCGGACTGTGCACGTCGAGCCACCTGCAGACTTCGGCGAGGGCAGCGTCTGCCCGTGGCTCGTTCCCTTCCGACACCAGCTGCGGGTTTCGGGGCACTTCCGTCACTGCCCTGAGGTTTGATCATCTGCAGGACTCAGGACTCATTTGACCTGTTATAGTCACGGTTAAGGATAGAAACCGGCCACGGGAAGAGGCACCCAGGGTAGCGTCCGGAAGGGAGCCGGATGCTTCCATCGTCCTCCCGCTGTGGCGGGAGGATGGGTTCTGTCCCCAGCGCTGGTGTGCGACAATGCGCATGGACTCCCTCCAACCAGGGAAGCTCACCGGTCCCCCAGTGTCCCGGGCTCCATGTGGAGGCTTGTTCAGTGGGTTGGCTGGCTGGTTGCCCACTGGGTCCATTTCCATCTCCAGAAGTGCTGATAGCTCGTGGCCAGCCCCTGTTCTGAATCCCACGGTTAGCTGAGGACAGAGCCTGACCTCTCTGAAGCAAGACTTAAGTCTTTCTCGCTCCCTGACGAGAGGCGGGGGCTCCGTGATGTGTGTCGGGAGGCCCGTGGGAAAGCGCACACGCGGGACTCTTGAAGAAGGACCTCTATCTCTGATTTTAAGTCCATGCAAACTTCTTACATGGACTTAAAATCCGTGGAAAGGTGAAGTCGGGCCTTTATTGAAATATCGATGGTAACGTTGCCTGTGTTGTGTCTTCCTGTCTGACAGATGGTGATCTAGATGTGGTGTTTGCCTCGTCCTCTAAGTGCGGAAAGGATAAGACGAAGTCTGTGTCTTCCACCATCTTCTTCCACTGTGACCCTTTGGTGAAGGACGGGATCCCCGAGTTCAGCCACGAGACCGCCGACTGCCAGTACCTCTTCTCCTGGTACACCTCTGCTGTGTGTCCTCTCGGGTGAGTACGCTGTCCTGGCATGGGCGGGAGCCTCCTCGGTCACTTTGCCCTTGGGACGTGCACGTCCTAGCTGTACCCCAGCTGGCTCACTCACAGTGCAGCTCGAGCATCTGTTGGTGTGAGTTCTCCGCCCCCAGTGCTGTCCTGTGGGAATATGCTGGCATGTCTGAGAAGCAGGGAGGCAGGCCCACGTAGCCAGGACCCCGCTTCAGTGGCTCTCCAGGTCCTGTCCTTCCTGGCACCCCCACACCCCCAGAGCCACCGTCTGCCCCTCCCAGCGCGTCGGCGTCCGCCCACAAGCACACACGAGGCCGCAGCCCCCTCGTTCTTTCCGGCCTGCCCCGGCCCACAGTTCTCCTCACTGGCTCGAGGGAAGCGGCCGCTGTGTCTCTGTGTTCCTGGCATGTGTTTCCTTGCGCTCTAGTGCCGATTGTCATGGGGTAAATGTTCCTTTAGCTTGAACAAAGTATCGTCTATGTTTGAAGGAATGAGAACTTGTTCCACAGATCTTGAAAATCGGCCATATGCCGGGTTCTCGTGGTAGCGTGCGTTTGGGTGCTGAGGACGCCCAGTGGGGGAAGGGCGGTCGGGGCTTCTGTGCGGCCTCAGGGAACCCACCTCTTCTCGGGCCCACGGCCTTTGTTCCTCCGCCCGGTCCACGGCCACGTTTAGAGGCCCTCACGTAGACACGCTGTTACACGGTGCTTTCCTCTTGGGTTTGTTTTCTCCCTGTTTCATCCACGCCAGCTTCTCCCAGGAGGCAGCCGTTCTCTGTGCTGAGACTAAGATCGGGAAGGAAAGTTGTTGCCGTGTAGTTGTCTGCTTTGTGTCCTGGAGGAGGGTTTCTCTGCGGCCGGAGCTAGGGACAGCGGGGGAAGTTCCGGATCCCCTCCGACCTCCGGTCAGCTTTCACTTTTAAAAAGAGTCCCGCTTTGTCCTGTGTTTCCCAGGAACGTGGATGTAAGGCACGTGTTAGCCAATTTCTACATCGGTGCCGTGTAAACAACACGGTGCAGTTAAGACCCAGTAACGAGAAATTAACTGAAAAATAGAGACACTCTGGGACACTAAAGCACGCTTCCGAGTAATTCCTGACTCCCAGGAGCGCCCAGAAGTAGAAAAGAGGGCGCACTTGGAAGCGAGTGAGGCCGAGCGCCTCTCCCGCCAGAGCACCGGTGTGGCCGCGGGGCTGTCCCCGCCCAAGCAGATGGTGAAGGGGAACACGCGGCTCCTCCTCCTCCTGGATTGGGACCAGATGACTTGGCTCCGGCTGAGCCCTGATCGGTGTGGTTATCCGTACATGGTCGGGCTATCGGCTGCCCTCTGACCCAACTCGAACCGAGTGGTTTTCTGAGTCTGTAGCATCTGTAGCCACCAGTTCACTGCACGTGTGGCATGTGGCGGTGCCCTCGTTCCTCCTGAGCAGCCCAGAGGGTCCCGTCATGTTCCTCTCTGCCTTCTTGGGGGTGGGGGGGGAGGGCGGGGGCAAGCATTGCCACCAGGGGTTCTGTCGCCGCCATGAGTGCCCGCGGGACCAGGAGTGTCGAGTCAGTCCACAGACGTCTGGTTCTCTGAACAGAAAGGGTAGTCCGTCCTGGTGCTTCTGGTTTTATATTAGTTAATTTTTACTACTTTCCTTGGTTAAGGTCCTGGACCAATCTTAGCTGGTAGAATAGCAGGTGTGTTCGTCCCTAGCCCTGTCTCCCGGGAAGAGCAGCCTGGATAGATGGTGCCGCGCCCCACGCTGTCTTGGGGGGGATCCTCAACCCCCACGGTGCAGACACTGCGTCCCCAGATGAGAGGCAGGGAGGGAGAGTCCTTCTCCGGACAGCAGGCGGCCACTGTTTGTCCCCAGAGAAGAGGGCTGCGGGTCCTGGGAGACCTCTGGGGCCCCTCGTCCCTCTCGTCCACTTCACAGGTGCCTCTGTGCCCTGACAGTTGTCTGGTGGGATGAGCCAGGACTCTGGCTGCGGTCCTCTCTCGCCACTGTGTGCCGAGTACCGGGCAGCGCCGTCCACCCGTGTGCTGGACTCCTGTCTAACCTCGCTGTCCAGGGACTCTGTCACTGCCGCTGTCTGCATCCTGGCTTGGGGACTGCGAGGGTTGTCACTGGGGTGGCATGCCCCCAAGTGATGTGGCTTCCTTTCAGGGTGGGCCTCGATGGTGACGGTACGGGCGAGGACATGCCGGAGCGCAAGGGGCTGTCGGAGCGAAGCCAGGCCGTCGGGGCGGTCCTCAGCCTGCTGCTGGTGGCGCTCACGGGCTGCCTGCTGACGCTGCTGCTTTACAAGAAGGAAAGGAGGTGAGGAGAGGGAGGCCGTGCGGGGTGAGGGGCTATCCTGGGATCTGGGCCTGTGTGTGTGTGTGTGTGTGTGTGTGTTGACACTGTGTATGCAGTCTCTGAAGTTTTATTTGGTAAATGGCTACGTTCCTGTGATGAGGTGTTCGATGTGACCGGCGCCGTGGAGCCCATCCCGGGCATATGAGTCGGGCTCTGGTGCTCCCGTCACAGAGCAGATGCTCGGGGCGCTCAGCCTGGCCTGCCGGTTTCTAGGACGTTGGTCTCTGGTTGTGTCCAGAGAGAGACAGAAGGTGAACACCTTTTATGAGCACACTGTGTCCTGCTCAGCTGAGCCCGCTGCACTGTCTTCCTCCTCCTCCTCCCCTTGCCAAAGTGAGCATTTGTGAGATGCGTGCCATGTGTGATGCCATCCTCTTGGCTCACCTTTCCTGGGTAAAAGGGCTCATCCCCGTGTGTGGCTGTCCACCCAGGAGATTGCAGTGTCCTGCACGGGTGAAGCCCAGAGCCCAAGAGCCTTGTGGTGTGACCCTCCCGTGCGAGTGAGGGCTGGCGTCCGGAGTCCTGAGTGCAGCCATCCCGCCCCGTAGAGGCTGGCAGGGGATCAAAGAGTCAGGGCAGAGGACTGGGTATGAGCTGGTCTTGGGTTAGTCGTTTGGCACACATAATCTCAGTGCAGCCCGGGGTGGCGGGAATATGTGGCCTTTTCATAGTCACACGGGTCAGCGGAAAAGCACAAATATTAGGTAACTTGCCCTTGCTAGACCGCTAGGAGGTGGAGCAGGGTTCAAATCTACTTCTGTACAATTCCAGAGTATTCTTTTCACGGAACTGGGTTATGGCCCCACTGCTGTGGGCTAAGCGGGCCGTGCCGTGGAGGGCTGCGTCGCCGGGCTGCCGGCTTCTCTGTCGGGCGCGTGAGGGCCGGGGCTGGGGGAGTGGGGCTCCGGCCCTGCTGCTTCTGCCCTGCAGCGACTGTGCTTGCCCTCCAGGGAGCTGGTGGTGAGCAGGCTGACCAGCTGCTGCCGGAGGAGCGCGAACGTGTCCTACAAGTACTCGAAGGTAACGTCCCGCCTTCCCCGCCCCCGTGTGCAGCTGGCCGCCGGTGCTGACATCAGTCCGTGATAAGGAAAGTGCCTTCATCGTCGGTTGTCCTACGAGAGGGAAAACATCATCCGTTGTTTTTAACCCAAACCCACTATTTGTCCTTTTTTCCTTCGAGTTTTTCTCGTTGTGGTTACAGCTTCAGTTGCTTCTGCTTTGTTGGTTCTTTTTAAAAAATAAAAAATAGTGAAAATTTTTGTGCCATCTGCCATTTGGATGGATGCTTTCAGATAACTTTCCCCAAAACGGGCATTATTTGGCTAAAGGCTCGTGGCTCGTGATACTCCTGCCAAACCGCTTCCGAAAAGGCTGATCTCAGACACAGTCGTGTCCTTCCTGTGGCTTCTCTTCGGGCTCGGCCCTGTCCGTCCATCCCCCCCCTGCACCCCCGCCGACACCTCCTTGGGTAGAGGCCGCTTTCCTGCCCTTGGTGACACTGTCTGCCTTGGCGGGGTCTCAGCAGGAGCTGACAGTTGCCAGCCCTCCCTCCCTCTCCTCGCGGGGAGCCTGGGAAGGTGGGGAATGCAGTGGGCAGAGGCGGGGGTCCCCGACTCCGGGGTAGGTCATGGAAGGGAGGGCCACAGAGGAACAGAATGCAGCGGGGCCTCAGCTGGGCTCCAGGGTCCTGCTTTGTCTCTGGCAGGTGAACAAGGAGGAGGAGGCGGATGAGAATGAAACGGAGTGGTTGATGGAAGAGATCCAGGTGCCGACCCCGAGGCCCGGGAAGGAAGGACAGGAAAACGGCCACATTACCACGAAGTCTGTGAAGGCCGAAGCCCTTACCTCCCTGCATGGGGACGAGCAGGACAGTGAGGATGAGGTTCTGACCATCCCAGAGGTGAAGGTGCACTCGGGCAGAGGGACTGGGGCCGCGGGTGTGCCGCACGGGAGAGTCCCGCAGAGGAGTGGGCTTCGGGAGAGCGCTGAGGGTGCTGGGGTGCTGGCGAGAGGGGACCGGGCCCGCAGAGGGAAGCCCAGGCCCGCGCCGCCCAAGACCGTGAACTCCGGCAGCCTGGCGTCCTTCCATGACGACAGTGACGAGGACCTCTTACACATCTAGTCTCCTGGGGCCTCCAGGAGACGTGGGTCCGGCGTCGCCAGGCACCTCCAACCAAATAAGACTTCAGCTCGATGATGCTTCTATCATTTTTGCCTTTAACAAAAACTGTTTCAAAAGGGAAGAGTTTTTGTGATGGGGGAGAGAGTGAGGAGGTCAGGTTTACAGTCCTTGGAACAAGGCTCTGCTCCCATCACTGGGGACAGAGCCGGGGCCCTGGGTTTTGTCCCCAGCCCTCACATAAAAGCGTGGCAGCCGTGCACGTCATACTATGTGCCCGGGCCACAAGCGTCTTGGAACCGAGGGCTGTGTATTTGAGAAAAACCCTTGCTGCTTTAGGCCCTGTAGGGTTTTGACCATTATATTTTAGCATTTAATTCTCTCCTCCTATTTATTGACTTTGACAATTACTCAGGTTTGCGAAAAAGGAAAAAAAAAAAGAAAAAAAAAAAAGAAAAAAAAAACCAAAAGAAAAAAAACAACCCAACAGTCTTTTTCCTGCCGGCTGGGGTACCGTCGTGGTTCATCCGTTGTCCGGAGGAGGAGCTGTCGGTGTGCTAGGAAGGTTCTGTAGGAGATTTTGAGCTGGTCAATAATGTAGCCTCTAAGTTAGAACGCTCCATTCTGTCCTTCCTTTTTGCTTCCTGATTCTGAGGGGAACGCGCACGTGCGGGCACACCCACGCGCGGGGCTCCCCGAGTGCCTAGGCTCTGGAGGGTTCGCCTGGTCTCTGCCTTTAGTCAGTCACGGCTGCAGCTTCTTGCATGACATCCTCGATCCTAGGTGCACAGGGCACATGTATCAGTATTTCTTTCGCCGGCTGGTGAATTCAAACAACCCACCCAAAGATTGATTATTTGTGTGTGTGTGTGAGGATGGAGTTGAGATGTCAGAGAAAATCACTTCTTCCAGATTTGGGATATAGGTCTCACCTCTTCAGGTTCTCATGATACCACCTTTACTGTGCTTATTTTTTTAAGAAAAAAAAAAAAAGTGTTTATCAACCATTCGACCTATAAGAAGCCTTAATTTGCACAGTGCGTGACTTCATGGAAATTGCATGAAAGCCGATGGGCCAGCATCTCGCCCTAGCATTGCACTTGGGATTCCTGCTCTGGGGGTGCTGGGTCGACCTCTCAGTGCTGCAGGACGGGAGGGCAGGAGCACTGTCCTTCCCTGGCTGTTGGCACCTTTCTTGAAGTGTTTAATGAATGACTTTTCTCGAATTATAGAATTGTATATAGACTCAGTGGTATTCATGTACTGAAAAGCAAGCTACCCTTGGTTTGTACTCGGTTTGGCTGGCTAATTTGATTTCAACATGAGTGTATTTTTTAAAATTGATTTCTTTCCTCATTTTTTTTCAATCAAATTTACTGTAATATAAAGTATTCAACAATTTCAATAAAAGATAAATTATTAGTCGTGTGTTACTGCTTTTCCCCCCCTTGATGGTGAAATGTTGCCGAGCCCGCTGCCAAATCTGCCCTTGTGTTCTGTGAAGTTCCCGAAGAGGTCTGGGTTTGGGTTTCGGTGGTGCGGGCTCGCTGTCTTAGGACCTCGACCATCGCTGCCCTGGGCTCTCAAGACCTCACCGTCTTCGCCAGCTGTTGCTACAGGTAGTTTCAGGAAAATGTGCCCTGACAGCAGATGTTTTCAGAGACGTGGTTTTTTTGGCAAGAGCACAACCCTCATCCTTCGTTTCCTTGAACCAACTTTCTGATGCCCTTTTGTTGGAGACTGTCCAAGAGCAGCGGAGAGGGAGAGTTGGGGGGAGGTAAGCACAATGTAGGCAAGTGCGTGTCAAGGAAATCCATAGTACAGTGGAAATCTGCTCTCACTAGAACACTTAAAATCATTCGAAACTAGTTCTACGCCAACTGCTAAAATTGCACAGTGCACACGAGGGCCCTTTAGAAGAGCTCACTGCCGCGTGGGCATTTAAAACAATCTCGTGGAATAATGCAGTCCTTCATGTGAGTGTACTGATGGGCCTGGAGGACTTAACTAAGTCTCTTTTTGGGGCTGAGGTCACGAGGGAATACTGAGCATGTTGGGGGCAGGTGGTGTGGACAAGGTGAGATTTAAAGAAACCCCCTTGACCACCTTCTGAAGAACACCTGTGATTTAGGTGCGCTCACACGGCTGGCTTCTCCAGGTGGACTTCACTGACTTGGGGTTAGCCTTCCCTTCGAACTAGCCTTGCCGTGTGGCCAGGGAGCATGGGGTGAGCGAGGGATGCTGGCAGAGAGCCACAAGTTGGGTGCTGTGGGCGCGGGGCTGACCGCCCGGCCGGACTATCCATGCACCTGTCCAGGCTCAGGCGGGGACGGTGATCCAGGCAGGTGGGGAGGTAAGGCTGGAGTGGGCTGGGACTCGAGGTGTCTCCTCAAAGTCCCAGTGAGCCGTGTGCACCTGCGCCGAAGACCTGTGAGAGTGTGGAAGGGCAGGGTTGTAGCAGAAAGGACCGGATGTGCGCTAACACCCAGTTGGCCGTGTGAGCCGCCCTGTGGCCCTGCACACCCTGGAGAGCCTCTCAGCTTGGAAGGAACTAAATAAAGACTTTTCTTAAAGATGGAGGGAAACGGGGCGCCTGGGGGGCTCACTCCATTAAGCATCTGCCTTTGGCTGAGGTCATGATCCCAGAGTCATGGGATCAGTCCCCCCCTCAGGCTCCCTGTTCAACGGGGAGCCTGCTTCCCCCTCTCCCTCTGCTTCAGCTCCCCCAGCTTGTGCTGTCTCTCTCTCTGTGTCAAATAAATACAAAAAATCAAGAAGATGGAGCGAAAGAGCAAAGCAGAGCTTGTGACTTGTCTCCTGTTTCTTCACCTCTTAGTTTCTGTTGTGTGCTGCCCAGTTTGCAAACCAAATTCAGTGAAGAATTACTTCTAATATTATTTTGACGCAGTGTTAGAGGAAAACCAGACTGAACACATGGTGCAGTTGGTCGTCACCCCTGGACAGGACAAAACCGGGGGCCCCCGTCTGTGCACTCCACTGTGTGGGTGACCTGATGGCTGCTCTCAGCACCATCCTGGAGGAAACGGTTTTGGGGAGCTGGCTGTGTGGGGCGTGTAGCTGGACACACCGTGGGGTGCGGTGCCCCAGAAAGCCCTGGTGGAAGCCAAGGGCCACATCCCAGCAAACCTTGGGACCTTTGGCTGCAGACTTTTTTTTTTTCTTTAATTTTGAGATAATCAGGACATACAGAAATTTTGAACAAATAGGACAAGGAACTTTTTTCCTTCTCAGTTGCTCTTTTTAGTTTATTCCAGCCCAGAGAGTTCCACTTTCTTCTTTGTACTTCCATGGCCTTGACAGGGGAGGTTGCCCTCCTCACCCTGCTTGGGGTCTGACACCTTGACAGGCCGCTGTCCCCATGGGCAGCCCCTCCCCCGCCCGGCCCCTGGAGGATCCCTGTTGTGCTCTGGTCCACCTCGTGGCCTTACCACTCTTGTTCAGGAAGCATGGGACAGAGACCTCAGGTGGGACAAAATCATACTTCAAAGAGGAAGTTTTGTCATCATAGGGTGGTGGTTCCCAAAGTGTGCTCCGTGGAACCCTTGTTCCGTATGATTTTAGTCAGTGTTCTACAAAACCTGGAAAGGGCCTGTGCCCAAGTCAGTTTGGAGGGTCCTAATTAGCCTTTCTTGCCACAAGACCTCTAGAGTCTTTAAAAGGAGGGATGGCTGAAATTACCATAAAGGATGTGAATCTCCAAGAATCTCCATAAAGGCCAGTGAATCTCCAAGAAAGGGTATGGTATGCAGGGCTTTCTAAGTGTTTGTCAGTGTCCCCTCGGGGAGCCTGGTGGCCTGTGGCCAGACCCCCGAGAAATGCTGTCACTGTGGACCACAGTTCTGTTGTTTTCAGGGGGTTCACAGGGAACGGGCTGGGGGGTGCCGTCTGATAGACACAGAGGGCCCAAGAGCTGTGCCCCGTCTCGGAACCTGCTCTCCCTGAGGAAACCCCTGCCGTCTGTGTCCCCGCAACACCTCTCCCCCATTCGGGCCCAGTTCTCAAGCCGCTGACCGTGGCACTGACGTTGATGGGGGCTCTGTGGATACTGGCATGCCCTTCTCTTCTCCACACATGCGAGCAGCCAGTCGATGTTGGTAGGGGTTGAATCGTGTCCCCCTAAGTTCACGTGTGGAATGCTAAGCCCTCACACCTCAGGATGTGACCTTAGATGGTCTTTGCAGAAGTCAAGTGAGGTCAATGGGCCCTGATCCACTAGGACTGGGGGAAAAAGGGAAAATTTGGAGAGAGACAGACATGCATAGAAAGAGGATGTGAAGACACAGGGAGGAGACGGCCTTCCACAAGCCGGGGACAGAGGCCGGGAGCACACCCTCCCCTCACGGCCCTGGGAAGGAAGCAATCCTACCTTGGTTCTGGAGTTCCGACCTTCAGGACTGGGACATAATACCTTCCCGCCTGGCCCCACTGCTTCATTACATAATCCAGGATCCGAGGACCTGTCGTGCTCCTAGAGGGGCCAGGCAGCCATCGGGCCCAGAAGGACCCGTGGCTGTGTCTAGGGCTGAGGCTGCGCTCCCCAACCCCCACCCCCCACCGCCACCTCCCGGGACCTGCGATGGACTCTGTGCCCGATGGAGAATGAATGAGTGAATGTACGGGTGGTTTTGCGGGCTCCTTTGTGGGGATAGGGTGGGTGGGTCACTGAGAGCCAAGCGGGTTCTCGTGGCCCAGGCTTGGACCCAGATACCTTGAAGACATGGGTGCAGGCTTCTGGGACTGGGCTGCCCGCGCCCGGTTGGGAACAGAGCTGAGAACTGAGTCCAGCAGATGGCCTTGGCTCCTAACCCCACTCGCCTGTGCTGACCAGTCCGTGCTTCCTGGACCCCAGCCGGCTGGTCACACCCGTGAACACTCCATCCTCCGGGCTCTCGAGGCAGGAGAGTAAGAAGGAATACGCCAGGTGGCTCGCATTTGATATGTGTGTGGGACGGATGGAGACAAGAAGATGGTCATGGGCACGCCAGGCACACACGGGCCACTGGGTCAGGACGGTCCCAGAGCCTGGAGGGGGAGGTGGAGACAGGAGGCCCCTCCCTCTGGCCGTCTGGCTGAGCCCGGGGGCGCAGCATCCTGCCGGCGGCCTCCTGCGTCAGTGGATTTGGCGTGGGGAACGCAGAGTCATCAGAGGGGCCCTGACATCAGGGAGGAGCCTGTGGTCGCGGAGGAAGCCAACGCCTTTGATGACGCAGTCGAGCCTCCCCGTGGCTCCCATGCTGGTTCCTCATTTCTGGAGGTTTCCAGACTCCTCCGTGCACTTGAGCTGTCCTTAAGGCCCTTAAAAGAAAGGTGCTGTCCGGGAGAAGGTGCTGGGGGTGGAAGGCTGTGAGGAGAGGACATGGTGGTCCCTTCCTGGCAGCACAGAGAGGGACCTACAAACCCAGGGCTGGAGCCTGGGACAGCCATGGTGCCGAGGGGAGCGTGCAGGCGGGCCGCCCGCGGGGTGGGGGGCACGGTGGTCCGTTGGTCCTCTGTTGCTTCTCCTCCCCGAGGGCGTGCCAGGCCCTTGCCCAGACCCAGGGAGGCTGCTTTCTCCCCTGAGAGGGGACGCTGGGGAGGTGGGGGCAGGGAGGGGCCTTGCTTCTGCTGCGGGATGTGTTGGAAGCAGGCCCTTTGCTCCCGGCTTCTTCCGTGGCAGAACACCTGTGTGAGGGGAGCCAGTGCATCTGTGTTACAAAAAGCCACTTGTTTTTCTTCCTGTGGAGGGAAAACCCAGCTCTCCCCTCTCCTGTGTGCTCCCTTGCTACTCAGCGCATTTCGCTTCTGGTCACCAAACATGTGGGATTTCCCCTCACACCTAGCAACTCTGCTTGCATCAGTCCCCCCAGGAGAAGGGCTCGGTCCCATGAGACTGTCCCCCACGTCAGATGCCAGTTGCAAATCGTCGGTCCCCAGGTGACCCATAATTCTGTCCGACCTGGATGCAAATCGGGTTCTATGACCTGTTCCCCACTGGTTTGCCAACCCGGCTTGCAGGATTCAGGGAAACACGTAGATTTACCCGTTTGTGGAAGGATATGACAAAGGAACAGCGGAAGAGCCAGACCAAGAGGTAGGCAGGGCCAGCACTGGGACGGTCCCAGGCACGGGAGCGTCTGTGGCCGTGGGGCTGGGGCGCGCCCTCCTTCCTGTGTGGGCGTGTTCACCAGCCAGGCCGCTCTCCAGGCCCTGCACTCTTGGGGTTCTTCGAGAGGCTCCGTCGTGCAGGCTCGGCGGGGACCACGAGCTCCGTCTTCCGCTCTTCCTCCTCAAGAGAACAGGGCGGCCTGAAAGTTCCAAACTTCTGTGCATGGCGAGGTCAGTCCTGTGACCGGGAACCATCCAGGAGCCATCTGGAGTCACCTCATTAGAACGAAGGACACTCCTGTCACCCAGGAAATTACAAGAGTTTCAGGAGTTCTGTGCCAGGAACCGGGGCAGAGACCTGGACACATTCCCTATGATCTCCCGCCAGTAGGAAGAGCTGCCCTTCAGCTTGGAGCGTGGGAGGTCCTGCTCTGGGGGGGGTTTGCCCCGCCCTCCTCCTTCCCGCCCTCCCAGCCAGCGCTCCGCCCTCTGGCAGCAGCCCCAGGAGGCAGGGGGACTTCAGAGCCGCACCCCCCTGAGGTGGTCCCTGCTTTGTGCCAAAGCACCCGGGAGAGCCCCGGGCTGGAGGCCGGCTCCCAGCTCCCAGAGTCCAGAAACACAAGGGCACCCCTGGCACTGGGAGCATCACTACCTGCCTCTCATGGGTGCGGGAGGAGCGACCTGTCCTTGTCTGTGTCCTCCTAGGGTGGAGATGGGGGCTCGGAGAAGGTATTTCCTGTCTGACGGCATGTTGATGTCCTCTGTCAGCAGCTCCAGTCGAGGCTCCTGGGGTCCCGCCCTGTGCCCAGACGGCCCCCTGGACCCAGCATCCCGCGTGTCGGGTGGTCTTACAAGCCAGCAGCTGGGAGCTGCCCGGGAAATGATCAGATGATGATGCCGGTGGAGTCCCACGGGGTTCTGGAAAGCGGGCTGTCCCATGCCGGGGTGAGGATATGGGGAAATGGGCTTGTTTGGGGGGCCTGGCTCCCCCTCACCACGTGCCCAGGCTGAAGGACCGGCCAGCCAGAGAGCCACAGGCTGCTTCCCTGTTCAGCCCGTGGCGCCGCCCACAGTGAAGACGCTGCTCCCAGGAGCCCATGGTATCTCTTCCCGGTACTGCCGCGCTGCCACATGGCCACGACACTAGCCGCGGAAGGCCACGCGCTCTTGTCTCCGGTTTCTGGGGGGCAGGAGGGCGGCCGCAGTGCAGTTGGACCCTCCACAGTCTGGGGAAAGATCCGCTTCTGAGCCCACATAGTCCCTGCTCTGTAGGCCCGAGGGTCTCCGTCGGCCGGGGCGCCCCATGTCCCTGTGGACTCCCCAACAGGGCCACGTGCTCCGGCAAAGCCAGCAGTGGGGGGACGGAGGCCCAGCAGGGCGGCTGTTCCACTGGACGTGATGTAATCCCACAAGAGCGTGGCCACGTTTGTGGGATTTCACGGGGACAAGCCAGTCTCAGGAGGCGAGCACCCGGGGGCAGACTCATCGGGGGCCACCTTCCCCTCCCTGCCCACCACACCCTTCCTGCCTTTCCTCACCTTCTGCTTGTCCACCCCCCCCCCCGCCGCCGTCCAGCCCCACCATGCTGTCACTAGAGGTTAGGGGCACAGCAAAGCTGAGGGGCCGGCTGGGGGGGGCTCCCCTAGAGCCCTCTGCCTAAGCCATCCCTTTGTGAGTCTCTGCCCACCCCCAAACTGCGAGCCGCGTGGGGGTAGGGGCTGCCCGTGTCAGTGTCCCAGGGCCTGGTGCTGCTTGAGATGCAGAGGGACCCCTCAGGTTTTTGTCGAGGGAGCGAAAGCGCTAACGCGTGAGTTGCCGACCCGAGGGCAGGTTAATAAATTAAGGCATGTTGCTCCAGAGCAGAGTAAGGTTCAAGTTCAATGACGGTGTGAACTTGGGAAGTTGCCGCTAGCTCCCTAAGCCTCTGTTTTCCCAGCTGTGCAGTGGAGAGAGGGATAGCACCTCCCGCAAAGGCCGTTGCGAGGGGTTCGGGAACCCATGTCGGAGCCCTGAATCGGCGGTCGATGGCCCTTGTCACCGGCCGTCGAGGGTTGACCTGGCTGACGGCTGGGTCCTTGGCCGTGCTCGTTCACTGCTCCCTTTCCCACAGGATGCCAGCCTGCAGAGCCCTCCGCAGCAAACGGGACCCGTGCTCAGCAGAGGGGTGCTCGTGACCAGGGGCACAGCAGGGGTGGGGGGCTCCGCGTGGGGGCCTCAGGCCGGCAAGCGAGTGGGAGTGCGAGCTGCCTGATTATGCAGACTCCGCTGCTGTCCAGGGTCAGTTTGCTGTCTTTGATTCAGCCCGGGGGGTGGGGGGTTATAAGAAGAAGTGTTGGACTAGGTAATCTCTCTGGAGGAGCCCTGCAGAGACCTGGGGTAGGGGGGAGCGGAGGAGGGCGGGTTACCCAGGGGCCTCTCCCTCTCTCGTCTCTGGGAGGGAGCTCTGACTCCAGAGAATTCGAACCTCTACCTAGTTGACTTGCTTCCCAGACAAGCCATGTGGCCGGTCACGCTCCTGCCTTCCGCCCTTGCCCGACACAGGCTGCAGGGGTGAGAGATTGCTCCCAGTTGGTCGGCTTCCAGGCCGAGCATGCTCGGACAGCGGTGTGCTCTCCAACCAGCCCACGGCCCAGAAGTGCGCACGGAACTTTGACCCCGGCCATCCGGGCAGCCCAGGCAGTCTGGCCAAGGCAATGAAGGTGCTGGCCCCGTTATGCTCACCGTGGATGATGTTCTGGAGCAGGTCGGCGAGTTTGGCTGGTTCCAGAAGCAAGCCTTCCTGACCCTGTGCCTGCTCTCAGCTGCCTTTGCCCCCATCTACGTGGGCATCGTCTTCCTGGCTTTCACCCCGGATCACCGCTGCCTGAGCCCCGGGGTGGCCGAGCTGAGCCGGCGATGCGGCTGGAGCCTGGAGAAGGAGCTGAACTACACGGTGCCCGGCCCGGGGGCCGCCGGCGAGGCCTTCCCCCGTCACTGCCGCGGCTACGAGGTGGACTGGAACCAGAGCGGCCTCAGCTGCGTGGACCCGCTGGCTGGCCTGGCCACCAATAGGAGTCACCTGCCGCTGGGGCCCTGTCGGCATGGCTGGGTATATGACACGGCTGGCTCGTCCATCGTGACCGAGGTAAGGGCAGGCCCTGGGTCTGGGGGAGCAGGTGGGTTTTAGGAGCAGGGAGGAAACACACAACAAATCCTAGGGGGTTCGGTTTCACATCAGGTTAGAGGGAGGAGAGTCCTACCCACTGAGCATTTAGGACACTTCTGGCTCTGTGCTGGGCACTCTGCGTCCTTCCACCGTCTGGTCCCCTACGGGCGCTGGGCGCTAGAGGGGCAGGTGGAGGTCGGGGAGCCCTTTGCAAGCCAGACTGGATTGTTGAACACGGGTCTACGGGGAGACAGTTTCCTCTTCTTTCTGCCCCACTGGCTTCTCCAAGAGCCTGTAGAATTCACTTGGGGTGCCGTTAGAATGGTGGGTCCCCCTCCATCACTCGTGTGACAGCTACGGGCCCGCTGGGGTGGTTTGGAAGTCGGAGTCAGACTGTTTCAGTCCCGGCCGTGCCCCAGATCCGCTGGGCATCCCTGAGGATGTTACGCAGCGTCACGGAGGTACAGGTATATCCGCTTCCGACAGGGTCAGTGGGTTCAGCTGTGGGTGGCGGCCCCACTCCTGGCCTGCAGGAGGGGGTAATGGGGTCAAAAGGCCTCGCTTGCAGAGTTCAGTGGGTCCTTTCTGTATTGTGCCTCGAGAATATTTTAGTCAAAGGCCACCAGATATTTTTTTCCTTTGTGGATCTTTTTGAAAGTGTTGCCAAGCGTGGGCCCTTGGAAATTGGCATCAAGGTTGGTTGTTGAAGCCGCAGACCAGAAGCTATGCAGAGGCGCTCTGTTAGCAAAGCTTGGTTTGGGTGCTTACCTGAAACCGAAGGCAACTGAGTGGTTTTGGCGTCAACACAGCCAAGGCTCTTACAGAGGAAGGGGCTGTGTCCTCTCCTCTGGCCTGATCAGGTCCCTGCAGCGGGGGTTGGACTGGGAAGGGGACAGAACAGGAGTTTCCCTTTCAGGAGGAACAGATGCAAGTGTTGCTTTACCTGAAAACGCATGAACACCTGGTGTCCAAGCGTTCCTCTGGTGACAGCATGTGCTAATTCGGAAACAATGAGTTGTTAACGCTGATTCGAATTCAGGGCTCTGGGGAGGAGCGTGGGGGTGAAGGGTGGTGACCCCGCCCTCTCCGCCGGAGTGCAGAGTCCTTATGGAAGGTTGCCAGAAAAAATGCAGGACACCGAGTTAAATTTGAATTTCAGATAAATGATAAACAATTTTTTTTAAATTTTTTATTTCTTTTCAGCGTAACAGTATTCATTGTTTTTGCACCACACCCAGTGCTCCATGCAATCCGTGCCCTCCCTAATACCCACCACCTGGTTCCCCCGACCTCCCACCCCCCGCCCCTTCGAAACCCTCAGGTTGTTTTTCAGAGTCCATAGTCTCTCATGGTTCACCTCCCCTTCCAATTTCCCTCAACTCCCTTCTCCTCTCCATCTACCTTTGTCCTCCAGATTATTTCTTATGCTCCACAAATACGTGAAACCATATGATACTTGACTCTCTCTGCTTGACTTATTTCACTCAGCATCATCTCTTCCAGTCCTGTCCATGTTGCTACAAAAGTTGGGTATTCGTCCTTTCTGATGGAGGCATAATACTCCGTAGTGTATATGGACCACATCTTCCTTATCCATTCATCCGTTGATTCAAATTAAAACCACATTGAGATACCACCTTACACCAGTTAGAATGGCCAAAATTAGCAAGACAGGAAACAATGTGTGTTGGAGAGGATGTGGAGAAAGGGGAACCCTCTTACACTGTTGGTGGGAATGCAAGTTGGCGCAGCCACTTTGGAGAACAGTGTGGAGATTCCTCGAGAAATTAAAAATAGAGCTTCCCTATGACCCTGCAATTGCACTACTGGGTATTGACCCCAAAGATACAGATGTAGTGAAAAGAAGGGCCGTCTGTACCCCAATGTTTATAGCAGCAATGGCCACGGTCGCCAAACTGTGGAAAGAAATAAACAATTTTTTAAGATAATTATGTCCCAGATGTTACACAATGTTTGATGCTGATAACTGAGGCAGGAATACAAATGTTGCACGAAGACACACTTACACACACATAAAAAATGTGTTGTTTATCTGAAATTCAGATTGTACCAGGCACACTGGATTTTTTTTCCTAAGCCTGGTGACTTTGCCTTCATGCCAGACGAGGAAGTTCGGTCTGGTTTCTGCAGAGGAACAAGACAGTCCTAGCGGAACATTGGGAACTGTCTGGTTGCGGGGTGTGTCCCCAGAAGAGACACAGGCCTGGCCTGGGCTGGGGGGAAGGGCCCCAACTTGCCTGAGGGTTCTTGGTGGGAGGGGGGTGAGCAGGGCAACTGAGCCTGAGCCTGGACCACAGGAGAAGGAGGGGTTGGGGCTTCGGAGAAGCCCGTCAGGGTGGTGGCCGGGAGGGGTGGGGCAGCAGACAAGGAGGGGCAGCGGGAGGGGGAGGGTCAGACACGCAAGGGGACCGAAAGAGCTCCAGAAACAGTGACAGTCTGCGGCAGCCCAGCTGGGCTCCCAGGAGACCCTAGATCTAAGCACTGGCAAGGACTGAGGGGCTCCTGGCACGCTCATTCACAGACGGAGTGTGCAGTGCGCCAGGCGGTGGGGGTGTGCTGGACGCTAGGGTGGGAGAGGGCAGGAGCCCTCTGCAGCCCCCCCACCCCCACGCCTTTAAACCCGCCTTCACCTCTGTTTCTCCTACTGTGCTGCAGCTTATTCTCAGGGGCTTTGCCTTCGTGATTCCTTTCTGTAGGAATAATCTTTAACTCAGCCTCGCCTTGGACGTTGGAACCTGCTTGAGGGGGGATGCTGAAGCAGCCCTTTTGCACATCCCAGCGGCGCTGCCCTTCCGAGCTCGGGATGGGGCCTGGGGCTCCATCTGGGGAAGGAACGCGCACGTTCCCTGACTTCTGAGTCCCCTGCCCTTCCAGCTGCAGCCCCGCAGTGGGCTGGGGCCCCCCTCCTGGCTGGTTAGCTCCGTCTTCCCCGGCCTGTGAGTGTGAGCCGGAGAAAGGGCTCAGCCTCAGGTCACGGGAGGGCTCTGTCACCGTTCCCAAACTCATGTCATCCTAGAGATCTCCTGGCTTCTGGCCTGAGATCTGCTGAGACCGGATGCACAGCGGTCTGTGTTCTGACAAGGACTCTGGGGGATTCTCGTGATCAGACGAGCTTGGAGAACACGGACTGTGTCTGAGACCCCAGGCCCTAGCCCTGGCGAAACCCCAGTGGGAGCAGCGACCCATCCAGCGCCCCCCACTCCACACCACCCTAGGCTTTCCTGGGGGCTGGGCCTGTCTTCCAGGTATGCACAGATGTGCTGGGGGGCAGTGGTTGGGTGTGAGTTGGGGAGGCACGAGGCATGAAAGGTGACCCTAGACACAGACCCTGAGCCTCGTGGGGGACAGAGATCTCCACAGGCAAGGCCAGATGCCCCTTCCTCCGGCTCCGTGAGCGCCCTGGCTTCTGCACAGTCTGGGGGACAAGATGGCACCCTGGGCATCTGAGGAAGGGGGGCAGGGACACCTTACAGACATGCTCATGACCAAGATTAGAAAAAAAGACACAAACTGGTGCCCAATGCAGTGTAAGCGGGATGTGGTCTTGGACAGGTGGGTAGAGGCTACGAGAAGACAGTTGGGCGGTTGGAGAGGCAGACCCTGGGACAGCCAGATAACACCCAAGAGCGATCGGTCCCTCCATTTCCTAACGGCAGGGCCCACGGCAGGCCGGGAAGACGGAAGACGGCAGAAGCTCTGCGGGGACGCTGTGCTTTCAGCCAAAGAGAGTGAATGTTTGGGTTTGGTAGAGGGAAAGCCCACGGTGCTGAGTGGTAGCCTGTGGTGCCTCCCAGAGCTGAGCCACTCCCAGGAGCCAACCCTGGGGTGCAGGCGGGGGTAGCAGGTCACAGGACAGACTTGGGATTCATTTCTGAAAGTCAAGTGGTAACCCAGAGTGCTACCCACATTTTATATTGAAAAGTGCTCATGTCAAGGAAGTAAGCAGCCGGTCAGAGGGACCCCCAGGCTGCCGGAGCCCAGAGCCCTGGGGCCCTTAATGGTCGACCCCAGGGCCCGGGACTGGGGGTGGGGGGAAGGGGCTGGCTTTAACCAGCACCCGAAATATTTGTGGGCAGTGGGGTATAGTCAGACCTCTATTCTAAAGGGTAAAGTATTTGTTATTTACCTAAACCCTGTTCACAGGACTCCTCCTCTTCTGTGCTCAACAGAACTCTCTTCCCAACTCTGTGAGTGGAACAGGACAGGCGCAATACACATGGTTCAGACTGGGAAACTGAGGCCCGCAGTGGCGAAGTGACTTTCTTACCGTCACACATCGCCCAGCGTCATCTGGTAGAGGGAGCCATGAATCCGAAGTACTTAGAGTAGGACAGAGACAGGGAGAGAGGAAGGGTGTGCCCCAGGGCTGTGCCAAGAATGGGGACGATGTGAGGGCCCCAGCCGTGGAGCTCCACACCTTGCTTCTACCTTCTCTGCGTCCCAGTGAAGAAGTGGGATGCCGCTTCCTCCTCTTCCTCCTCCTCCTCCTCCTCCTCGGGGTTCTCAGTGCCCAGGTGTGTGCCCCCTGCAGTGCGGCTTCCCCTAAAACTCAACAGACCCCTTCCCCAGGTGGGTCTGTCCTGCCTTTGCCCCTGGCTCCCTCCTGCCCTGTCCCTCCCCTCCCTGGCTCTGGGTGCAGTGTTCCGTCTGAGTCTCCGGCCACCCTGGGTCCCGAGCACAGGACCCCAGCGCCCACACTGCTCCCACCAAGCCTGGCTTCTTGCCCAAGTGTCTTTGCTCAGCCCCTCCCGGGGCCACTCATGGCCACACCCCCATGACAGAATCTCCAGGATCATCGGTGGACTTCACATAATTAAATATATAATTAACAGGTACTTAATCAAGGGCTTTTGACCAGTTCCGGAAAACGTGTGCTATTTATTTGGCTACATTTCTGTCTTTAGGAAATTGCTGTGCTATACTTCTTTTTAGAAGACTCATCTGCTGGCCATGTTGTCTTTCAATAACTGATGGCCAGGGTCAAAGCTCTTGACAGTGGTGAGGGTAAAACAAAGATACTAGGGATATAGTGGTAGCAGGTGAGATTCACCGGAAACCTGAAATTTGTCTTATGAAAATGTGGTAAGAAAAAAGTGATGAGAAACCCTTGGGGCTATCACACTTCAGGGTAAACACTGATTTTGTCTGGAGAGAGGACGGAAGGGACACTTGGACTTACACATTGTCTTGTGTTTCCGGCCCCTCCGACCACGGCGTGACCCGCAGTTTAACCTGGTGTGTGACGACTCTTGGAAGGTGGACCTCTTTCAGTCCTGCGTTAACCTGGGCTTCTTCCTGGGCTCTCTGGGTGTCGGCTACATTGCAGACCGGTACGTAAAGGCCAAACTGACTGAATGCAGCGGCAATGCCGTGAGGAGAATGGATCACAGGGGACCGTGGTGGGAGCGTCTGGCTGGTTGAAACCTACCGCAGATGCTGATGGAGAGAGGCCTGGTAGCTAGAGCTTTGGAGTGGGGGAGGGTAGCAAGATGGAGTAAGTGTGGGGATTCAGGATGGATTTGGGGGGTCAAGACTCATGCATATTGTATAGTTGGGTGGTGGGCTGAGAGAAGACGGAGACAAAGCCAAGGTGTACACATGCAGCACATGGGTGAGGTGAGGGTAGGGACAGAGGGGGTTAGAAAAAGGCTTCAGTTGTGGGGGAAGGGGAGGGGGAAGCCATCCCGAGTTTGGTCCTGTGCTAAGCGTAGCCCAGGAGGCAAAGAAAAGATAGGGAGTTGGGTACGTGAGTTGTGCTCAGAAGAGCGGTTTGTGCTAGAGATAAACATTTGGGATTTGTCAGCAGGAGCTGGTATTTAAAGCTGTCCACCATGGTTGAGATAAGCAGCGAGTGTATAGAGGTTGTTAGGGAAGGAGTTGCTGGCAAAGGAGATGTAGAGGAAACGACAAGGAGGTAGAAAGACACCCACTGTCCCAGCATAGGGCGGAGCTATAGAACACAAGACGGGAGGAGTGGCCCGAATCTGTGGACAAGGCACCCCACGACCACCAGGGACAAGGATGGTGTCGGGGGAAGGCTGAGGAGAAGCGAGAGAGGAGGAAGTAGAGTTTGCGTGTGTGGACAACTCTGTAAGGCAAGTGGGGTGGGAAGGACAGGGGACAGGCAAAGGGTCCAGGACGGGGGTGACCGCACCATGGAGGGCTTGAGGAACCAACGGGGCAGCAGAAGGGCTCGGTCCCAAGGAGCAGGTGGGGCAGCCTTTGGTCGGAGGCACAGATGGAGGTGGACGCAGACGACATTAGTTCTGATTATTCGGGGGTGATGGGTGTGCGCGTCCAACGGGAGGTTTCCACATTAGTGCAGGATGAGGATGTTTACTCGCTGGTGTGGGGGCCGAGCTGGGCAGGAGCATGGGGCTGGAGGCGAGGGGCAAGGAGTAGGGGATGTTGGGCCCAGGCTGGAGTCTAGGAGGCAGGGGGCAGCGAACGCAGAGGTAGCAGGGTGGGGAGATGTGGGGGTAGGGAGATGTGGGGATAGGGACCAGGTCGGGTGTGTGAGGAGATGTGGAGGTAGGGACCGGGTCGGGTGTGTGAGGAGATGTGGGGGTGGGGACCGGGTCGGGTGTGTGAGGAGATGTCGGGGTGGGGACCGGGTCGGGTGTGTGAGGAGATGTGGAGGTAGGGACCGGGTCGGGTGTGTGAGGAGATGTGGGGGTGGGGACCGGGTCGGGTGTGTGAGGAGATGTGGGGGTGGGGACCAGGTCGGGTGTGTGACCACACAGGAGGTTGGCCCACTGCTTCCTCGAGTAGCCGCTGGAGTGTGGGATCAGGTCGGAAAAACGGAGTCAATGAAGCTCCCCACCGGGATGAAGAGTTAGCAAGTGATTTGCCCGTTTCATTCATGAAGAAAGGAAAGGGAAATAATCCTCAACTGTTATACCATGAGAACTGAATATTTTCCTGGAAAAGTTTTTGAGGCCACTGATCAGGCTAGCATGTTAATAATAACACAGTCTGCTGGGCGATGAGAGGGGGCACACGTGGGGACCTGCAGAGCCCCCAGGGGAGCAACCCCCCCTGGCTGAGATGCCACATGCCTGAGAGCATCGGGATCCTGGCTTCCTCCTTGCAGTGCATTAATGAACCTCAAAAGGGCCCCTGCTCCCTGAGGACCACACATTTGGGCCCTTGGGTCGGGGGGCAGTCCCTCAGGACACAGTGACACATGCTTCCCCATCAAGACCCTCACTGTCGCTTGGTGCCCATTGGACCCCAGATACTCAACACTCACCCCCACTTCCCTGTCTCCTTGCCTCTGAAGGTTTGGCCGGAAGTTATGTCTCTTGGCCACCACCCTCATCGGTGCCATCTCGGGTGTCCTCACGGCTGTGGCGCCGGACTACACGTCTCTGCTGCTCTTCCGCCTGCTGCAGGGGCTGGTCAGCAAGGGCAGCTGGACGGCCGGCTACATCCTGAGTAAGTGTCCCACTGGGACGCCTTCCCACCGGGCAAGCGGAAGGGGGTGGAGCCAAAGGTGGAGGTGGGATTTAGGGGGAGAGGGTACATTCGCAGGGTCTAGAGAAACTGTGCTAGCTCTAGTTGTATGGGACTGCCCGTCGGACCGGGCAGGGCGCTACGCGGGGGCGGCCTCCCTCCCTCCCTCCCTCCTCTCCTGCTTCTCTTCCTCTCACGTTCCCTCCCTCCTCTCTCCTTCCCTCCCCTTCCTTTCCCTTTGTCTGCCTCACCTTCCCTCCCTCCTCCCTCTCACCCTCCCTCCTTCTCACCTTCCTTCCGTCCCCCTTCCCTTCCACCCACCTTCTGACCCTCCTCCCTCCCCGCTCCCTCCCTTCCACATACCCCCACTCTCACCTTCCTTCCCTCCCACCTTCCCTCCTTCCCACATCCCCTCCCTCCCACCTTCCTTCCTCCCTTGTTCCCTCCCTCCCTCCCTTCCTTCCCCAGAAGGCTTGTAGGTCACATACTCCCTGGGCCTCTGCTGGTGACTCACTGGTCTCCCTTATTGGCTTCTCTTCTCCCCATCCCTCAGCGTGGCAGGACCCAGGACTTTGTCCTCCCCGTCCCCAAATGTGCTCCACCTGCAGACCCCCACCCCAGCCCGCTGTCTGGCAGTCAGCATGGCCCCTGCTTCTCTACTCCTGCTTCTGGCCCCTCAGGGGTCCTGCCGCTGGCTTTCCTTTCATAGCACACCCGGGGCCACCATCTCTTCTCTGTTCCTGCCCCTGGACCCAGGCCAACACCATCGCTTCACTTCCATGTGGGTCCCTTGTCTCAACTCAGCAGTGGGCGTGGGAAAATATTGCCGCTCTGGGCATGGGCTCTGCTCCACATGCAGCCCAGGCCAGCCTCTGCACGGGGCCCCCAGGATGGCCGCAGGTTCCGCCTTTTCCTGGAGATCCTCATCCTCGGTTGCCTCTGCCTGGAATTTCCCCCTTGAGGTTCACCCCCCTGCTTTGCTGTCTGAAACACTGCAACCCCTTCCCTCTCCAGCTCCCGATCCTCTCCCACCAGTTAACTTCCCGTCCCCCCGGGGCACAAAGTGTGTTCTGGACTGGCACGTGATTTGCTCATTTGCTGGGTGTGCCCTCTGCCGTCTCTCATGAAGATGTGGGGTTGTAAGGGCACAACTCTGCTGAGGACATGCCCCGGACGCCTGGAGAGGTGCCGGGTCCCTGGTGGGCACCCAGAGATGCTTGTTAAGTGAATTACAGCCCCGGGGCCGTGAAAAATGTCGCAGCACAGTCTGGAGCTTGCCGGGGCAAAGCTCTGGGGAGGAGGCAGGGGCCCGTGTTCAGGCAGACTGAGCCCGGAAGCATCCGAAGGACGGTATAGACGGCAAAAGGGGGGATTAAAAAAGGAAGAGCTGGAGAGAAGCAAAAGGGGGGATTAAAAAAGGAAGAGCTGGAGAGAAGCGGGGACTGACAGCCAGGCGTGTCTCAGGGACCTTGAGCTGGGGAGCATCAGCGGACGAGGGGAAGGAGCTGGGGACAGGCAGGGGGAGGTGGGCAAGGTGTGGGGGCTCGCCCGGAGGGAAGGAGGCCACGGGGAGCGCAGGAGCCCTGGTGGTGACTCATGTCCTGTTTCAGTCACAGAGTTCGTGGGCCTGGGCTACCGGCGAACGGTGGCCATCCTCTACCAGACGGCCTTCACGGTGGGGCTCGTGCTGCTCTCCGGGCTGGCCTACGTCATCCCTCACTGGCGGTGGCTCCAGCTGGCCATCTCCCTGCCCACCTTCCTCTTCCTGCTCTACTACTGGTACGCGGGTCCTCCACGGGGGCCCTGCTCTCTCTCCACCCCCGGGACCACGCTCGGTGAACTCCGACTGCCTGGTGACCTCGGCGGCCACATGGGCCATCCTCCAGTGGCCACGGTGACCTGTCACTCAGGCACAGGGCTACTCCCGCCCTTTGTGCCATTTGGGGTGTTCTAATATTACAGGATGACCCCATTATGTGGGGGAGCTACCCTCAAACAGAAACTCTTCGAATTTGCATCCCCCTAGAGAGAGGGGCAACGCTTCAAGTCAGATAAGAAGCCACCTAGCCACAGAGTAGTCATTTGCTGTTCGTTGAATGAATGGATGAATGAATGAGTGAGTGAATGAATGAGTGATTGAGAGTTCCTGGGGAATGTGTGCATTCAGCCATTGTGAGACAAACCAGTCCCATGAGGTATTAATCTTACTAGTAGACAGCCTTTGGCAGGGTCCCAAGGCATAGACAGCTGGACAGATGAGTTTTAAGTTTTGATTGTGGGGCAGGGAAGGGGTGTGGAGGGGGCTGCGGGGAGAAATACCTCATCCTAACACCCCTCATCACCAGTCTAAGGACAAATTACCGTGGGTAGTGCCGAAGTAGACCCAGTCTCTAAACCAGGGCTCGCCGCGAAGAGCCGTATACCTGTGATCAGGACGAGTCTGCTCTCTCCCCATCAGGATGAAATCCGGGGCTCCCCCGTGGGGCGGGATGCCCGGGCTGAGTCTCGCTGGCCCCGCAGTGTGGGCCTCAGCCTGAGTGTTTCCAGAAGACCTCATGCCAGAGATTCCCAATCTTCACGTTGTCACATCCTTACCCAGTTTGAAATGACCACATACTATCTATTTATGTGGTTTGGGAGATATTTTGGGTCCCGTTCAACTGCCCTTGTATGACGCAGAGACCCCCTGCTGTCCCACAAGGGTCAGGGAGCACACGGAGCATTGATTTGTACCAGGAGTTTCCAGGGGGACGAGGGCGGCCAGTGGCTTGCGGAGAGTGGGACCCCTGCTCCGTGACATGAAGGCCACAGAGGAAAGCAGCCATTCCCTCTTTGCCCCTAAATCTTAGCAGGTGGCACTGAGAGTGTGAGGGCCCCACCCACAGAGCTCCTTTGTGGATCCCTGGGCTGGCACAGGATGGCCCCAGACCCTCGTCCACTAGTTGCTTGAGGAATTACAGTCCCGAAGCGAGGAGGGTTGGTTTCTCAGAGCCATGGCCTCGCTCCCATCAGGCCTTCGCATCAGATGCACTCTGGAGGTGCCCACACGTAGTGACAATCCGTGTCCACAGGTGCGTGCCCGAGTCTCCCCGGTGGTTGTTGTCACAGAAGAGGAACACTCAAGTGATAAAGATAATTGACCACAT
Organism: Martes martes; assembly: GCF_963455335.1. NCBI lineage: Eukaryota > Metazoa > Chordata > Mammalia > Carnivora > Mustelidae > Martes > Martes martes. Next base: position 7,679,383 of record NC_137893.1, on the reverse strand, counting down.
TGCCCAGAAGAACGGGAAATCGCCTCTCCCTGATCTCAAGGTGACAAAGTAGCAAGCGGTTTCTCACATCACTGAACCTTGGGTTGGGTTTATGATTTATTTATTTACTTATTTTTTAGAGATTTTATTTATTTATTTGAGAGAGAGAGTGAGCAAGAAGAGGAGGGGCACCAGCGGAGGTAGGAGCAGTGGGAGAGGGAGAAGCAGACTCCTCACTGCACAGGGAGCCTGACATGGGGCTCGATCCCAGCACCCTGAGATCCTGACCTGAGCTGAAGGCAGATGCTTAATCCACTGAGCCACCCAGGTGCCCCGGGTGATTTAGAAAATGCTTCTGGGGCTGCCTTGAGGAGCGGGAAGGCCCTGGAAGGATTTGGGGTGATGAGCGCTGAGCACAGGAGTGGGGGGGCGCTCTGAGGGCTTCTTCCGCTCCCCTGAGCTTGGACGCCGCTGATGCTCTTCCTCCCTCCTAGATGCTCTCTCTCGAAGAGGATGCCACCGAAAAGCTGAGCCCCTCTTTTGCAGACCTGTTCAGCACGCCGCGCCTGAGGAAGCACACCCTTATTCTGATGTACCTGTGGTAAGGGACCTTCTGGGCCTCCCCCCACACAGAATCAGGGTGCTTGCCCGAGCCCTGGGATCTGAGTTAAAGGCAGTGGAACAATGCAGGCGGAAAAGGAGTTTTTAAATGAATTACAAGCAGTCACTGAGCTCGTAGAAAGACATCTTTATTTCTCCCTTGAGGATGGAGTAATGGGGGAAAGACAGCCTTCCAGTAAGAAGAGTGTGTGACGTGGGCGGGGTCAACAGCAAGATGAGTGAAGTAAGGTGGCGGGATCCCAGGGCTGCCGCCCCTCTCCCGGGTCTGTCTTCTGGGAACAGACATGTCTTGACTTGTCTGTTGTCAATGGAAATGGGTGAGATTTCGGTGGCTCTTGATGCTTCCAAAGATGCAGAGCCCTTCCTCACATCTTGGCACTTTAGAGACCCTGCATGGCAGGGCTGTGCCTTTACCGCCCACTGATTACAAGACTCACTCCCACATAGGGCCTCACCCTTGTACCCCGGCCCACCCCCGGGGTCTGCACCCCTCTCCAGGCTGCTCTCTTGCAGTCCCCCACCCTGTTCCTTCAGAGGACATCTGGCAGTCTCCCCACCCCCCAGGCTTTGTCCTTGAGGTGCGGGTGGTTCTTAGCAGTCACTCCCCCAACCCCTGGGGCTCCCCCTTCATCTGGAGCCACTCTGCTCCTTGTACAATCGTTTCTGCTTCCAGGAATATTTTACTAGAACCAAGGGTCCAAGCTAATAGCATGACGCCTGGTATATGGTAACCTGGCAAATATTCACTGACAGTCAAATGAATGACCACAGTTCCATAGAACCCATCCGTGGTGCAAGAGATGCCAGCCAGGCTGACCGTGCCCTCCCTTTGCCCCTACCAGTCACGTGTGTGTCCCTGTGCTGGCCCCAGAGTCCTGCAGCCAGCCGCACGATGGTCCCAGGAGCCTCTGCAAACACCCAGCTGCCCCGTGCACTTCTGTCCCCCCCCTTCCCTCCTCCCCTCTCCACTCACTGCCCCCACTGCCATCCCCTAATGCACTCTTCTGGGGGGGGGAGGGGTGTGCTTTGTCCTCTCGACTCTCACACTCCTGCACCCACTCCCCTGCACATTCTGCTCTGCAGAACTCCCCTGTCTACACCCTCCGCTGGCTTCCTAACCCACTGAGGATAAAACCAAATCCCTTTCCATGGCCTACCATGAGCCAACCCTGGACCCCCCTCCTACTGGCCTTCCTTCCACCCGCTCCTCCCCTCCCAGCCCTTTCCAGCCCTGTGACTCCAGACAGCGCCCGCTTCTCTCTATGGCTCAGCTTCCTCATCAGCAAATGGGGATCAGGGCAGGACCTCCCTCGCCGGCATGTTGGCAGTTTCATGAGATAACTTGTGTAAAGGGCTTTGTAGAATGTGTCTAGTCCCACGGACGGCTGTTTTAACATGTACATGCAATTCATGGGCTCTGCCGAAAGATGGCAGCACTGCACACTTGTTAACTGGTTTTTGACCGGGAAGCCAAGCTTAGACATTCCTTTCTTTTAAAGCAATCTCTTTATTGGTAATAGGTGACTCTTCCCACTTAACTGGGACAAAGGGAGGGCATGGTGAGCCCCTCGGAAGTTAGGAATGATTCGGGACTAGAAACAAGAGCATCACAATGTTTCTTGGTGTGCAGTTGTATCAAACAAGGGAGTATATTGATGAGAAATATCAGTTGTGATCTGTTTTAGAGCCAAGAGGCAATTTACATGCTGGGACAAGAGCGCAACTTCTTATCAACCAAAATCTCTTCTCATACTGTAAATACCAATATAATGATCAAATGTTTCTATCCTCCAAAATTACGTAATGTCACCAAAAAACAACCCATGGGACTCTCTAAAACCTTCCGGAGTGAATTAGCCAGTCCCTGTCAGTGTCTGAGCCATATTCGGTACCCCTGCTACTCCTCCCTGGAATGCGGATGGAGGGGTCCTGCGGCCGGCTGCAGGGTGGAGGAGGGGGGGGCGTGCTGTTAATGACAGCACCACTGTGCCGCCGGAAAGACTTGGCTGGCGTCTGCTCTGCTGTGCTCTGTGGACTTGACCTTGGGACGATGACGATGATGACACCAGTAATCACTCATCTTTAGCGAGTGATTTCTATGTGCCAGGAATCACTCCAGGCACTCAGTGTGGGACAGGGAAGGGGTGAAGAGAGGGCTGTGGAGAGAAATAGCTCATCCATGCGTCTTTTGTCACCGTTCTGTGGAGGGCGAACCTGATCTGTGGGGGCCACTGGAGTGGGACACAGCCTCTCTAAATGAGGGCTGGCCGCTAAGTCTTACACATCTGTGGTCAGGACAAGTCTGCTGTCCCTTTGTCAGGGTGGAACAAGGGGCTTCCCACTGGGAAAGGATGCTCTGGCTGAATCTGGGTGCTGGGACAGGATGGGACTGTGTCTGAGTGTTCTCAGAAGAGCTTAATCCATTTGTTGCATTTACTGATGAGGGAACTGAGGCAGACAGGGCTTAGTTAGGTTCCTCAAGATCACACAGCTCATACAGCGTCTGATTGCTGAACCTGCTCACTCCTGGTACCCTCCGCCCACCCCCCTGTAGCTGCCGTGGCCTCAGGGTCCTCGTTTGCTGGCTCTAGGACACGGAGTTGTACCCCAGAAATCATGACATCACATCAATCCTGAGAGAGCCTCTCACCGATGGCCCCTCTAGGACACCCTTCCTGACTTTTATCCCCTCTTCTCATGTCACTCCAGGACGTTCTAGATCGAGCGACACCCGTTCCTCTCCGGTGGCCAGACTCCGAACCCTCCCCCATCCCACAGACAGGAGCCTCGTTCTGAGCCTCTGCTTCTCCTCTGTGCTCAGGTTCACGAGCTCTGTACTCTACCAGGGCCTCATCATGCACGTGGGCGCCACGGGCGGGAACCTCCACCTGGACTTCCTGTACTCGGCTCTGGTTGAATTCCCGGCGGCCTTCGTCATCCTCACCACCATTGACCGCTTCGGCCTCATCCGCCCGTTGGTGGTGTCCAATCTGGTGGCGGGGACAGCCTGCGTCGTCATGATCTTTATCTCCCACGGTGAGTCGGGTGTTCCCTCATTCTCTAGATGATCGTATTATCGAACCATGGAACAGTGTTTCGGCTCCTGGATATGCCCCTCGAACGAGAACAAAGACAAAGTCAGGGTGTTACCCTAGTCTACAGCTGTGTGTGTGTGTGTTTTAATTTTAAATTGGTATAACATACACATGATGAGTAAATGACAAGTGTCACGCTACTTACCTGTCCCACCGTTGACTGACACCTGTGTGGTTTTCAAGCGTCTGCCTCCCGGGGTATAAGCTGTAGGGAACACTCGGGCACATGTCTCTTTATGGGCCTAGACTCTCCTTTCCCTCGGGTACAAATCTGTGAGTGCGTTTGCTGGGTCAGGTGTGGTATATATGCAGCTCGAAGTGGATACAGGCAGGTTTCCAAAACGGCTGGACCAACGCACACTCCCACCGACGATGCCTGAGCATTCCAACTGGTCTACACCCTCGCCAACACTGGGTATTGCCAGTCTTTTGGACACCAGCCTTTCTGGCGGGCCGTGTGTTTTCGTCCATCATTCTTATGACCCAGGATAATCCAAAGCAGAATGACTTTGGTCCGTTTCGGTTTGAGTACACAAACTGCCTTTCCTAGTTGTTATGTTTGGGAAGATGGTTGCAGAAGCACAAGGCGGATTTGCCATTTCCTCAGTTTGTGTTGCTTGTGCTCTGCCCGTGTGGGTTAAAGGAGCTGTTTCGGGAAGCTTTTACAGAGAGGGTACTGTGGGAAGCGTTTCCTGAAAACTGTTTTCTCAAGAACCAGGCTGTATGGATCAGGCTGAAAATAAAAAGACAACTCAGTTTTCTTCTTCCTCCTTGCATGGAAAGAACGGCGAGGTCTGGGAAAGGAGCAGGGTCCGTCTGAAATAGATTTTATCCACCATCGTCCCCATCTCCCTATTTCTGGGATCCTGCAAAGACAAATGGGAAGTTGTTTGTTTCTTTGTTTAAGTAACAGCAATGGGGGTAGAGAAGGAACCAAGATCTTAGATTGTCAGTTATCATCAGGACAGAACCCAGGCACCGTGCTCTCTGGTCTCATCCCCCCCGCCAAGGTCTCTCCCCCCACCCCACCCTCTCCACTTGCCTCTACCGAGTCCTTGTCACGTGAGATGATAAACACTCACTCCCTCCTCCAGGAAATATTGCAAGTGCCTTCTGTGCGGCCAGCGCACATCCCGACCCTGGGGTCACAGCCATAAGCGAAGCAGAGAAAGTTCCTGCTTCACAGAGTTCACGTTCTAGAGGGAAAAAGTGCAGGTGAAGCATGGTGGGCGTTAACCCTTTGTGCGGTGGTCAGGGCGGCCTCGGCAGACCTGAATGAGGGGAATGAGCCACGTCACCATCTGGGGAATGTGCTTCCGGGCGGGAGGATGGAAGTGGGAGGACCACCGAGGAGGGTCGAGCTGAGCACTCAAGGAGCGGCCAGAAGCCCCGTGCCTGAAATTGGGAGAGCAGGGCGGGACCTGGGGGACAGAGGTGGGAGTTAGCAGCAGGCAGCCTTGGACGGTGTCCCCCATATGGAAGGAAGCACTGGGGGCTTTGGGCAGGGATGCTCCCCACAGTCCCTCTGGCTGCTGAAGGGAGAGGTGCCCCCAGTGCCGATAGGAAACAGGACAGCAGAGCTGCTCACTAGATTAAAGACCCCAGAGTGTATACGCAAGGCCCTCCCTGTAGATCCCGTCTGAGTGAACTTCCTCTTCTTTTCTCTTCAGGAGGCTGGGGGTATCCATGATCTGGTTTGGCTCCCACAACAAGGTGGTGAACAGCAGGGGGCTGGGAGACTGAGTGGGACCCGGTGGGGAGCCCGTTCCTAAGGCCACCGTGTCCTCCCTCTGGGGACCCTCACACTGGCGGAGTGAAACAGGCATGTCCTCCATGAACAGCCAGTATCTGGGGACAAGGGTCAAGAAGACATGATGTCTATGACCCCAGAGGCTTTAATGAGTCCCCTGGCATGGCCTGGAAGCCACTTGCTTGTTAGTGTGTGGAGTAACCCAGGTGGAGCGGGTGATGGGGCCCAATTCCTCGATCGGTCCTCAGTAGGGGGAGGGCTTCCCGAACCCTTGTGGAATGGGGAGCCCCACAGCCGTCTGCAAAGATGCAGCAAGGGTTTGCTTCCCTAGTGCTTGAGTCTGAGACTATCCTGAAAGGTGTTTCCTTTAAGACAGTGTGCTTGGAAGTGAAGGCTAGATTGAGAATTAGAAATCCGGTCCCTCAGCTCCAGGGCTGCCGACGAGGGGCCGTATTTCTTGTGGACCTCCTGTGTCAGGCTCTGGCAGAGACACTCTTGCATGGTAATTAAGAAGCCAAGATTTCTGGAGCAGTCATGGTGGATGTTTGACATTCGTCATCTCAAAATCCCACAATAGCTTGTAGGCTGGCTATCACCGTTCCCATTTTACAGCTGAAGAAACCAAGGCCCAAAGAGGTAAGTCACGTGGCTGACAGGAGGCAGAGCTGAGATCCAAAACACACGTTCTTTCCCCTGTGCAAAGAAGCCTCCCTCCTGTGTCACCATCAGGTTCTGAAACCTTGCAGGACTCCGTTTACTTATCCCCAACTGAAAGGGTTAGACAAGGCACTCTTTCTGCCTCTTCCAGCTCTGGGGTCCAAGCTTCCTAATGGGGCTCTTCAAGGTGGGGCACTCGTGGGCACAGTCCCCATGGGAGTTCCCCACCTCCGTGTGTTTCCCATCCAGATCTACACTGGCTAAACATCACAGTGGCTTGTTTTGGCCGCATGGGAATCACCATTGTGTTCCAGCTGGTGTGCCTGGTGAACGCCGAGCTGTACCCCACGTTCATCAGGTGGGTGCACAAAGCAGGGAGTAGGGGAGTGTGATGGGGTCGCCACTGACCTAGCTGGGCACTAGCCAGGCTCAGCGAGGACCAGCACTTCCAAAACAGCTGCTCTAAGGCTCCCCCAGAGGTTAATCCGTTTGGACACTGAGGTGGGGGGTGGGCGTTAGAGAGAGCGTCAACGGCTAATTACAGGAGAGAACATGAAATGGGAACTTGGAATGGAGTGTGCAGTGGGCAAGCCCAGGAGAACAAGCGTCTGCATGGAGAGAGCCCTGGTCAGGGAGTGTGAGACCGACTTTCAGCCCAGCCCTCAGCTCCAGCTCGTGCCTATGTCCGCCAGCCGTGCGGACACCTGTAGACATAATGTGCTCAGAGTTCTAACCATACGATGACACAAAAAACATTTCTAGACAGCTGTCACTTTGCCCTTAACATCACCGTTATTCCCATTTTACAGATGAGGAAGTTGAGTTTTAGAGAAGGAAAGAGCACTTGGAAGAGGCACAGAGCCAGAAAGTGGCAGGGCATCTTTCTGACCTCGATGGTGGGCTCTTCCTGGGACGACATAATACTTTTCTGTAAACCTAGCAACAGGCCTAGAAGATTCATCATAATTTAAAAAGATTTATTTATTTATTTGAGAAGGTGGGGAGGGGCAGAGGGAGAGAAAGAATCTCAAGCAGACTCCTTGCTGAGCTCAAAGTCCTGTGGGTGGGGAGGAGGAGCTCAATCCCACAACCCTGAGATCATGACCTGAGCTGAAATCAAGAGTCAGATGCTAAACCGACTGAGTCACGCAGGTGCCCCAGGCCTAGGAGATGTACTGTTTAAAGTCAGGTTTAGACCAAAATTCACTGTCACACGCAGTTTGCTGAGTTTGAGTTGTATATGTATTCATTAATCTGCCACACAATCACTATAGGGACATTGCCATCTCCTCCAAAGGCTTCCTCAGGCCCCTTTGCAGTCAGTCTACCCCTTCCCATCTCCAGCACCTGGCAACCATCTCTCTCCCTTCGGTTTTACCTTTTCCAGAATGTTATTATGTAAATGAAGCAACATGGCCTTGTAGCCTTTTGTGTTAGCCTCCTTTCACTTAGCATGATGGAGGCCACCCACGGGCTTGCAGGCATCCATGCCCTGTTCCCTCTGAGTGCGGAGTGGTGTTCCAATGTGTAAATGATGTACCACGATTTCCTTAGCCATTTGCCAGTTTATTGACATTCACTGTTTCCAGTCTGGAGTGATTCTAATCTAGCTGCTCAGAAACATTCAGGTATGGGTCTTGGAGTGGATATATGTTTTCACATCTCTTGGGCAAAAACTTGGGCGTGGTTCATATGGTGCGTGTTTAAATGTATGAGGAGCTGTCAGGATGTTTTCCAAAATGGCGGGCCATCTCGCGTTCCACCAGCCATTGGAGAGAGTTCTGGCTGCTCTACAGCTCCATCAGCACGTGGTGTTGTCAGTTTTTTATTGTGTAAGTCATTCTGGGAGGTAGTGGTATTATTGTGACTTTAATTTACAATTGCCTCATCTCTGACAATGTCGAGCTTCTTTGTATGTATTTACTGCCATCTGTGTTTTAGGAGACTCAGTTTTAAGTGAAGGTGATTTTTATTGTAAAAGTAATTAACTGCTTTAAAGCTCCAATTCTGACCTTCTTTAGAATGTGGTATATTTCCTGAAACTCTTTTTTCTGTCTGTATGGTTTCCTGTTTCCCATGCCATCATGCCAGTGGTTTCTCAGAAATATTCCAGGTCCCCAGTCTCTTAGCTACACAGCAATGTGAGCCCCTCAGTCAGCCAGAAGACGCAAGGGTGGCTCTGATGTACTCTCCTCTTCCCCATCTGTCCTTCATTAAAAGACCGTTGTCTACTCTCGTCTGTAAAAGGTTGCTTGGACTGAGTTCAAAGAGATGAAGGCAAATTAGAGAGAAAATCTTCTACATTTGGCTGTCCTGAGCCCAGAGTCTAAAATAGCTGGGCCAAACAATTCCATTGTCATGGCCACCAGACCCAAGGGACAGACTGAAAGTGTAAACTGTCAAAGGTCCTGAGGGCCTGCTCCTACGGGGAAGAAGGCCAAGCAGCCCATCTCGAGGAGCCCTTGGCCATTTGCTCAGAGAGTCTGTGATGAAGATTCTCGGTAACTGGGAACAGAAGCCAGACACTGAGAACTGACTTTAAACATGACCTACACACACACACACAAGAAGACTTTCGTGAAAGTTCTGATATTTTCAATAAACGGAATCGAATCTAAGTCATTAAAAAAAGAAGATTATTTCAGTTACTTTATTACTTCACAAGGACTCCAAAGTCAAAAAATTATTATCAAAGCCATTTTGAATGTGCTTCTTACTCACAGGAGGTGAGTAAGAAGTGAACAATAGTCTCCTTTTAACTACAGCACATATTTTCAAGAACATTCTTTCGGTTTCAATAGGCACTGCCTTGTGTTGAGAACGGTCTCTCCTTTTTGTCTCCTCAGTATGGTATGAGTTCCCTGAGTAAAGGAGGGACAGGCCATACATCTCTGTGCCTCTGCACCTGGTCTCCAGCTGTGCTAAGCAGTCACTAAGTACTTCTAGAACGACTGAATGAATCAAGCACCACAACCCCATGACTTTTACATCAGGGACCTAGTTTCCTACTTCTTTGAGCTTCTGTGTGGTTATTCAATTTTTTTTTTTAAGATTTTATTTATTTATTTGACAGACAGAGATCGCAAGTAGGCAGAGAGGCAGGCAGAGAGAAGAGGAAGCAGGCTCCCTGCTGAGCAGAGAGCCCAGGATCCTGGGATCATGACCTGAGCCGAAGGCAGAGGCTTTAACCCACTGAGCCACCCAGGTGCCCCTGGTTATTCAATTTTTAACTTTTTAAAGACATAGTTTCTTAAAATAATAATAAAAAACAATGGTGCCTTTTCTTTCTCCTCTTGGACATCACACTGAAGCTACCAGAAGAATGAGAATTAAAAAAAAAACCCTGCAAATTCCAGCTTTGCAATGAGGATGACCCTGAAAGACAAGTGTGAGAAGAAGGGCTGCCTAATGCAGTGAGGTTTCAGAGGGTCTGGAAGATTCCAGGGATGCACACCATGACACTAACTCTGGGACAAGGCCAGCAGTTTTCCAAAATAGGAAGCATACTTGGGAGGGTATAACCCACGAGCCCTTGTTTGCAGTAACAGGATGGGTATAGGGGCCGGAGGCATAGGTTTCATTCCCCAAACACTGGGAGGCTGAAGGTGAAGCAGGGAGAGTGAGGCCAGGAACCTTCAGGGGCCTTGAGGACAGCAACATGCTGCAAGGCAGGGTGGAGGAGAGAGACTGTGTGGTGAGGATTCTGCACTGCCAACCCCTGTAGACTGGGAGCGAGAGATGTTGAAGCACCTGTTCTCATACAACCCTGGTTGAACAGAGAATTTTTACTAGTCTAGAACATGATCTGGCCCCTTCCCACAAATTCTTCTGAAATGGCTGATACAGGAAGAAATCACAGTATTAAAAGATGAATAATAAGGGGGTAATTCACCCAGTTATACAAATACATCATGAAAGAAAGGGAGAAAAGGAACAGAAAAAGCAAATGACAGATAAAGAATACTCTCTGGAAAAATATTGTCACAATGGAGGTGAAAATTGTAGCCCCAAATACCTCAATTAAATGCAATATTAATTAATCAGTCATATGCATAAAATAAGAGTTTAAAGCAGAGATTAAAGTTCTTGAAAGAATATGGGACAAGACGATTGAAATGGAAAACTATCTGAAAGCAGTGCAAAGGAGAACCGATCTAGTGAGGGAAAGGCAAGGTAGGATGAAGAATTGCAAAATGAAAGTGAAATAAGCAAAGTTTAAAAGTCTTGGAGATCACAAGCACACGTGCACACGTGTGCGCACACATACATGTCCCAAAGAAGACAACTGAAATAACGAAACAAAAAAACTTTAAGGGAAAAAAAAACCTTTACAGAAACTTCTGGAAATAAAAGAAGGTTTGACTCTACGATTTGAAGTGGCACTCAGTGTAACAGGAAAAATGGACTCAGAAGGAACAATGATAAAGAATATCCTAGTTAAATTATCAAGCCAAAACTGTAAGTCACAGATATAAGGAGAATATCAGATTGATTATCAGCTTGATAATCACTGAATGTGGGATTAAAGTGAATGTGATTTTGACAACAGAACAGCGGTAAATGTCATAAATCTGACCATAAAGAAATGCTAGAAGACAGGGAAGGGAAAGGAGACGGAATGTTGCATGTGGTAGCCTTAGTATACTTTTTCCAGCTTGGAAAAAGCCATATTACTAAAAGCTGATATGGGTGCCTGGGTAGTTTAGCGGGTTGAGCATCTGACTTCTGATTTTGGCTCAGGTCATGGTATCAAGGTTGTGAGATCGAGTCCCACGTCAGGCTCCAAGCTCAGTGGGGAGTCTGCTTGAGATTCTCTTTCTCCCCTTTCCCTCTACCCTCTGCCATGCTTGCCTGTGGGCTCTCTCTCTCTCAAAAATAAATAAATAAAATCTTTTTTAAAAAAGCTGGTAAATTATGTAGTGCTTTAGGTGTACTTAAAGATGTAAAGGGTAAGGCAAACACTAAAACAGTGGTATAATTTACTGAAAGCAGTGCATAAAAGGATGGAGGAAGTGGAAATATATAAATTTTATAATTGTTTATAATAGGAAGTTAATGAATACTGCCTAAAGAAATAGAGCAGTAAATGTATTACATAAAGTTATAAAGGTTAACATTTGAATAAAAATGCAAACTTTCCAGGGCCCCTGGCCAGCTCTGACAGAAGACCGTGTGACTCTTGATCTCAGAGTCCTGAATTTGAGCCCCACATTAGATGTAGGTTACTAAAAATATATATAAGTAAATACAGTTTAAAAAAATACAAACTTTCCAAATTATCAGAAAAAAATACACGTAGCCAACACATACTGAAAAGAAGACACTAGAAGCAATAAAGAGCATGGTATAAAAGCTAATGACAGAATTAATTCCAAGTGCTTCTGACATTTAAACAAATACAATGAGGCTGAACTCCTCTATTGACAAAAGGAAACTTCTTTGGTTACAAAGCAAAACCCAACACTTTGTTGCATAGCTGAAGTACAACTTTCCTTTGGAAGGGTTGAAAGAAAAGAATGCGTGAAAGCTTATCAGTAAATGCAAACAAAAAATATAGCAAGACCCATAATCTTATCAGACAAAGTTGAATTTATGTCAAAAATGTGTCTAATAGGATAAGGGAGTCCATTAACAATGATAAAGAGGAAATCCATAATGGTCTCACACAGAGAGTTTATAAAACATTTAATTCATAGAAAGCTCCAATAATACTGAAACTGTTCTAGACTATAGAACAAGGAGAAAGGTTTAAAAATTTTTTTATTTTATTTAAAGATTTTGTTTATTTATTGGACAGAGAGAGAGAGCACAAGCAGGGGGAGCAGCAGAGGGGAAGGGAGAAGCAGACTCCTCAATGAGCAGGGAGCCCGGTGTGGGGCCTGATCCCAGGACCCTGAGATCATGACCTGAGCTAAAAGCAAACACTTAACTGACTGAGCCACCTAGGTGCCCCCAAAAAACATTAAAAAAAAATTTTTTTTAATTTATTTTGACAGAGAGAGACCACAAGTAGGCAGAGAGGCAGGCAGAGAGAGAAGGGGAAGCAAGCTTCCCGCTGAGCAGAGAGCCTGATGTGGGGCTCGATCCCAGGACCCTGAGACCATGACCCGAGCCGAAGGCAGAGGCTTTAACCCACTGAGCCACCCAGGCACCCCCCCAAAAAACATTTTAATAAAACTAGGATAGTATTGGTATCAAAGACCAACAAAGATAAAGAAAATAAGGAAATTATAGGCAAATATTGTGAATATTGATTAAAATCCCAGACAACATATTACCAGAACAGAATAATGGAGACATTAAAATCATAATATATCATATCTAAGATGAGTTACTCAGGAACACAAAGATAGTTCAATATTAGAAAATCTAATAGTATAATTCATGCTAGTATATTGAAAGAGTTTTTATAGAGCTAATAAATTAAAACTAGACTATTATCTCTTTAGATAGTGAAGGGCATTTAATAAAATTCAACATCTGCTGTTGTTATTACAATCTTTCCATAAAACAGGGATAGATAATTTTGCATATAATTTCCTCTATTTCCAGCTAAGAAAAAACATATCATTAACCACTGATAAAGTAAGTTATAAATATATTTAAAAATATAATGGCAGGGACACCTGGGTGGCTCAGTGGGTTAAAGCCTCTGCCTTTGGCTCAGGTCATGATCCCAGGGTCCTGGGATCGAGCCCCACATCGGGCTCTCTGCTCGGCGGGGAGCCTGCTTCCCCCTCTCTCTCTGTCTGCCTCTCTGTCTACTTGTGATCTCTGTCCGTCAAATAAATAAAAATTAAAAAAAAATAATGGCAAACACTAAGAAATGATATAACCAACTAAGATGAGATAGTGGTGGGGGTTTGGAAAGGAAATGCAATGCACTACTTTTATAATTACAATTGCAGAGAGAAAGAGATTATGCAAATAAGCATAATAGAAGAAGCTTAAAAGCAATGTACTAAAGAATAAAGCTTTTCCCAGTTTATTGTTCCTAATTTAACCATATTTTTAAAACAAAGTCAAGATTATTTATAGGAATACAAAAATATCCAGCACTAAACAATGTAAAATTTATCAACAGTCACAAGAAATATGAATGTTCTAAACACCCCAGTTAGAAGGCGAAGATTGTCAGACAGGACAAAAAAGTAAGACCCAACTGTGTACCGCTTACAAGAAACTCACTCTAAATATAGTGGCGGGGCGCCTGGGTGGCTCAGTGGGTTTAAGCCTCTGCCTTTGGCTCAGGTCGTGATCCCAAGGGTCCTGGGATCGAGCCCCACGTCGGGCTCTCTGCTCAGCAGGGAGCCTGCTTCCCTTCCTCTCTCTCTGCCTGCTGCTCTGCCTACTTGTGATCTCTGTCTGTCAAATAAATAAATAAAAAAATCTTAAAAAAAATATAATGGTGGAGATCGTTTAAGAGTAAAGGGATGGAAAAGGACATTCCATGCAAACACTAATCAAAAGTGACCATCTTTATAGAAGATAGAGTGGGTGTCAGAGCAAAGACTATTACAAGGGATAGAGGGGATCCTTCCAGGTAGATCTTTTCTCTATTCTCCCATCTAGCTTTCTTTGTTCTCCATTTCTCAATACCTTCTCGCTACCCTTCCCTATCTCTTCAAGTGAAAAAAGAACTCTACTCACACCAACCAATTCTCCAAGTCTCCAGACACCACTGGGGTATCCTATTCAATTCTGACATTAACCCCCTGGGGTTAGAGCAGACCCCACAAGTTAAGGGGTCAGCCCCACAAGACTGCCCCCCCCAAACTCTGATGCCAGGCACAAGTCTCAGGCTGTCATCTGTACTTCTGACTCACTGGTATAAATCAGGATTCCCATAACCTGCTCTTCAAGTTCAATAATTTGCTATCATGTTTCACAGAACTCAGAGAAACACTTAATTACGTTTACTGGTTTATTATCATAAGGGACATAACAAAGTCTCTAAATGAACAGCCAGATGCAGAGGTACTTTAGGGTGAGGTTTGGAAATGTCCCCTAAACACAGGAGGACCTTTTGTACCCCGTAGGAGATTCTGTCCCCATAGACTTGGTGTGGGCTACCCTCCCAACACATGGGCATTTTCACCAACCCAGAAGCGCTCTGAACCTATAGTTTGGGGTTTCTATGGGTGCTCTGTTACGTAGGCATGACTGATTAAAAATCATTGGCCATTGGTGATTAACTCTATCTCCAGCCTCTCTCCCCTCCCTGCTCTTGCTCTAGGATAAGGTTAACATCTGGAAAGTTGAATCACAGACATATCATCCTTTTTGTTCCCTGTATTTTATCAGGAATCTTGGAGTGATGGTGTGTTCCTCCCTGTGTGATCTGGGTGGAATCATCACCCCCTTCCTGGTCTTCAGGCTGATGGAGGTTTGGCAAGGCTTGCCACTCATTTTGTTTGGTAAGACTTCATGGGTTATTCATTATTCTTTCCTTCCAGCCCAGCATGATTGCTTAAGACCTCTTTGACCAGTGAATGATATCCTCTGGTGAGTTTACAGGAGACAAGGACGATGCCGCCCTTCTGTTCTCTCCTGACTCACTCTGTCTTGTTTCATGGGAAAGATAAGATGCCATTCCCAGAAGGCAGGCCAGATGTTACCTCTTAAGGTTCTAAAATCCAATAATTCATCCCATAGGACAAAATTTGGGAGGCATTTTGACATAACCTCTCGCTTTCTTATGAATTTGACTCCCAATTTTTGTGCATATAACATGTAATTGTGGGAGGCTTGATGATGCTAAATTGTCACCCTTCTTTTGCTCAACAATTGAGAATAGACACAAGGAGGTATTAGGTTTGTTAGTGATAATGTTGGATTAGAGCAGGAGGAGAACACTTTTCCTCCTCCCCAGACTAAGACCTTGGGTCTTCCAAGACCTAGCTTACCTATTTGGCAGAAGGCAAAACTGCTGTCTTGTGCAGAGAGCTGCTGTGTCTGCGCCCCAGGCAGACCCACCAAGGAGTGGGGGAAGGAGAGAGGGGAGAGAAATAAGGATAGGGGAGGAAAGAAGGGAGGAAGAAAGGGGAGAGAGAAACAAGAGTGGCCCACCCTGACCAAGATATATTCTTTATGCTTCATATCACATATATAGTAATATAATATTAACATATAGTAACTATAGTATATTTTATAGTTTATAGTAACTATAATATGTATTATATATAAAAATAAAACATTATAATATAATTATCTAGTATGTATAGTTTTATATACAGTAACTATAATCAATATAATACCTATTATGTGTAATACTAAATAAATTCCCTAATACTTAAACATCAGTTACGGTAGAATTTACGTAGAAGTAAAATGAAGGCAATATTCCCTGTTCTTACTCTGACATTTTCCCAGTAATCCTATTGCTTTAACTTTTTCCCGAGATGCTCCTGACTTCTAAAAACCAGGTTCATTACCACCAGCCCTTTAGTTAGCGGCTGGCATCCCTCGGAATGCCATTGGCTGTGCTCTAAGGGCTCTATGTGAACTCTGTTTCCTTTGAAGCGGTGTTGGGCCTGGTTGCCGGGGGAATGACGCTGCTTCTTCCTGAGACCAAAGGTGTCACCTTGCCAGAGACCATCGAGGATGCAGAGAACCTCGGGAGGTAAGCCCATGTGCTCAAGGACTCGGGGCCACGTGCCTCCATGTCCTCTCTTGGTCTTAAGGGTGTAGGAGCTTTGCAGGTATGGTGTGCATTTTTTATTATTCCCAGAGTTGCTGGAGAGAGAAACACAAACAACCAGTGGCTTTGGGTAAGGAGAGATTGGAGAGCACAATTACGTGTTTTTAGTGGGCAGTTATCTGTTCTAAACTGTGGGATGGAGAATCTGTGTCTGAGATGCTGACTGACCGAGGACCGAGTCCCTAGCTCATCCCCAGAGCGAACTGTTCTGTGTTGGGAACGTTTTTTAAATCAATCTTCTGTCCTTTCAACAATTGTTGGTTCCGGGTCTTTAATGACTCTCTTTACAAAGGAGAACAATTTAAAACATTCATTCCTGTACCAGGGACAAGTGCTTTAATGGAGTCTCAGATGCTACTCTTTTTATTTTTTGTTTTTTGAGAGAGAGAGATATAGAGTGAGAGTGAGTATGGGGGGTAAGGGGCAGAGGGAGAAGCAGAGAATCTCAAGCAGACTCTCTGCTGAGCACGGGGCCCAACGGGAGCTGGATCCCATGACCTTGAGCTCCTGTCCTGAGCTGAAAGCAAGAGTTGGACACTTAACGGACTGAGCCACCCAGGTGCCCCTCAGATGCTACTCTTAAAGCGATAAGAAAGGAAAGGAATAAACAGTGCTGAGGAGGTGGCCACTTAGCTCCCCCTCCAGGCTCACTCTGTGGATTCCATAGGAAAGACACATGTGTCCCTGTGATGAGGAGAGACAATGGTCTGTGGTGTCAGAGAGACGTGGACTCAAATCCAGTCATCCACGTGGCCATGTGACTTTGGGGATGTTGCTGAAACTCACAGAGAGTGAACTTCCTTGCCTGAGAAAGAGCCATACTAGTACTCAGTTTGGAGGGAAATGCAGTAAGATAAAGTAGGTGACATTTTATTTTTTATTGAAGATAAAGTAGGTGACATTTTATTATTTTAAGATAAAGTAGATGACCAAGTGATCGCCTGGCACATAGTAGGTGCTCAATAAGTCTGAGATTTTCTCCATGCTTCTCGCATCTTGTGTGAACTCCTTGGTGAGTCTCAAAACTAGGTATGCAGAAGAATCACCAGAAAAGAAGTTTACTGAAATGCAGATTCCTGGGCCATCTTCTAAGGTTTTTGACTTAGTAAATGAAGGGTGGGACCCAGGAAATCTGTGCTTTTAATAAACTCCACCAACCAAGTGCATTTAAGTGCTAACTAAACCTGACTTTGAGAAATTCTGGGTGTCTCAGTACTGATAAGGAACAAACATTCTATTTTAACTGTAAACACATTTTCTAGTTGCTGACAGAGAGCTAATGTTGATTAGCAGATTTTAAGCCGTTTCAGTACAATTTGTCCATAGACACCTGCTCATTCTTGAGACCTCCCTCTGCTGGCCTCTGTTGCTTGCTAATCTCATTTTCACCTTTTGTTGTGAGATTTATTCCCACAGACAACTTTGCAATAGTTTCTTCTTTCTTTTCTTTCCTTTTTCTTTCTTTCTTTTTTAACAATAGTTTCTTTCTTTCTCTCTCTCTCTCTCTCTTTCTTTTTTTTAAAGATTTATTTATTTGAGAGAGAGAGCAGGGGGAAGGGACAGAGGGAGAAAGAGTCTTACGCAGACTCCAAGCTGAGCATGAGTCCAACACGGGGCCTGATCCCACGACCCTGAGATCATTACCTGAGCTGAAACCAAGAGTCAGACACTTAACCAGCTGAGCCCCCCAGGCGCCCTGCAAATAGTTTCTTAATCAAAACATTGACTGTTTATTTTAACTTTCATTTTTATTTTTGGCTGCTACAGGATAGCAAAGCCCAAAGAAAACACGATTTACCTTCAGATCCAAACATCAGAACATGCCGGCACCTGAGAGAGATGCTTCGTGGGGACTGAGTGGCAGAGAGGAAGATGGGGTTTTCATCTGAAGAAAAGAAACCCTGATTTCTCTGTGCTCTTCCTCACACTTGCCTGCCCCTAAACCAACAGCCTGAAGAAAACTAAATGCGCTTTGCTTTATTTTCTTTCTTTGAAATCTCCCAAAGCCCTATCTTTTATCTACTTACTTTTCCTGGCGAGAACTGTTGGTGGTTACCAGTTACTTAATTATCTGAAATACTTGGATGATCCAATAGAATTTAAATATTACTGTAAAAGAGGCCTCTGTTACTGGTTTCCTAAAGACAGTGTTGTTTTATTCACTATTTGAAAGCAAATGTCATTGTATCTGTAGTATCTATCTTGGCAAAAGTATTTTAATATGCTGCCTTCTTGAAGGGCACTTTGTTTTCAAACATGGCGGCACTTCCTGCAAACCATACCCGAATCATGTTGGAAATATGATCCTTCTCTGAAGGCTAGAAGAACTGTAACCTTTTTAGGAAGCAGTTTTTGTCCCCTTTGCTCCAGGAATATTGTATTTGATTTCACTCTTGGTTTTTGTTCTTGTTGGTGATTCTAGAAGTTTAACTCCTATGCCAACTGCAAAATATTCTAGTAAATACATCAAAAGGAGTTCAGTTTACTGTGAGTTATAAACGGTTCCTGTTCTGGTCGAAGAAGTGATTTTGTTCCTAGAGTACACCAGAAGGTTTATATTAAAATTTCTTTACCTGTGAAATAAACCAGACAACAAGATAGCCAGCCTTCAGAGCACATTGGGAAACAAAGTTTCTAATGTGAATGGGAGGCCAGGTGAAAGACAGGTGTTTGTGTTGC
The DNA here is from genome assembly GCF_963455335.1 of Martes martes. Classification (NCBI taxonomy): domain Eukaryota; kingdom Metazoa; phylum Chordata; class Mammalia; order Carnivora; family Mustelidae; genus Martes; species Martes martes. Next base: position 7,660,902 of record NC_137893.1, on the reverse strand, counting down.
AAACACTTCTGGCCTAATGGGCTAAGCTCAGTGATGGTCTCCAGGACATGAAACCATGGCGGTCAGGTCTAAGCATCATTTGGTCTTCCTTTGAGGATGGACATTGGTTACTTGGAACCTGAAACTTTGCACTTGACAGGAAGGGAAGGGAAGGAAAGGAAGGGAAGCCGTGTCGAAGCCATGTTGAAGTCATGTCTTCTGAATTCTATTTTATTTTATTTTATTTTTTTATTTTTTTTTTTTTAAGATTTTATTTATTTATTTCGCAGACAGAGATCACAAGCAGGCAGAGAGGCAGGCAGAGAGAGGAGGAAGCAGGCTCCCTGCTGAGGAGAGAGCCTGATGTGGGGCTCGATCCCAAGACTCTGGGATCATGACCTGAGCCGAAGGCCGAGGCTCCAACCCACTGAGCCACCCAGGTGCCCCCTGAATTCTATTTTAAAACCCATCTAGATACATGGAGGGGACCAGTGTTTCATTTCTGTTTCTCTCCAGCAAGTCCCTTCCCCAATATCTTATCTTTCCGATCATAACATATATACTCTTCACTGGTAACAAATATGTAAACTGTGGACTTCAAATTGTTTTCTTACATGTCCTCTCTGATCTTTCTTAGCCTCTGATGAAACTTCTGAGGAGGCTTTAGACAAAGAAGAGAGAGTGTGTGTTGGGGGGCACTGGGGAGCCTCCTCTGGCATGTGTGTTCACCTGCTCTCCTGGGAGTGGTGGGGGGGGGGAGGCTTGGTCCTGGTGACCAGATTTTAAGTGGAGCCCACCTATAGAAAGTGTATTTAAATGTTGCCTGTCTTGTCACGGAGAGGCACGGGCTGTCCTTCCCTCCTCGCCACCCTCCGTGTGGCCACAATGGAGCCACAGTCAATCCAGACAGAGCGAGGGTGGAGGGGGGGGGTTGTCAGGTAGTGTGAAGGCAGAGAGAAGTCAGTCACAGAAACAGGTGATGTCTACGTACTGGGAGAGCTGGGAAGGTGTGACACAAGTGTCAGGAAATCTAAGGACCTGTGAGGACCTGGAGTGAGGCCCCTGGGCTCCTCCTCTGGGGGGGCAAGGTTATGGGGTACGATTAGTTCAGCACACATGTGATGAGCGCCTGCTGTGTGCTTCGGTCATCCCGGGCTCTCAGAAAAGCCCGCAGACAGCTGCAGGCAGGCGATGCTTCCAGTGGCCCGACCAGGAGCTCCCAGTAGCGCCCTGGGAGGTGAGTCAGGTTGTGCTGGCGGGCGTGGAGGAGCAAGGCAGCTGAGCTTCTCAGCGGATGGAAGGACATGAGGATCTGGAAAATCACCTCCCCAGCCCTGCCCCAAACATGTCTTCAGTGCCTAACATGCAACCGTTAGAAATTTCATACTGTGGGTCTTGAAGGCCAATCGCTGGGATGGCAGAAGGGAAGATGGAAGAAGGGAAACCACACATTAGTCCTCAAGTGGGGATGGGGCCACTCATCATGTAAAAGCAGGTGGGGACAGGAGGTCCTGGGACACTGCCCAAGAGGGGCGGGTGCGATGGCAGGGCAGGAAGCCCCACTTCCAGCCTTGTGCCTAGGACATGGCGCCTTAGTGAGGCGACATGAAGTCATGGGAAGAGCCTGGACTCTGCTATGACCCAGAAGTGGTTTCCACATCTCCTCCACCATCTGCTGATTTTATGGATGGAAGCAAGCTCTTTAACTGTCCGAGCCTCTGTGTTCTCCTGGCACCCACCTCCAGGTGGCTCTGAGGATGTGGTGAGAAGGATATGGAAAGCTGAAGAGCACCACCTGGGGACATCCCGTCAGGCTCCGTGTAACACGGGCCCTGCATCTGTATCATACACGGGAGTTAACTGTCTCTAGCTGGAGAGGAAACCGAGACATCCGACCAGCTCCCTCCCTGTGCCTGGTTGTGTCCTAGGGTCTGCTCCACCTCTATGTCCTCTGTGAAGATGAAAGTTGAATGCCTGATGTTCTCAGATGTCGCCAGAGCGAATCAGAGACATGGGGTTAGGCTTTGTACAAAGACACGTTTCAAAAGGTCATTTATAAGATGCATTCATAGACAGGACCTCATTCAGTCATGGCAATAACATTTTATTTATTGTATTTTTATTTTTTAAGATTTATTTGGTGGGGGGCAGAGGGAGAGGGAGCAAGAATCTCAAGCAGACTCCCCACTGAGCGAGCATCCTGACGCAGGGCTTGATCCCAAGACCCATGAGATCACGACCCGAGCTGAGAGGAAGAGCCAGACGCCAGCCAGGTGCCCCATGGCAACATTTTAAAGCTGATATTATTATCTGCATTTCAAAATTGAGAAAGCTAAATTCAGAGATGGTAAGTGGCTTGTGCTAATATAGCAAGGAACTGGGCCTTGACTTTAGATCTTCTGGACCCCATTGGCGAGGGCTGTGGAAGTTCTCCACAATTCTCAAACTGCACTTTTCCTGACTCCTGCCTCTTGATTTTTAAAACTTAAAAACACCAAGAAACATACACACACAAAGAAAATCACTTCAGAACCCACCATCTGACAGAATCCTATGGAGGGAGGATCAGCTGCTCACTCCCCACCTGACCTCAAACCGGGGGCGCTGCTGAGAGCAGGCTGAGTCCCCATCCTGCCTCTCAACACCGGAGCGGCGGGGAATATTGGGAATATCGGGCAAGCTGAGTCTGGGAGCACTAAGAATGTGCATTTCCCCCCACTCCCCTTCTGCACCCCAACTCTGGCTGCCATGAACAGCAGCTATCGCCCCACGCTGAGCTGTTACAGTAAATCCAGAAAGCAAAAGATGCAGGTCTTGGGACCTAGGTTGTCTGCTCGGGGTGGTGGAGATTCAGGACGGGACAGAAGGCATCTCCTGCCCATCAGCGGAAGAGACAACAGTGCTCTGGGCCGGGAGGGCCACGGAGGGAAAAGCTGAAGGGTTAGGTGATGGTCTTTGAGAACATGTTCTGGGGTCTGGCCCCCTATTCTGCACTGGCTCCCAAGGTGGTGAAGTCTGGCTTAAGTTTGCGTCTGAGTTACCAGAATCTTCCAAATACCAGGGTCTTTGACAAGATAGAAGTTCATTTCTTTCTCACGCTTAAGAAGTTGGAGGACGCCCCCCAGAGCTGGTGGGGTGGCACAGAGCAGGGCTGATGCCGCTGGTTCACTGTGTGCTGGGCAGGACTTCCCTCCCCAGGTGGCTTCTGGAAATCACTGGTTACAGCCACCCCTACCGCGGGTATATGCATCACAGGAGACGGGGGACAAGGAGGAGGACAGTCTTCCTTTAGGCCCTGTGTCTCACCAGCCAGTAGCACATCTAGAGAGAACAGGAAACCGGGGGGCATGTGGACCTCACATAAAACTGGGGTTTCATTACCAAGGAAGTGGTGACAATGGATATTGGAGGAGAACCAGCTGTCCCCGCTCTGGTTGGTGGGATGTCTGACCCTTCAAAACAAACCTGAGGGTCTGGGAGGAGAGGGGACCTGCATTCTTGGCCATGGCATGAGGGAGGCCTCCAGAGACCCAAGTCTCCTCTCTGGGGAGGCCAGGGGAGGAGAGCACAAATGCCCTGATTGACCGGAATTCTCTGAGAGAAGCCTGAAACGGTCAGGCTTGCCTGGAGTTGGCAGGATATAGTTTTCCACCACCTGCTGGAGTGAGGGCTGGAGATGAAAAGCCACGTCAGAGAACAACAGGCTCCCTTTCTGGCTCGTTTACATTCTGTGGCCTGAGAGCCATGCCCCGTGGTCGCAATGTGCTTTTTCAACATTTTTTCCATCTGTGAGCACATGGATCTGGTTTTTTGCTTAAAGTCTTCATAGTAATGAGTGGAGCAATGCCAGGGATTCAAGGTGCAAACCCCACCTTAGCACCTTCTCTTTCTGGCGTTTGTCAGAAACGTCGAAACAGGAAAGAATCTCTCTCTGCTCCTCCAAGCATTTTGTGTGCAAACTGACCGTGCTTGCTGAGTCAAATCCTATTTGCCTTATCTTATGAATTAATTTTGTTCTTGTTCTCTCTCTCTCCACACACACACACGCACACACACACACACATACACACACATTTCAAATACATTACATTTCACACCACATGTTACATTACATATAAAATCACCCCAAATGTGGCTGACTTCTTTTGAAATCTCTCAGTGGGTACATTTCCCAAACCTGGCAGTGAAAAAGTTTACTCTGTTTTAGTTAAATAACTCCCCTCTCCACTAAGTACTACGCCCTCAAATGCGAGAGACAACGTTCTTAACTTCTGCCCCTTAGGAAGAGAGAGTTCCATCTGTGTCTGCAGTGCTGCTGTCCCCTTGGGGACATACTTGATCCCACGGAGCAGATGGCTTTTAGTTTAGCAAATAGGCCCTGCTGGGACCTTTCACGAATGAAGACAGGGCTGGGATGGCGACAAGGAAACGAAGAGAGTGCCAATCGGCTGCCCAGATTTCCATGGAGCACAAAGCTGCTTTGTAGATTAAAAATAGGGGATGACGGGAGCTGGAAAGAAGATGTGGGGATAAGGCACTCATTTGGCTAGGTGGCCCAGTATAGGTCAGGCAGTTCCCGTGTTCCCCCCCACCATGTCCTTAACCTGCTAAGAAAGAGGGGAGGATGTGGAATATGGCCAGGTGTCCCATAGCTGGTACAGCTCTCATGTGACAATGACAACTGAGGTCTAGAACATCTGTCTTCTCACTGCAGTGACAAAGCCCTCCACTGCCTATAAGCAAAAGGGATCATGACAGCCACGTGGTCAAAAAGAAATTTATTGCATCTTCCAGTGGCTCTCCCTCACCCAGACCCTGGCTGGTGACATCAGATGGAGTCTCTTCTAGTCCCAGGAGGATAATAAGGGGGTCTTTGAAGAGCCAGAGAGCAGCTGGGAAGAGAAGTTGGTAAGGCATGGCTCTGTCCTCCATCCTTCCCATCAGACACTAGTTGTGCTTCGCACCAGGGCTAGAGGGAACGTCAGGACTCTTCAAAGGATCACCTTGATCACGCAGGTAACCTAATTCCCAGAAACGCTTTCAGTTTGCATCTGTGCCTTGGGGGCCCTTGAATGGTGACGAAAATGTTCACCCTGTGCCAGCTGGGTTATCGGTCAGTGCACCCCATCTCCCATCTGTGAGACTTCTTTCCCAAGTGCTGATGTCATTGCCTTTGACCCCATGTGCTGGTGCTCACAGACACCCTCTGCAACTGGCCATCAGCTCGAAGCTGCAGAGTGTTTGGTCTTTATCTGCTCTAGTTTGGTCATCGACATGTAGAAGGCAAGGCTTTTGTAGCCTGATTTTCATGTCTGTTCTCATTTATACTTCCAGTCAAGTGTCTTGAAATGATTTGTCATTTCATTCCATGGCCAAGGTGCCCTCTGGCATTACTCCACTTGCTACAACAGCCCATGGGGCCATCAAATGTGCACTCCAGGAGGCCAGATTTTAGTCTCTCATGCATAATTTGCTTAAATAAATTAAATTAAATTATTTTTAAAAATCATGATTCCAAGAAGAGTTGCTATGCTAGGCTTAGGAACAAGAAAAATTCATAATTCAAGAAGAGAAAGGAAACATTTTGCCAAAGATTCACGGAGATGGCTAAGGTAGTGTTAAAAAGATGTATTTTGAACCATGGAGGGTCCACAAAGACCACAAAGGGACAATTGTACCATCCTAAAAACAGTAACTGTGGTCAAATGAAGCAAGTTGAGCCTATACAAAGAGTCAGAAGCCCATAATAATACTCAAAAGGGACAAATAATAGGAATTGGGCCAAGGAAAAAGTGCGCATGAGTTTCTAATCAAGTTTACAAGACGTTCTGTTAATTGTTCAACACAACTAACGTGAGTTCTCTCCTCAAGATTCAATTACCGCCAAGGCTGACAGTCATAATGAGAAGCAGAGGAAAGAGGAAGTGAAGCGTGCTTCAAGTACATAATGTCTATGGTTTGAGCGTTTCTTTCTTTCTTTCTTTTGATTTTCAATTTTTAAATTTAAATTCTAGTTGGTTAACATACAGTGTAACACTAGTTTCAGGAGTAGAATTTAGGGATTCATCACTTACAACACCCAGTGCTCATCACACCAAGTGCCCTCCTTAATCCCCATCCCCCAACTAGGCCATCCCCCACCCACCTCCTTCCATCAACCTTCAGTTGCTTCTCCATAGTTAATAGTCTCTTATGGTTTGTTTCGTTCTTTTTTCTCCCCCTCCCCCAATATATTCATCTGTTTTGTTTCTTAAGTTCTACATATGAGTGAAACCATATGGCATTTTTACATTAACATATTTTGGGCGTGCAGAATTATGGGACCTGGAAAACAGGTCAGATCTTTCCTGGACTCTGTCCAAGCTGGAGATTGGAAGGTTGTGAATAGGAAACGTTGGCCTGCTTGGTGCATGCAGGAGAGGATGACCAGCACATGGGTGCGGGACTGGTAGAGGGACCACAGAGCCTATGGAGGCTGCCCTCACTATGACTCATGCCAGCGAGGAGCTGCTGCCCTGGGCCCAACTGCACAACACACCACCAGGTTGTGCCCTGGGCAGAAATAATACAGAATTGCTTCTCTCCTTGAAAGATTTAAAAAAAAAAAAAAGGTATTCCAAAAGGACATGCCTTCTTAATTGAAACTGAAAAATTGGAAGCTAATGGACGTTTCCTGCCTACCTTGTCAGTCACCTGCTCATCAGTAATTATAGTCACACCTTCAAAATGCCACTGTCCAGCCAGGCCAGAACCATCAAAGGGTGAGGAATTTTGGCAGGCACAGGAGCTCCGCACTTCCTTCTGTTGTTGTGAATAGGCTCTGGGAGGGCGAAGACAGGGGCTGGTCAGACAGGAAGAGGCCAAGACCCAGGAATACCGGGGGGAGCATGCCATGAAGGGACCACCACCAAGGAAGAAGTAGAAACACTTCCCTTGGTTACTGCATTGGAAGATCATTATCAGATATATGCACTTAAATCTATACTTTTTTTTTAATTTGAGGGAATTCTGTGATGATCATCTACTGATTACAATTAGCCAAAAGCTTAATGAAAAGATAAAAACTTTCTAACTGTTGGTACTGGGTTGTGGAAGGGGCCAAATAAGGTGAGATACCCATGACCCAAATGAAGGACACAGAGAAATACTGTCAGGGACTTGGGAAACAAAACACGACCCACTGTTATTTGGAATTAGGAGGTTGCAGAATCATTTTCCTTTTTCAGTGTGGTTCCCATTGTCCAGCTGCTCCTGACATGACGGGGGCTGTTCAAAGTTGGAGACATAACCCACTGTGTTCAATTCCAGGGCCCTAACCAAAGGCTGCTCTCTTGAGATGAGAAAGAGAGATTTCCAAGACAAATGAAACTATCCTACCCCAGAGGCTCATATAAAACATACAAGTGGCCCTTGAAATCTTGTTCTATGCTGGCTTTGTTCTAAAGAACAGTTGTGCAATATTGGACCACCCCTATCCATGGGAAAAGGCTGGGTAATTCTAACATTTGGTGCCAGAATCCTGATTAATTTAGTTAAAGTAGCATATTTTCCGCCAGTACCCCTGTGAGAGCCATGGGATAGAAAGATGCACAAACACTAATTAATGGTAAGTTAAAGGAAAAGTTGTATTTGAGAATGACAAAAAATCAATACCAAAGAAGTACAGTGAATGAATTAATGACCCATCTGAGAATGATGAATGGTGGTAGCTAATGCAGACAGTGAAAACTACTCTTCTCTGGATATTGTTTAATTATTACAGGATTAACCATGATTGTTGGGTTGCACAGCCAGACTCCTCTCCCTCCCCCCCCCCCCCATACTTTTATGTTGTCTTAGGGAAAAGATAAAATCAAAGGATACCATGCCTCTATCTGCTGATAGATCCATTAACCCAATTACCCACCATTAATTCATTTAGCAGATATTAACTGACCATCTATTATGTGCCCATAAATCTTTAGGTCCTGGGGATTCAGTGAGAGAGAAATAGAGGCAGTATCTTTTGTTCTTATAGAACTTACATTCTAGTTGGGAGAGACAGACTAATACAACCAGACAATTGAAGTAATTTCAGAAGGAAATACAGTCGCGCAGGATGATAGGCTGCAGAAAGATTTGAATGGACCCTGTCCACAGGGCTAATTTAGCTTAAGTAATTGTGTACTAGTATTTTCTTTTTTTTCTCAAATGGAGAATAGAAATACATTTATACTGCAGTTCCAGAATGAGCATGTAATCCTATTTTTTTTTTCTGTTGTGGAAGAATTAACAGCATATGTAAATTCTTTTATTTGATGCTCATTTCTTACAGATCTTTCTGGCTTTTGACAACAACACCAAAATCATTAAGGGAGTGGTGTGTGTCTCACTTTAAAACTGTGTTGTTGATCACTAAAATTTTTGACATCAAACCCCAGGGATGTTATGAGTGAATTTTTTAATTCAAACTACAACTTCTGCCTTCTTAACTTTTAATTGCTGGAGGAGAGTGGCCCTCAAATTCCCAAATTTCGAGTCCAGGCAGTGGGCACATTTTCCTATTTGTCTGTCTCTAATAAGAACATACCTCAGGGGCCACACCTGCTCAGAGTCTTGTAGTTTTCCAGTCCCTGTACAGAAGGCTAGAAGCAGTACAGGTAGTACTGAGATATGGTTTGGGCATTGAGTTTAATCAGGAAGAATGAGTGGGTGGAAACTTTAACCAATATCAAATTTTTAAATAATTTTTAAATTTTTAAATAAACATATAATGTATTTTTAGCCCCAGGGGTACAGGTCTGTGAATCGCCAGGTTTACACACTTCACAGCACTCACCATAGCACATACCCTCCCCAATGTCCATAAGCCCACCACCCTCTCCCGACCCCCCGCCCCCAGCAACCCTCAGTTTGTTTTGTGAGATTAAGAATCTCTGATGGTTTGTTTCCCTCCCGATCCCATCTTGTTTCATTTATTCTTTTCCTACCCCCCAAACCCCCCACATTGCATCTTCACTTCCTCATATCAGGGAGATCATATGAAAATTGTCTTTCTCTGATTGGCTTATTTCGCTAAGCATAATACCCTCTAGGTCCCCCCCCACATAGTTGCAAATGGCAACTATTTCTTTTGATGGCTGCATAGTATTCCACTGTGTGTATGTGTGTGTGTGTGTGTGTGTGTGTGTATCACATCTTCTTTATCCATTCATCTGTTGATGGACATCAAGGTTCTTTCCATAGTTTGGCTATTGTGGACATTGCTGCTATAAACATTTGGGTGCACGAGCCCCTTTGGATCACTACGTCTGTTATCTTTAGGGTAAATACCCAGTAGTGCAATTGCTGGGTCATAAGTTAGCTCTACTTTCAACTTTTTGAGGAACCTCCATGCTGTTTTCCAGAGTGGTTGCACCAGCTTGCATTCCTACCAACAGTGTAGGAGGGTTCCCCTTTCTCCACATCCTCACCAGTATCTGTCATTTCCTGACTTGTTAATTTTAGCCATTCTGACTGGTGTGAGGTGATATCTCATTGTGGTTTTGATTTTTATTTCCCTGATGCCGAGGGATGTGGAGCACTCTTTCATTGTCTGTTGGCCATCTGGATGTCTTCTTTGCAGAAATGTCTGTTCATGTCCTCTGCCCAAGAGCAAATATGCTCTTTGGGTGTTGAGTTTGCTAAGCTCTTTATGGATTTTGGATACTAGCCCTTTATCTGATATGCTGTTTGCAAATATCTTCTCCCATTCTGTCAGTTGTCTTTTTTTTTTTTTTTAAGATTTTTTAAGATTTTTTTTTTAAAGATTTTATTTATTTATTTGACACAGAGAGAGATCACAAGCAGGCAGAGAAGCAGGCAGAGATAGAGGGGGAAGCAGGCTCCCTGCTGAGCAGAGAGCCCAATGCGGGGCTCCATCCCAGGACTCTGGGATCATGACCTGAGCTGAAGGCAGAGGCTTTAACCCCCTAAGCCACCCAGGCGCCCCATGTCTTTAGGTTTTTTTAACTGTTTCATTTGCTGTGCAAAAGCTTTTGATCTTGATGAAGTCCCAATAGTTCATTTTTGTCCTTGCTTCCCTTGCCTTTGGCGATGTTCCTAGGAAGAAGTTGCTGTGGCTGAGGTCCAAGAGGTTGCTGCCTGTGTTCTCCTCAAGGATTTTGATGGATTCCTTTCTCACATTGAGGTCCTTCAACCATTTTGAGTCTATTTTTGTGTGTGGTGTGAGGAAATTGTCCAATTTCATTTTTCTGCATGTGGCTGTCCAATTTTCCCTACACCATTTGTTGAAGAGGCTGTCTTTTTTCCATTGGACATTCTTTCCTGCTTTGTCAAAGATTAGTTCATCATAGAGTTGAGGGTCTATTTCTGGGCTCTCTGTTCTGTTCCCTTGATCTGTGTGTCTGTTTTTGTGCCAGTACCATACTGTCTTGATGATGACAGCTTTGTAATAGAGCTTGAAGTCTGGAATTGTGATGCCACCAACTTTGGCTTTCTTTTTCAATATTCCTTTGGCTATTTGAGGTCTTTTCTGGTTCCATATAAATTTTAGGATTATTTGTTCCATTTCTTTGAAAAAAAAATGGATGGGATTTTGATAGGGATTGCATTAAATGTGTAGATTGCTTTAGGTAGCATAGACATTTTCACAATATTTGTTCTTCCAATCCAGGAGCATGGAATATTTTTCCATTTCTTTGTGTCTTCCTCAATTTCTTTCATGAGTACTTTATAGGTTTCTGAGCATAGATTCTTTGCCTCTTTGGTTAGGTTTATTCTTAGGTATCTTGTGGTTTTGGGTGCAATTGTAAATGGGATTGACTCCTTAATTTCTCTTTCTTCTGTCTTGTTGTTGGTGTAAAGAAATGCAACCGATTTTATATGCATTGATTTTATATCCTGACACTTTACTGAACTCCTGTACAAGTTCTAGCAGTTTTGGAGTAGAGTCTTTTGGGTTTTCCACATAGAGTATCATCTGCAAAGAGTGATAGTTTGACTTCTTCTTTGCTGATTTAGATGCCTTTAATTTCCTTTTGTTGTCTGATTGCTGAGGCTAGGACTTCTAGTACTGTGTTGAATAGCAATGGTGATAATGGACATCCCTGCTGTGTTCCTGACCTTAGCGGAAAAGCTTTCAGTTTTTCTCCATTGAGAATGATATTTGCAGTGGGTTTTTCATAGATGGCTTTGATAATATTGAGATGTGCCCTCTATCCCTACACTTTGAAGAGTTTTGATCAGGAAGGGATGCTGTACTTTGTCAAATGTTTTTTTGGCATCTATTGAGAGTATCATATGGTTCTTGTTCTTTCTTTTATTAATGTATTGTATCACATTGATTTGCGGATGTTGAACCAACCTTGCAGCCCTGGAATAAATCCCACTTGGTCGTGGTGAATAATCCTTTTAATGTACTGTTGAATCCTATTGGCTAGTATTTTGGTGAGAATTTTCACATCTGTGTTCATTAAGGATATTGGTCTGTAATTCTCTTTTTTGATGAGATCCTTGTCTGGTTTTGGGATCAAGGTGATGCTGGCCTTATACACTGAGTTTAGAAGTATTCCTTCCATTTCTATTTTTTGGAACAGTTTCAGGGGAATAGGAATTAATTCTTCTTTAAATGTTTGGTAGAATTCCCCTGGGAAGCCGTCTGGCCCTGGGCTTTTGTTTGTTTGGAGATTTTTTTTTTAATTATTTTTTTAATTTATTTTCAGCGTAACAGTATTCATTGTTTTTTCACCACACCCAGTGCTCCATGCAATCTGTGCCCTCCCCAATACCCACCACCTGGTTCCCCCACCCTCCCACCCCCCGCCCCTTCAAAGCCCTCAGGTTGTTTTTCAGAGTCCGTAGTCTCTCATGGTTCACCTCCCCTTCCAATTTCCCTCAACTCCCTTCTCCTCTCCATCTACCCTTGTCCTCTATATTATTTGTTATGCTCCACAAATAAGTGAAACCATATGATACTTGACTCTCTCTGTTTGACTTATTTCACTCAGCATAATCTCTTCCAGTCCTGTCCATGTTGCTACAAAAGTTGGGTATTTGTCCTTTCTGATGGAGGCATAATACTCAATAGTGTATATGGACCACAGTTTCCTTGTTTGGAGGTTTTTGATGACTATTTCAATCTCCTTACTGGTTATGGGTCTGTTCAGGTTTTCTACTTCTTCCTGGTTCAGTGGTGGTAGTTTATATGTTTCTGGAATGCATCCATTTCTTCCAGGTTGTCAAATTTGTTGGTGTAGAGTTGCTCATAGTATGCTCTTATAGTTGTTAGTATTTCCTTGATGTTGGTTGTGATCTCTCCTCTTTCATTCATGATTTTATTTATTTGCGTCCTTTCTCTTTTCTTTTTGATAAGTCTGGCCAGGGGTTTATCAATCTTATTAATTCTTTCAAAGAACCAGCTCCTAGTTTTGTTGATTTGTTCTATTGTTTTTTTGGTTTCTATTTCATTGATTTCTGCTCTGACCTTTATGATTTCTCTTCTCCTGCTGGGTTTAGGCTTTCTTTGTTGTTCTTTCTCCAGCTCCTTTAGGTGTAGGGTTAGGTTGTGTATTTGAGACCTTTCTTGTTTCTTGAGAAAGGCTTGTATCGCTATATATTTTCCTCCCAGGACTGTCTTTGCTGTGCCCCACAGATTTTAAACTATTGTGTTTTCATTATCACTTGTTTCCACGAATTTTTTCAATTCTTCTTTAATTTCCTGGTTGACCCATTCATTCTTTAGAAGGATGCTGTTTAGTCTCCATGTATTTGGGTTCTTTCCAAATTTCCTCTTGTGGTTGAGTTCTAGCTTCAGAGCATTGTGGTCTGAAAATATGCAGGGAATGATCCCAATCTTTGATACCAGTTGAGACCTGATTTATGACCCAGGATGTGATCTATTCTGGAGAACGTTCCATGGGCACTAGAGAAGAATGTGTATTCTGTTGCTTTTGGATGGAATGTTCTGAATATATCTGTGATGCCCATCTGGTTCAGTGTGTCATTTAAGGCCTTTATTTCCTTGTTGATCTTTTGCTTGGATGATCTGTCCATTTCAGTGAGGGGGGGGTGTTAAAGTCCCCTACTATTATTGTATTATTGTTGATGTGTTTCTTTGATTTTGTTATTAACTGGTTTATATAGTTGGCTGCTCCCATGTTAGGGGCATAGATATTTAAAATTGTTAGATCTTCTTGTTGGACAGACCCTTTGAGTATGATATAGTGTCCTTCCTCATCTCTTATTGTAGTCTTTGGCTTAAAATCTAATTGATCTGATATAAGGATTGCTACCCCAGCTTTCTTCTGATGTCCATTAGCATGGTACATTGTTTCCACCCCCTCACTTTAAATCTGAAGGTGTCTTCGGGTCTAAAATGAGTTTCTTGTAGGCAGCATGTTGATGGCTTTTGTTTTTTTATCCATTCTGATATACTGTGTCTTTTAATTGGGGCATTTAGCCCATTTACATTCGGGGTAACTATTGAAAGATATGAATTTAGTGCCATTTTATTGGCTGTAAGGTGACTGTTACTGTATATTGTCTCTGTTCCTTTCTGGTCTACTACTTTTAACTCTCTCTTTGCTTAGAGAGAGTGCTTTCAATATTGCTTTCAATATTTCCTGTAGAGCTGGTTTGGTGTTAACAAATTCTTTCAGCTTTAGTTTGTCCTGGAAGCTTTTTAATCTCTCCTTCTATTTTCAATGATAACCTAGCTGGATATAGTATTCTTGGCTGCATGTTTTGCTCGTTTAGTGCTCTGAATATATCATGCCAGTTCTTTCTGGCCTGCCAGGTCTCTGTGGATAAGTCCGCTGCCAATCTAATATTTTTGCCATTGTATGTTACAGACTTCTTTTCCTGGGCTGCTTTCAGGATTTTCTCTTTCTCACTAAGACTTGTACATTTTACTATTAGGTGATGGGGTGTGGACCTATTCTATTGATTTTGAGGGGGGTTCTCTGCACCTCCTGGATGTTGATGCTTATTCCCTTTGCCATATTAGGGAAATTCTCTACAATAATTCTCTCCAATATACCTTCTGCTCCCCCCTCTCTTTCTTCTTCTTCTGGAATCCCAATTATTCTAATGTTGTTTCGTCTTATGGTGTCACTTATCTCTCAAATTCTCCCCTTGTGGTCCAGTAGCTGTTTGTCCCTCTTTTGCTCAGCTTCTTTATTCTCCATCATTTGGTCTTCTATATCAATAATTCTTTCTTCTGCCTCATTTATCCTAGCAGTAAGAGCCTCCATTTTTGATTGTGCCTCATTAATGGCTTTTTTAATTTCAACTTGGATAGATTTTAGTTCTTTTATTTCCCCAGAAAGGGCTTTTATCTCTCTGGAGAGGGTTTCTCTAATATCTTCCATGCCTTTTTCGAGCCTGGCTAGAATCTTGAGAATCATCATTCTGAACTCTAGATTTGACATATTACCAATGTCCATGTTGATTAGGTCCCTAGCCTTCAGTACTGCCTCTTGTTCTTTTTTTTTTTTTTTTTTTGTGGTGAGTTTTTCTGCCTTGTCATTTTGTCCAGATAAGAATATATGAAGGAGCAAATAAAATATTAAAAGGATGGCAAAGACCCCAGGAAAATGTGCTTTAACCAAGTCAGAAGAGACCCCAAATCATGGGAGGGAGAAAGGGGATAAAAAGAAGTTCAGGAAAAAAAAATTAAAAAAGGAAAACAAATAAAGAAAAAATATAAAGAAGAAAAAAATATATATTAGACTGGTGACAAGAACAGGGTCACCCACTTAATTTTGGGAGTGTTTTGGTCTCTTAGAAGAAACTACCTCCCAAAATTTTAAAAAATGGAAAACATATATAAGGGTAAACACAATGAAGGGATGGAATATGCCTAATAAGATGAAAAAAAATTATATTTTTTTAATTTCTAAAAAGGAGTTGATAAAGTAAGTTGATTGGGAGAATAAAGAAAAAGAACGTGGAGAGAATTTGCTTAGGCTGGAGACTAGAACAAGCCCAGAACTAGATTTAGGGTATATTTTGATCTATTAGAAGAAGTTGTACCCCAAATTTTTTAGAAGAAAAAACCCTATGTGTATACAGAAAATAAAGTTAGTTATAATGAAGGATAAAATATGACTATAATAATGAAGGTTCAAAAAAGATTATTATTTTTTTTATGAAAGGTATTGTTAAGATAAACTAGTTAAAAAACGTTAAAAGAGGAAAGGGTAAAAGTTAAAAACAATTTAGCAGAAGAAAAAAAATAAAATTAAAAAAAATTAATTAACTGCAAGACTAAAGAATCATGGGGAGAAAGCCATGAATTCCATGCTTTGCTTTCTCCTCCTCTGGAATTCCGCTGTTCTCCTTGGTAAGTGAACTTGGTCTTGGCTGGATGTTCTTGTTGATCTTCTGGGGGAGGGGCCTGTTGTAGTGATTCTCAAGTGTCTTTGCCCGAGGCGGAATTGCACCACCATTACCAGGGACCAGGCTAAGTAATCTGCTCGGGTTCACTTTCGGGAGCTTTTGTTCCCTGAATGCTTTCCGTAGAGTTTCAGAGGACGGGAATGAAAATGGTGGCCTCCCAATTCCCAGCCCGGAGGAGCCAAGAGCTTGGGGCCCCACTCCTCAGCACGGCCTCAGAGAAAAGAGCTCAATCACTCCCGTCTCCCTGGCCTCTGGCCGGGCTCCCAGCTCACCCAGCCTGGGACCGGTTCAAGGTAATCCCGACCTGAGAGCTCTGTCTCTGTAGCCGGCTTCCCTGCTCTAATAACTGCGAGCTCTGTGACACTCAGACACCCCTGATCCTTCTGTGACCCCATGGGACCTGGGTTCATGCTGACCCCGTGTGGACTTCACCCTGTTTTAGCCTCTGGAGTGATGTCCCTCGGTGGAGCAGACTTTTAAAAGTCCTGATTTTGTGCTCTGTTGTTCCGCCACTAGCTGGGAGCCAGCCCTCCCACCACAGTCTATCTTTCCATTGCTTTGGATTCACTTCTCTGCTGGTCCTACCTTTCAGAAAGTGGTCGAATTTCTGTTTCTAGAATTGTTGCTCTTCTTCTCTTCGATCTCCTGTTGGATTTGTAGGTGTTCACAATGGTTTGATAAGCTATCTAGCTGAGCTCCTGCTACCTGATGTCATCTCAGCCTGCTACTTCGCCATCTTGACTCCTCCCCAATATCAAACTTTTGATGCCAGGACATCACCATCCCATTACAAGTAAAAGATACAAAGAACAGTCTGGTCAGAGATGGGGGTACAAATCCAGTGTGTAGCACATCTCAAAACATGTGGCAAAGAAAAACTACAGCAAATCTAAATGGTTAGATCCACTTGTCTGGAGTCTGAGTCAAGATGGCAGAGGAGTAGGAGACCTTAGTTTTGTCTGCTCCCAGGAATTCATCTAGATGGCTGTCAACTCATTCTGAACACTTGCAAGTTCAACCGGAGATCTAAGAAAAGAATAGTTGCAACTCTACAAATAGAAAAGTGATGACTTTGTGCAAGGTGGTGAATCTGAGGTGATTTATGGGAAGATAGATGGCAGGGAGAGGGAACCTCTGTCAGCCAGGTACTAGCAAGTGATAGAGCAGTGGAGAACAAAATCAGAACTCTTAGAAGTCTGCTCTGGTGAGGGATGTCACTCAGGTAGCTAAGCAGGGGGTAAGACCCAAGCTGGGACAGTGTTGTCTCAGGGTCACAGAAAGACTGGGGGTGCCGGAGTGCGGCAAAGCTCTCAGGTATCACAGCAGGGAAGCTGGTTGCAAGAGTGAGCCGAGGAGTGGGCTCCAGCTCAGGGTTGCCATAAACCATGATCCATGGTACACTAGGGTCACTGCTTTTCAAGCAGGGGCCCAACAAGTGGTAGAACTGGGAAGACTCCTCTTCCTCCCCTGGGAGGAGTGGCACAGGAGCTTCTGGAATCTGCTGGGTTTGGAGACTCCAAATGGGGCTGTGTGCCAAAGATAGAAGTGCTCGGTCAAAGGCTGGGTGAGCTCAGGGCAGCAGCCAGAGACCAGGGAGACAGGAGTGGTTGACTGCTTTTCTCTGAGGGCTCACAGAGGAGTGGGGTCCTGAGCTTTCAGCTATGGGGCTGGAGAATGGGAGGCTGCCATTTTTATTCTCATCCTCTAAAGCTGTGCGGAAAGCCTTTAGGGAACAAAAGCCACAGAGAGTGACCTTAGAACAGATTACTTAGCCTGGACCCTGGCAGAGGTGGTGCAATTCTGCCTGGGGCAAAAACATTTGAGAATCAACCCAATAGGCCCCTCCTCCAGAAGATTCACAAGAACATCCAGCCAAGACCAAGTTCACTGATCACACAGAACTGCAAAACTCTAGTGCTAGGGGAAAATAGTATATAAAATTCATGCTTTCCCCCCTCCCCCCACTATTCTTTAGTCTTTAAATTTTATTTTTTCTCTTTCTTTTTCAACTGATTTCTAATTTTTTTAAAAAGATTTTATTTATTTATTTGACAGACAGAGATCACAGGTAGGCAGGAGAGGCAGGCAGAGAGAGGAGGAAGCAGGCTCCCTGCCGAGCAGAGAGCCTGATGTGGGGCTTGATCTCAGGACCCCGGGATCACGACCTGAGATGAAGGCAGAGGCCTTAGCCCACTGAGCCACCCAGGCGCCCCCCAATTTCTAATTTTATCAACTCTTTTAAAAAAATCTTTTTTAATTTTCATTTTTACAGTTACATTCTATAGTTTCATTGTATTTAATTTTGTTTTTGTATATATATATATAAGTTTTTCTTTCTTTACAATTTTGGGATCTAGTTTTACAATAAACAGACCAAAATACACACAGGATCCAGTGCATTGCTCTATGCTGATCACCTGCCTGACTATATTCTCTCTTTAAAAAAAAAAAATTTTTTTTTTCAGTTTTGGATCTCTTCTTATTTCTTTAGTGTATATTTCTCTGGGGTTGTTGCTGCCATTTAAGTATTTTGTTTTTTATTCATCTATTCTCTGGACAGAAAGATAAGGTGGAAAAACTCATCTCAAAAAGAGAGCAAGAGTACTGGCAGCAGTGACTGCCAGTGACCTAATCAGTATGAATATAAGTAAGATGTTGGAACTAAAGTTCAGAATAATAATTATAAAGATACTAGCTGGGCTTGAAAAAAGCATAGAAGACACTAGAGAATCCCTATCTGGGGAAATAAAATAACTAAAATCTAATCAAGTCAAAATTTAAAAGGCTATCACTGAGATGCAATAAAAAATGGAAGCTCTAACTGCTAGGTTAAATGAGACAGAAGAGAGAATTAGTGATATAGAAGACAAAGCAATGGAGAATAAAGAAGCTGAGAAAAAGAGAGATAAACAGCTACTGGATCACAAAGGGAAAATGCCAGAGATAAGTGATACCATACAGTGAAACAATATTAGAATTATTGGGATCCCAGAAAAAAGAGGAAAGAGAGAGAGGAGCAGAAGGTATATAGGAGCAAATTATAGCACAGAACTTTCCTAATCTGAGGAAGGAAACAGGCATTCAAGTCTAGGAGGCACAGAGAACTCCCACTCAAAAATCAATAAAAATAAGTCAACATAGAATAGTGAAATTTACAAATCTCAGAGACAAAGAGAAAATACTGAAAGAAGCTTGGAACAAGAGGTCTGTAACCTATAAGGGTAGAAACATTAGACTGGCAGTAGACCTACCCAAAGAGACTTGGCAGGCCAGAGAGGACTGGCATGATATATTCAGGGTGCTAAATGAGAAAAATATGCAGCCAAGAATACTTTACCCAGCTAGGATGTCATTCAAAATAGGAGAAAGATAAAGAGCTTCCAGGACAAACAGAAACTAAAAGAATTTGTGATCATCAAACCAACCCAACAAGGAATATTAAAAGGGATCCTTTAAGCAAAGAGAGAGCCCAAAGTAACATAGACAAGAAAGGAGCAGAGACAATATACAGAAACAGTGACTGTACAGGTAATACAATGGCACTAAATTTATATATTTCAATAGTTATTCTGAATGTAAATGGGCTAAATGCTCCAATCCAAAGACACAGGGTATCAAATTGGATAAAAAAGCAAGACCCTTAGATATGCTGTCCGCAAGAGATTCATTTTAGACCAAAGGACACCTCTAGATTTAAAGTGAGGGGGAGGAAAATTTTATCATGCTAATGGACATCAAAAGAAAGCTGGGGTGGCAATCCTTATATCAGACAAATTAGATTTTAAACCAAAGACTGTAATAAGAGACAAGAAAGGACATTATATCATAATTAAAGGGTCTATCCAACAAGAAACCTGATAATTATAAATATTTATTCCCCTAACATGGGAGCAGCTACTTATTTAAGCCAATTAATAACAAAGTTAAAGAAACACATTGATAATAATAGAATAATAATAGGGGACTTTTACACCCCCCTCACTGCAATGGACAGATCACCTAAACAGAAGATCAACAAGGAAACAAGGGCTTTGAATGACACACTAGGCCAGATGGACTTAAAAGACATATTCAGAATATTCCACCCTAAAGCAACAGAATACACCTTCTTGTCAAGTGCACAGGGAACATTCTCTAGAATAGATCACATACTGGGTCACAAATCAGGCCTCAACCAGTACCAAAAGACTGGGATAATTCCCTGCATATGCTTTGAAACTGGAACTCAATCAGAAGAGGAAACTTGGAAATAACTCAGTTCATGGAAGCTAAAGAGCATCTTACTAAACAATGAATGGGTCAATCCAGAAATTAAAGAAGAATTTAAAAAGGTCATAGAAACAAATGAAAATGAAACACAACTGTTCAAAACCTTTGGGATGCAGAAAAGATGATTCTAAGAGGGAAGTATATAGCAATATAAGACTTTCTCAAGAAACAAGAAAGCTAAAAAAAGAAAAAAAAAGGAAACAAAAAAGCTCTCCAATACACAACCTAACCCTATTCCTAAAGGAGCTGGAGAAAGAACAGCAAATAAAGCCTAAACCCAGCAGGAGAAGAGATTAATAAAGATTAGAGCAGAAATCAATGAAATAGAAACCAAAAGAGCAGTAGAACAGAACAATAAAACTAGGAGCTGGTCCTTTGAAAGGATTCATAAGATTGATAAATCCTTGGCCAGACTTATCAAAAAGAAAAGCAAAAGGACCCAAATGAATAAAATCATGAATGAAAGAGGAGACATCACAACCAACACCAAGGAAATACAAATAATTATAAGAACATATTAATAGCAACTATATGCCAACAAATTAGGCAATCTAGAAAAAAATGGATGCATTCCTAGAGAGTATAAGTTACCAAAACTGAACCAGGAAGAAGCAAAAAAATCTGCACAGGCCCATAAGCAGCAAGGAAACTGAAGCAGTAATCAAAAACCTCCCAACAAACAAGAGTCCAGGCTGGATGACTTCCCAGGGGAATTCTACCAAACATTCGAAGAATTAATACCTACTCTTCTGAAACTATTTCAAAAGTTAGAAATGGAAGGAAAACTTCCAGACTCTTTCTTTTTTTTTTTAAATTTCCGTTTTATTTTATTTTATTTATTTGACAGACAGATCACAAGTAGGCAGAGAGCCAGGTAGAGAGAGAGAGTGGAGGAAGCAGGCTCCCCGCTGAGCAGAGAGCTGGATGTGGGGCTCGATCCCAGAATCCCGGGATCATGACCTGAGCCGAAGGCAGAGGCTCTAACCCACTGAGCCACCCAGGCGCCCCTTCCAAACTCTTTCTATGAGGCCAGCATTACCTTGATCCCAAAGCCAAAGTCTCAACCAAAATGGAGAATTACAGACCAATATCCCTGATGAATATGGATGCAAATATTTTCACCAAACTACAAGCCAATAGGATCCAACAGTACATTAAAAGGATTACTCACCACAACCAACTGGGATTTATTCCTAGGCTGCAAGAGTGGTTCAACATCTGCAAATCAATCAATGTGATAGACTACATAAGTAAAAGAAAGGACCATATGATCCTCTCAATATATGCAGAAAAAGCATTAAGCAAAGTACAGTGTCCTTTCTTGATTAAAACTCTTCACAGTGTAAGGATAGAGGGAACATACCTGAATATCATAAAAGCCATACACGAAAAACCCACAGCAAATACCATTCTTTTTTTTTTTTAAGATTTTATTTATTTATTTGTCAGAGAGAGTGAGCACAGGCAGACAGAGAGGCAGGCAGAGGCAGAGGGGGAAGCAGGCTCCCTGCTGAGCAAGGAGCCTGATGTGGGACTTGATCCCAGGACCCTGGGATCATGACCTGAGCCGAAGGCAGCTGCTTAACCAACTGAGCCACCCAGGTGTCCCAGCAAATATCATTCTTAATGGGGGGAAAACTGAGAGCTCTTCCCCTAAGGTCAGGAACATGGCAGGTATGTCCACTATCACCACTGCTGTTCAACATAGTACTAGAAGTCCTAGTCTCAGCAATCAGACAACAGAAAGAAATAAAAGGCATCTGAGTCAGCAAATAAGAATTCTCACACTTTGTAGATGAAATGATATTCTATGTGGAAAAACCAAAAGACTCCACTCCAAAATTGCTAGAACTCATACAAGAATTCAGTAAAGTGGCAGGTTATAAAATCAACGCACAGAAATCTGTTGCATTTCTATACACCAACAATGACACAGAAGAAAGAGAATTTAAGGAGTCCATTCCATTTACAATTGCACCCAAAGCCATGAGATACCTAGGAATAAACCTAACCAAAGATACAAAGGATCTGTACTCAGAAAACTACTCATGAAATACTCATGAAAGAAATTGAGGAAGACACAAACAAATGGACAAAGATTCCATGCTCATGGATTAGAAGAACAAATATTATTAAAAGGTCTACACTACCTAGAGCAATTTGTACATTCAATGAAATCCTTATCAAAATATCATCAACTTTTTTCAGAGTGGAACAAATAATCCTAAAATTTGTATGGAACCAGAAAAGACCCCGAATAGCCACAGGAATATTGAAAAGGAAAACCAAAGTTGGTGGCATCATAATTCTGGACTTCAAATTATATTACAAAGCTGTAATCATCAAGACAGTATAGTAATGATACAAAAACAGGCACATAGATCAAGGGAGCAGAATAGAGAACCTAAAAATGGACCCTCAACTCTATTGGTCAACTAATCTTGGACAAAGCAGGGAAGACTATCCAATAGAAAAAAAGACAGTCTTTCCAACAAATGGTGTTGGGAAAATTGGACAGCCACATGCAGAAGAATGAAAGTGGACCATTTCATTATACCACACACAAAAATAGACTCAAAATGGATGAAAGACCTAAATGTGAGACAGGAATCCATCAAAATCCTAGAGAAGAACATAGGCAGCAACCTCTGTGACTGTGGCCACAGCAACTTCTTGCTAGACATGTCTCCAAAGGCAAGGGAAACAAAGGCAAAAATGAGCTATTGGGACTTCATCAAGATAAAATCTTTTGCACAGCAAAGGAAACAGTCAACAAAACCAAAGGACAACTGACAGAATGGGAGAAGATATTTGCAAGTGTCTTATCAGATAGAGGGCTAGTATCCAAAATCTACAAAGAACTTATCAAACTCAACACCCAAGAACAAATAATCCAATCAAGAAATGGGCAGAAGACATGAACAGACCTTTCTCCAAAGACATCCAAATGGCCAACAGACATGAAAAAGTGCTGAACATCACATGGCATCAGGGAAATACAAATCAAAATCACAATGAGATACCACCTCACACCAGTCAGAATGGCTAAAATTAACAAGTCAGGAAATGACTGATGTTGGCCAGGATGTAGAGAAAGGGGAACCCTCCTACACTGTTGGTGGGACTACAGGTTGGTGCAACCACTCTGGAAAACAGCATGGAGGTTCCTCAAAAAGTTGAAAATAGAACTACGCTAAGACCCAGCAATTGCTCTAGTGAGTATTTACTCCAGAGATACAAATGCAGTGATTCAAAGTATCACCTACAGTCCAATGCCCACAATAGCTAAACTATGGAAAGAGCTGAAATGTCCATGGAAAGATGAATGGATAAAGAAGATGTGGTATATATATACAATGGAATACTACTCGCCATCAAAGAAAATGAAATTTCCTATTTGCAACGATATGGATAGAACTAGAGGGTATTATGTTACTAAAAATATGTCAATCAGAGAAATACAATTATCATATGATCTCACTCATATGTAGAATTTAAGAAAAAAACAGAGGATCATAGGGGAAGAGTGGAAAAAATAAAATAAGACAAAATCAGAGAGGGAGACAAGCCATAAGAGACTTTAACCATAAGAAACAAACTGAAGGTTGCTGGAGGGGGTGGGTGGGCGGATGGGATAACTGGGTGATGAGCATTAAAGGGAGCACGTGTTGCAATGAGCACGGGGTATTATGTAAGACGGATAAATCACTGACTTCTACCTGTGAAACCATTAATACTTTATATGTTAATTAATTGAATTTAAATTTTAAAAATTAAAAGAATAAATCCACTTGTCCATATCCAAAAACTTTGAAGAGTGACCCGTACATTATGTGTGTGTGTGTGTGTGTGTGTGTGTGTGTGTGTTACAGGTGACTGTGATGATGACCTTTTCATGTATTAGCCCATGGGCCTTGTGCAGAATCCTCATGAATCATCAAGAAACACATTCCAGGAAACTATCTCATCTACTAATTCTGGCGGGAATAATGTAATTCACCTGGGAAAAAGAAATGAGCAGAGAAAATATAGCCTAACATTTAAAAGATTCAGGAATTCAAGATAAAGTGACAATCTTGAGATAACATAGCAAATATTTCCTTTTAGAAAAGGTACCCTACCCAAAAGGAGAAAACTTTAAAAAACCTCCAATTCATGTTCTCTGCAAGTTTCTAGAAGACGAGGTCATGAAAGGGGAATTTTTTTTTTAAGTAGGCTTTTACTTATTAGTACGGAAAAGTGGACTATCCCAAGAGGAAAATGGGTGAAAGACAAAAACAGTCATTCCATAATAAAAAAAAAAAATTGCCAATAAACAAGAAAACACATTTACCCTCACTACTGGCAGAAATGTGGGTAAGACAGCCATGAGGTATCCTCTTTTGCTGGTATGCTTTGCAAAGCTGTGTGTGTGGGCAATGCACAGGTGTGTGTGAGAAGGAGAAGGGAGAGGTCCATGTGTGACAAGGATATGGAAAAGCTATACTCTGATAGTGTGTTGGTGGAATTAATTTGTAACACATTCTAAAGGACAATTTGAAGTATTTCAAATTTGAAGTATTTGAAGTATTTCCACAGCTACTGTGGAAAACCGTGGGTCCTCCAAAAATTAAACACAGAATTACCATAGGATCCAGTAATTCCACTTCTGGGTAAATATCCCAGAGAATTGAAAGCAGTGTCTTGAAGAGATATTTGCACACTCACTTTCATGGCAGCATTATTCACGAACAATATTTGGTTGGATATTGTTTAGTCAAAAGAGGAAACAACTCAAGAGTCTACTGATGGATGAATGGATACACAAAAGGTAATATATTCACATAATGGAATAAAATTCAGCCTTAAAAAGGAAAGGAAATGATGACACTTGTGACAACATGGATGGACCTTGAGGACATAATGCTAAGTAAAATAAGCCAGTCACAAAAAGACACTCTGTGCACACACATGAGGTGCCTAGGGTTGTCAAATTTACAGAGACAAAGAGAAGGGTGGGCGCCAGGCAGTGGGGGGAAGGGGAACGTGGAGTTCACATTTAGTTTGAGTTTCCATTTGGCAAGCTGGAAAGAATTCAGGAGACGGGTGGTGGTGGTTAAACAGCAGTGGGAATGTACTCCGTGCCTCTGAACTTAGAAATGGTGAAAATGGTAAGCATTTTGTGTATTTTACCACAATTTAAGAAAACATGTCCAGTAAATACACCATGTGGACGTGACTTTTCTCCATGTAGGGCAGAACAGTCCCAAGTGACCCAAGTGAGGGATGGAGTTAGGTGGTTTTGCACAGGTTTGACTCCTGTCTGGGTATTTCGCACTCACCCGTGATCTCAGCGGAAGTCCCTCTCGCTCCCAAATGAGGTCAGACCTCTCTGTGATCCTTGTGCCTCCCTCTGGGCTGCCTGTGTTAATCACTTCTCTGTTCAAGATACCGGGCTAGGTGAGTGTGTTGGGTGACAACGTTGTACCCTGGGACTGTAACTCCTTGCTGAATGTTGTTTCTTCTGCTACAACATGAACTCCGTGACGTAAGAATAACATCTCCTGTTCCATGTAGAATTTCCATGCCCAGGACAGAACTTGCACACAGCAGACACTTAAAAAGTGTGAGTCAAATAAACACGACAGGAAATGCCAGCGAAATGTCTATTATTGTTTTCACCCTGAAGATTTTAATACTTTTTTTCTTGTGCATCGTGATTTACAGATGTTTTTCAAAAATTCCTGGAGACTGCATTGAAAGTAGCAGTCCTCACACCACAGGCTGTTAAAATTATTCATGGCAAATTCCATTTAGCCACTTTTGGTACTGCCAGAATCCTTAATGTGCATCTCTCATAGGTTCTGGTATTTTTAAGCACTGGCTTTGCTGTACTTCTTCTAGGCTTCCCAGGACCTAAATAAACAGCAAATGACCAGTGATGTCCTTCCAGATGTTTTGTTTACAATATCCCTCTCCAATGAGAGAAAAGGCTCAAATCTTGGATTTCATGATAGCCAAAGGTAGGTTGTGTTAATTTAGATTCATCCCTAGAGAGTACTTATGAAGTCTGGGGTTCACCAAAGGTCTCTAAGTTAGGCAGAAATGATGTTTCTCCCTGTGTATTTCTTTCACTTTATTCTTGTAGCTACTCCATCAGATCCCACTGGGATGACAGTTTACTCTCCCTCCACAGAGCAGCCCTGCAATGTATCAAGTATTTAAGGGAGTTTATCTTATTGTGGCTTTCATCCCACAGTCAGATGTCACAATATTTATTGGTTTAGTTCATCAAAGCAGGCCATTTAAAACTTTGTTGGCTAATTCTTGCTTTTTTAATAGTTTCTGAGGTTAGGGAGAAACATTCTTACCCCCTCATTTAATCTTGCTGATGTGGTTAGGTTGCGACATATCCAAGTGATAGTTCCTTTCTATTCTAAATACTAGAAGCTTTGTTTTTTTAAAAGCATGTCAAAAAATCAGATGTTATTCAAAGTAACATTTTCATGTAATTATTACCAGATTTTTTATTGTCATCATCCGGTCTGAATGAATAAAAACAAATAGTCCATTTAATCTGACTGCTTTCAGACTTCTAAAGATTATTGGGTCAAATGAATTAACATTGTTTCCTAGCATGTCAAAAGAGCTTGAAACTTCAATGACCAGAGAAACCTTGAGGACCCCCATGTGTTTCTGTTTCCAGATTAACATTAAGTTACTACAGTTTGTTTTTATAGACCGGGAACTGGTAAGGTCTTCCCTTGGCTACCACCTGGCTCGATTAGTAGCTAAATCATATTTTATCCTGGTTGGGAAAGTACATTTTCCTTAAAAAAATGGAATGGTAGCTACTTGCCATTATTACAGGATCAAATATGGCCAAGAAAGATTCACAGTTAGGTATAAATACAGACAGCTACAAAGTATATAACTTGAGATATAGTGCTTTAGGGATTTAAAACTCCACATGATGAATTATAATGGAAAGGCAAATTTTATAAGTGATAGAGATACTGAACTCAAAATGAAATCTTTTTCTTTTGCAATGCGTTCTATTTTTCTGAGCATAAATAAGTAATGAACAGGACGACTTCCACTTCGCACTGTTTGGACTAGAGAGTTAGAAAAGGAACCACAGAATAAACTTACGTAAGAAAAACGGAGATAAGCAGAAAAGCAGAAAATAATTAAATATAAAATGGAAATGAAAACAAAGTAGAGGTGCACACTTATATATTTGAGTGTGTGTGTGTGTGTGTGTGTGTGAGAGAGAGAGAGAGAGAGAGAGAGAGAAACATAAAAACAAGGAAATGAGATAGACAAAATCTGGAATAGTTGTGGACAAAAGGGAGCCCTCAAGCACTGTTGGTCGGAGTATAAATTGGTGAGGTCTCTGTGGAGGATAGAGTGGAGGTTTCCTTTAAAAGTTAAAAGGAGAACTACCAGACTTTCCAGCAATTCCACGTCTAGATATTTATCTGAAGAAAACGAAAACACCAATTTAAAGAGATCTGTGCTCCCGCTCTGTTCCTTGTAGCAGTGTTTACATCCACCATGGCACAGAGGCAACCTGTGTCTATTGATAGATGAGTGGATATAGAAGTTGTGGTTCACATACACACACGCACATGTGCACACACACGCACACACGCAGACACACTCAGGGAAATATTACTCAGCCGTAAAAAGAATAAATCTTGTTATGTGTGAAAACAGAGAGGGTATTACACTACGGGAAATCAGTCAGACAGAAAAAGACAAATACTGTACTTACAGTTACCTGTGGAATCTAAAAAACAAAACAAATGAGCAAACAAAACAACAAAGAAACAGACTCAGATACAGAAAACAAAATATTGGTTACTAGAGTGGGGAGCGGTCAGGGTGGATGAAATCAGTGAAGGGGATTAAGAGGTACAAACATTCAGTTATAAAATAAATAAATCAAGAGGATGTAACCTACAGCATAAGAAATATAGTCAATGATACTGTAATAACTTTGTGAGGTTATAAATGGTAATAATGAGACTTATTGTGGGAACCATTTCATAATGTATAAAAAATGTTGAAACATTGTGATGTACACCTGAAACTAACCAGACATTGCATGTCAATTATACTTCAAAACAAGAAAAATCTCTCTCTCTTTTCTCTCTCTCTCTCTTTCACACACACACACACACACACACACCCCAAACCTGGAATAGTTGTTGCCTTTGGTATGATGGAGGTGAACCAGGGAGTAATTAAGGAAGTAATTAAGGAAGGAAGGCTTTACAGATGACTCATATACCACATCTGTGCTTTTGTATACATCAAATTTTGCCTAACAAATATATATATACATATATATACATCATCTATCTATCTATCTATCTATCATCTATCTATCTAATGTATTTATTTATTTGAGAGAGACTGTGTGAGTGGGTGGGGAGGGACAGAGAGAGAGAGAGAGAGGCAGAGAGAATCTCAAGCAGTTTCCCCACTGAGCAGGGAGGGGGACGTGGGGCTCAATCTCACACCTGAACTGAAATCAAGAGTTGGACGTTTAACCCACTGAGCCACCCCTTAACAAATATATTTTTTAATATATTTTAAAAAAATACATGCATTACAGAAAATTGAGGAAATGCCAACATTTATGAAGTAGAAAATTAAAAATTACTCTTGCTTTCAATCACTACATGATTTCTCTTAACCATTTTGGGTGAAACTGTTTCAGACATGTCTTTTTTTTCTTTCTGAAAGTACTTCTAATGTACTTGAAGCTGTTTTTATGAGTTAGGGTTATTTTGTGTATAAAAACTACCGTATCACTCTCAAAGATACTGATGGTCTCAGGACCTCCAGAATTGCCCCTTGATATTTGCTCTCATGTGAAATTCGGCTGCTGAGGGTTTGATGAGTTTCTGGTTTGTTTTCTTTTAGATTGTTACAGGATAATTCTCCTTGCTATACTCACCTTAAATTCAACCCGCAGGCCCCACATCAGATCAGTCTCTATGTTGTTTCTCTCCCTAAATTCCCCTCTCATCCACCCCCTTCTCATGGCCCATTGAGGGTCAGCCTGGGCTGCTCCTGACCTCCTGCTGCCTGTCCCGCCATTCACAGCTCTCTTCAAGACCACAATGGCAAGGGTCAAGGCCATGCACCTGATGCTCCCCCTAGCTTTCCCCCTCCTGCATATGCAGTACCTCAACCACACAGCACCTCCCAAACCTGCCACTGTCTCCACAGAGAACACTCTCCCTCCCCTCTATGGCAAAACCTGCAGATTCCTAGAATTAGAGCTAGGTACCAACTCCCCAGGGAAAATTGTCCCCACTCAGCAAGTAGGACCCAGTGACTGTGAGACCAGCGGCTTCCTTCCTGTCTGTTCCCAGACTAGCTTTCCACACTGTGCTGTCATTGCTTCCTCCATGCCTGTGACAGCAAAACCCACATCCATCTTGTTCACCTTGTCCTGATGCCTAGCGTGATGCTGACATTATTAGTCAGTAGCCAGTATTTACTGAGTGGAGAAGGTCCAGCACACTCTGCTCTGTGGCTGGCGGTGTGGGAGATATTGCACGCACACACCAGTCTAGTGATGCAGCACCTACACGGTAGCTTGATGTGATCCAACTGTGGCCACTGTTACTTTGTGAGCTCCAGTGGCTCAGGGGCTGGGCTTTACTCTTCCTGGTGTCCCTGACCCTAGTAGTTCTGGCTGACACAGACGTAGTCACTAATGATGACATTCCCCAAGTTTTCCGGGGGATGAGAGATGGCTTGGGGAATGTGCGCATGCAGGATATGAATATGGGCTTTTTCAGAATTCTTCTTTTTTTCAAGATCTAAGATAATATCATTTCAGTACGGACAGGAAAATCTCAGTAAGAATGGCTGTCTACGAGAAGCCCTTTGGATGGGTAAGTGGCGATGTCTGGAGCTGGCAGAGTTCTGGGTTACGGCTGTTGATGTGGGAGTCCTAGCTGGTGCCTGGTGGTGGGAGCCAGGGCTGTTTAGGAACCTCTGGGTACACAAGCACTTACATGATTGAAAGGCTGGGCACAGGGGATGGAGGGGTTCCCAGAGCTCAGCCGGGTTGGTTTCTAGGACTGATGTCCTCTGCCCCCACACATCATTCAGTAGCAGAATCCTAAGATTCTGGGTCATAGAGTGCAGGTCTCCAGATGGGGGCCAGGAGAGGAGACTGATTAGTCAGCAGGTAGGGGGGAGGGGAGGAGAGGCAGCCCAAGGACAGGGGAACCTGAAAGTTTAGTCTCCGTTTTACCAGGACTAGTCTTGATAGAAGGCAACCCTCCTGTGCTCTACACTTGAGGAAAAGCATCCATGGGGTAGGATTTGTGGTGTTCTAGGCTTGGCAGGGATGGTACGATATCATGCAGTCATATCATACACTGATTTTCATACATCAGTATTTTGCTCCACACCTTCCTGTCTTAAAGAAATTGTTGCTAGAGATGTCTAAATGTGGATGTGAGCCTCAGATCCATTTGTCTGATGACGTCAAGTAGAGTTGTTGCCACAAAGAGGTCTTTGCCCAGTCACTTTTGATTCCAGAATTTAAAGGGGTCACTCAGGCTCACAGTTTCAGAGTTCTTGGTATAGATGTTATGCTAAGATTTACCAAAGAAAAGGGAAGGGTTTTATTCTTGGCATTTGCTCAGGGTCGTTCTTAGACACATCACCTTACTCATTGAGACTTGTGTGAGAAAAATAAAGGTAATTCTATGTTTTATTTAAAATATTAGCATTTGGGCTCAGGAGAAGCTGGAAACCGGTCTCTCTACTTAGCTGGCTCACAGGATTTTGCCTCCATGATGGTGGTTAATTTTGTGGGTCAGATTGATCGGGCCTTGGGATGCCCAAATTAAACATTATTTCTGAGTGTGTCTGCAAGGGTCTTTGTGGGTGACATTAGCATGTGAATCAGTAAACTCCATAGACTGTCCCCTCCCCAGCATGGGTGAACATCATCCAATCTGTCAATGGCCTGAAGAGAACAAAATGTGGAGGAAGGGAGCATTCTTCCTTTCCTTCATGCCATCCTCTCTTCCTGCCTGCAGGAGCTCAGACATGTTGCTGGGGAGGGACACCATCAGTTCCCCTGGTTCTCAGACCTGCAGGCTTGGACTGAATGAATGGCACTGGCTTTTCTGGGCCTGTTGTTTGCAGACAATAGATCGTGAGACTTCTCAGACTCTGTAATGATGTGAGCCCATTATTTCCTTTTATGTATAGATACAAACATACAAAATTGTACTGGTTTATCCTACATGCATACATCCTATTGGTTCTATTCCTCTGCAGAACCCTGACTGATAGATTTCTCTCTGTAAAACCAGCTGACGAACCCTCAGCTCTGGCTAGAGGGCAACATTCTGGAATGTTCATCCATCTGCATCTACCAGCTGAGTTATAGGCTGATCAAGAGCCAGTTACATTTGTTCCTACCCCTGTTTTTTCTCATTGAACTTGCTATTATAGTTACTTAATTTGGTGACATTATGTAGCCTGATAAAATGGGAGTGTAGAAAATGAATTATTTTTTTATTGTAATTTGATTAAAGTAAGTCAATGCTTTCCTGATATTCAATAAAAATGAGTCACTAAAAATGTCTAAATGTGAGTGACTCAAATGTAAAAGAAAAAGTATAGTAAAACCCCTGGACTTTGCATTTTAGACCTAACATTTATCATCATTGGAGCCAATTGTTGGGTACTGAGTTATCATTTCCTAGAAGATAAAGATTTTGAGGAGGTAGGGGAGGAAGGAGTACATTTTATAAAATGTTACAAGAAACTCACAAGTGACCTTTGAATAGTAGGAGTGTTAGTATGTTAAAAATCTGTAATGGATGTTAAGGGAGTTACCAGACAGAGAGAGAAAAAGAAAAACATGTGAGCTTGCCCAACAAGGATTGCAGTAGAATTTTTGTCCTTATCAGATGAACTTAATGGAACAAGTTACAGTTAAAGTTTGAATGGGAGAGCTGCCGTTGTTGTTCCACATTGGGTTGTTGCTGTTTACATTCCTTGTTGGAATGTATGTTGAACCAAACAGTCTTCATAAGCTTTTCAGCAGGTGTACGTTGAACACCTCTGTTCATGGTCAAGGCGGGATCAGAGGCCATGCATACTGACAACTGATCTGTCTGTTTTCCTCTGTCTTTTTCCATGACTAGACCTACTGCCTCGTCTTGATTTATAAACAAAACCTGGAAAACCTACAAAGAGAAGTGTTTTGTGATTTATCTAGGAATAATACAGAAAATATTGCTGTTATTTTTGGTGAAGAAAATCAATTTTGTATAGTTTATTTCAACTTAAATAAAATGTGAACTTTGTTTAAAGTTCAAAAAAAAAAAATCCGGGACTTTGGATTCAGATTGTTTCAAAGTGCTGGCTCTACTTTAAAGAAATCAGAATGCCAAATTATAAACAATGCGTTATAAGTGTGATTTATGCAAGAAGAGCATGGGGAACTCCCATCAGGAGACCTACTTTTATTTTTTATTTACTTATTTTAAAAAAAAGATTATTTATTTATTTATTTGACAGAGAGAGATCACAAGTAGGCAGAGAGGCACGCAGAGAGAGAGAGAGAGAGGAGGAAGCAGGCTCCCTGCCTAGCAGAGAGCCCGATGCGGGACTTGATCCCAGGACCCTGAGATCATGACCTGAGCTGAAGGCAGAAGTTTAACCCACTGAGCCATCCAGGTGTCCCAGGAGACCCACTTTTAAAGAAACACTATTCATTAAAGAAATATAAATATATTCTTTTTGTTTTAGGCTAAATAAAATTTCTTTTTACTAAGTGGGCATTAGGTAATGGAGATTCTACTAAGCATGTCTTGAACAATATGCATAGAGGGGTCTGCCAGCCCTCCATCCGTAAGTCACCTCTCAGAGTCTGCATGGCCAACCCCTTTCTTTCCTAGAGTGTGGGGGCCTGCTGGCATCACCATACCCTGAGCACATCCAGAAGTCCCTGGTCCTAGAGGTGGCAGCCCAGCCCATCTCAGTGCTGTCGGGAGAAATTGACACAGAAGGCCATGTCCCCCAGAGGGCTGAGCACAGCCCACACATAAAGGTTCTCCATAATGTGAGCAGTTCTTCCTTTCAAATCACTACCTTTCTATCTCCATTTTCTGTAAGCAGGCAATACAGAAAATGACCTTTAATTCCAGGCACACAGAAAGAGAAACTCAGAGTCTAGAGTATTAAGAGGATCGCCTTCTCTGTGCTCTTATTATTTTTTTATTCCAATACTCCTTCTGGCTTCTAGAGGTGGAGTTCTACCCAGAGGTCACCAAATTTTCTCCATAAAGGGCTGGGTAGTCAATATTTTAGGATTTGTGGGCCAGAGAATATGAAACTATTCACTCTGTTGCTGTGAGTATGGAACAGCTGTAGACAGTATAGAATGAATGGGCTTGGCTGTATGTCAATAAAACTTTACTCAGAAAACAGGCAGCGGTCTGGATTTGGCCTATGGACTGTAGTTTGCTGACCCTAGTATCTATAACAAGCATTCTGAACTGAATGAGAGATCAGGAAAATCTCGGAGACTGTATGCAGATTTGGGGTATGTATTTTTCTGTACAGAGGAATCATAATTTTCTTCAGATTTCAAAACCACTTTAATCAATAACTTTAAGAAACATTGCTCTAAAGAAATGGTCTCTTCTAAGCCCCCATGGCATTTACTTTTTAAAAACACTGTAATTTTCATGATCTGTTTTTAAAACTTTATTTTGAAATAACTATAGAGTCACAAAAAGTTGCAAAGATCATACAGAGAAGTCCTGGGTCGCCTTCACCTAGTTTCTCCCAGTGGTTACATCTTACATAATTACAGTATACTATTTTTTTTAAGATTTTATTTATTTATTTGACAGAGAGAGAGAGAGATCACAAGTAGGCAGAGAGGCAGGCAGGATAGAGGTGGGGGAAGCAGGCTCCCCGCTGAGCAGAGAGCCTGATGTGGGTCTCAATCCCAGGACCCTGGGATCATGACCTGAGCCGAAGGCACCCCAATATACTACTGAGACCAAGAAATTAATGTTGGTACAATATGTGAGTATAGCTCTCTGACATTTTATAACATGTGTAGACTTATGTAACCACTGCTGTAATCATTTTCCATCTCTGTAGATATTTTTCCTTTCATGAATAACCTTGTGAGATTGGCTTTTATCACTCTACATAATACCCCTGAGAGCCATTCAAGTTGTGTATCGTTCTTTTATTCCTTTTTCTTACTGAATCGTATTCCTCAGTATGGATATACCACAGTTTGTTTAACCATTCAGTCACTGAGGAATGTTTTGGTTATTTCCAGATTTTGGCTGTTAAACGTAAAGCTGCCATGAAAAATTGTGTATAAGATTTTGTATAGACATACATTCCTACCTCTAGGATAAATGGCCAGGTGTGCAATTGCTGGATCAAAGGGTAATTGCATATTTAGCTTTTTAAGAAAGTGTCAAAGTGTTTTCCAGAGTTAATAATTCATTTTTTAAAATTTTTTTATTTTCAGCATAACAGTATTCATTGTTTTTGCACCACACCCAGTGCTCCATGCAATCCGTGCCCTCCTTAATACCCACCACCTGGTTCCCCCAACCTCCCACCCCCTGCCCTTCAAAACCCTCAGGTTGTTTTTCAGAGTCCATAGTCTCTCATGGTTCACCTCCCCTTCCAATTTCCCTCAACTCCCTTCTCCTCTCTATCTCCCCATGTCCTCCATGTTATTCGTTATGCTCCACAAATAAATGAAACCATATGATAATTGACTCTCTCTGCTTGACTTACTTCACTCAGCATCATCTCTTCCAGTCCCGTCCATGTTGCTACAAAAGTTGGGTATTCATCCTTTCTGATGGAGGCATAATACTCCATAGTGTATATGGACCACATCTTCCTTATCCGTTCGTCCGTTGAAGGGCATCTTGGTTCTTTCCACAGTTTGGCAACCGTGGCCATTGCTGCTATAAACATTGGGGTACAAATGGCCCTTCTTTTCACTCCATCTGTATCTTTGGGGTAAATACCCAGTAGTGCAATTGCAGGGTCATAGGGATGCTCTATTTTTAATTTCTTGAGGAATATCCACACTGGCTGCACCAACTTGCATTCCCACCAACAGTGTAAGAGGGTTCCCCTTTCTCCACATCCTCTCCAACACACGTTGTTTCCTGTCTTGCTAATTTTGGCCATTCTAACTGGTGTAATGTGGTATCTCAATGTGGTTTTAATTTTAATCTCCCTGATGGCTAGTGATGATGAACATTTTTTCATGTGTCTGGTAGCCATTTGTATGTCTTCACTGGAGAAGTGTCTGTTCATATCTTCCACCCATTTTTTGATATGATTATCTGTTTTGTGTGTGTTGAGTTTGAGGAGTTCTTTATAGATCCTGGATATCAACCTTTTGTCTGTAGTGCCATTTGCAAATATCTTCT
This sequence comes from Martes martes, assembly GCF_963455335.1. Classification (NCBI taxonomy): domain Eukaryota; kingdom Metazoa; phylum Chordata; class Mammalia; order Carnivora; family Mustelidae; genus Martes; species Martes martes. Next base: position 7,625,818 of record NC_137893.1, on the reverse strand, counting down.
CCCATTCCGTGGGTTGCCTCTTTGTTTTGTTGACTGTTTCCTTTGCTGTGCAGAAGCTTTTGATCTTGATGAAGTCCCAGAAGTTCATTTTCGCTTTTGTTTCCTTTGCCTTTGGAGACATAATTTATTTTTTAAAAAGGCATGAACATATGTCATGAACATGCATAAGAAAACATAAAAATGTAAGAATTTATATCCAACAGAAATAAACCTTTCCTTGGCATGCCTGGGTGGCTCAGTTGGCTAAGCATCTGCCTTAGGCTCAGGTCACGATCCCAGGGTTCTGGTATCAAGTCTCACATTGGACTCCTTGCTCAGCATGGAGCCTGCTTCTCCCTCTGCCTGCCACTTTCCCTGCTTTGTGTTCTCTGACAAATAAATAAATTCTTAAAAAAAAAACCTCTCCTTATGCACTGTGCAGTCTGGGACTTCCTCTTCCTAGGTTGCTATTTCTATATTATTATTCCAAAAGTCCTTCACTGTGGGGGTCTTTCTATAGAGTAGCTATAAATTGTTTTTAGTCCTTTTTAACTGATGAGTAGATATACCATAGTTTATTTGAGCATTCCTCATATTTAAAAACTGGTTATTTCCAATTTTCACTGTCATCAGGAAATGATGGAACAAGTTTCTCTGGGATGCTTCTGTGTGCACACTTGTGTTTCTCAAAGACATACATTTCTGATATTTATGAACGCTACCAAAGTGCCTTCCTAAAGAATGTATCAACCAGTACTCCTGCCAACAATGTATAAGTGTCTTTACACCCACATCCACACTCGATATTGACTTTATTAATTTATATTAATTTTATTGATTCATCTGAGTGCAGAATTTTTGTTGTTATTTGTATTTCCCTGGTTAACAACGAGGTTCCACATTTTTTTCTTGATAACTTAATTAACCTTTTTATGGTACATCTGTAAATAACTATATGTACTCTTAAATCATTATTTTTTCTCTTACTGTCTTTTTCTTATTGATTTTTAGTAGCTCTTTATTTCTGTTGGGTATTAACCCTTTGGAAATTTTTATATATATTGTAACTATTTCCTCAAATCTGTCACTCATCTATTGAATTTGCTTTTGGGATGTGTGTGTGTGTGTGTGTGTGTGTGTGTGTGTGTTCATGTGGTGTGTGTGAGTTACACAGCCAGCATCATTTAGTTTAGTCTTGTTTTGCGTAGTCACATCGGTCAGTCTTTTACTTTACATCTCTCAGATCTTATTCTTGCCCAAGAATTCCTTCTTATTTCAAATTATGGAAATACTCCCTTATATCTTTTCTAATGTTTCTGGTCTGAAAACTACTGGAACTAATGCCAGGTGTTTCACCTGGTACATTAAACCTGGAATCTTAGATTAGAGCACCCATCTTGACAAATTGGACCTGATTCAATGTTATTTCATCCTTCTGGGCTTGGTATCATTATAATTCATTCTTAAATTTCTCCCCAGATTTCTGCTGATGTTACAAAATCTTGAAATTCTTTTTGTGTGTAAGGTATCTCTTCCCCAGACTTCTTATTTCTTCTCTTGAGACATGCTGGAATCTACTCTAGGTGTATTTGGGCACAATATGGTGGGTGGGTCTTAAGGTGTCCTGTCATCCCCTCTTAAGGTAACTGTGTAAGATGAGGTCATTAAAACTCTTCCAACAAGGGAAAGTGTTTTTGTTTCACAGAAAGGAAGAGAAGGGCTGCTTCTTTTGGCCAAGGAGTTTCAGGGGACTTGGCGGCTCAAGATTTTCAGATTCATTTGTGTCCACTTACAGTTTCCATTTCATTTCTCAGGAGTCCACTCCTTCCCATCCATTCTGTAATTTGCATTTCAGAGGTATGTTTAAGCTCTGAATTTAATCTGTGATATAATTCTTAACACATAGGTTCAAATTTTGAGACTGCTTTTCAGTGGTATCAGCCTTGCCTCAAGGTCTTGAAAGGCCATCATGAGGACCTCTCAATTTCTCTGGCAATGCCTCCACTTGACACTTGAAAGCCTGAAGTTTTTATGTTCTGTTTTGAAATTTCTCCATTGGAGTCAGAAGCAATTGGCTCTATCCCAGAAATTCTGTGGCCACAGTCTCCAGTGTGGTGATGAAATCCAGCAGTCCCTTGGCCTCCCAAAGCCTTGCTTTAAATAGGTTCTGCATTTCGGGTAGTCACAACTTAACTTTAAGTAACTGTTTTGTGACTGAATGTCGTAGGTAGAGACTGTCAGTATCTCACTTTTCCCTGGCAATTATGGCATCAATGTGTCCAATCCCAATCACATTATTTAACAAACTACAGATTTTCTTATTTGGATATCTATTTCCTAGGTGTGGTCCCAAATAGAATATTAATTCATGCTGAATCAACAGAACAGAAACCACTGTAGCTATTTCAGAGAGAGATAATTTAATACAGGCACTCATTTACAAAATTGTTGAGCAAAAGAGAGAAAGCTATTCTAGAGAGAGAAGAGCATGTATACATAAGACCGGGAAACAGCACTTGCTTCTGGCTGGGGCCTGAGACCCTGTTCTTGCCTTGAAGTCAATGAGGCAATGAAGTTGCTGCTGCTACTGCTGTTAAAACTGCCCCCACTACCATCGAGCTGTGACCAGGAACCCACATTCCTTTGGTTCAGGTGGCCAGCAGGTTACTGCAGCTGCCCAAGACACCTTCTCCATTGGAGTCAGAAGCAATTGGCTCTATCCCAGAAATTCTGTGGAAAAGAGGAAAGACCTCTCTTGCTCCCATCTTCCTATGTGGCCGATGCTACCCATTGGTAGAGCCTTATAAGAATCCAGGTGGCAAAGGGCCAGGAATGTGTAGTTGTAACACCTAGTGTTACAGAAGAGAATTTAGAAGGACAAGTATGAGCTCTTTCTCAGGACAATACTGGGAGATGTACTTCCTCAAAATGAGGGAGAAAACCAAGAATGAGGAAGACTTCTGACCTATGAGACAGGGAATCCCACCCAAGAAAGAGGCACTGGGATTGCTCAGGAAGGTGGGGAAAGGAGAGCCCAGGACAACAGCTGGGCAGTAAGCCTTAATGTCAGCCAGGCTACACTGGACCAGAAGGGCTGTGGGCTCCAGGTGAGTTTAGAAGGTGGGATGGCTCCCTGGAAGAGAGAGACGTGTTTGAATGCACTGAGAGATCTAGTGTTTTATCAGAGAATTGGGGGGAAAGTAATGGTGCATATATAGAAAACAAGCAATAAAAACCAAGGCCTAAGAGAAATAAAATGGTGTGAAAGAGTAGAGGTGTGATCATTATATACTATGTGGCTCAGCTGTTAAAAATAGTTACACAGCCATAACAATGTGAATGTCAACTTTTGATTGAATAAAAATGTGATAACACAGAGTGTGAAGAGAAGAGAGAAGTTGTGTGTTGGGATGAGGAGAAAGCTGAAGAAAGCTAAACCTTTATATTTTATATAAAAAGGTCAATAGGTAATGTAATATTTAAACCTAAGAGGTCAAACAGTGTCAATTTAAAGCTAGTTATTCAACTATATAAAGATAAATCACAAGGGAAAAAATCCAGCTAAAATAGTTGAAAATTATTCCAGAGGCATTGATAGAAGTAGAATGGAGTAAGGAACTTCTGTTTTTCATTATAGGCTTTGAAGTATTTAGCTTCTAAAAGTTTTTATTTACTATATTATCTTGGTAAAATATTAATATAATTTTTTAAACCACAAATTTAGAGCAATTTTTTATCAGAGTGAAACATTACCATGTTGGTTTAATAAGCCAACTTCAATGCTGCTCTTTGTCAAACTTTTCTCAAGATTTTTTGTAAAAAGCACACATTTGTACTCATTCAGTCTAAATAGAGGAGATTTAGTGATTACTCAGTTGCATTTCTTATTCTTTCACTTTAGTTTCCTTTAAAGTGTAACCCAGATAATAATGAATGTATTTTAAAATTTTTCACACATGACACTGAAAGGCCAATTTAAAGTTCCTCATGTTCCAGACAACTTGATATTGTTTAACTATATTATATGTTTAAGAAAACAGGGTCTCTCCATTCCCACTTAATTGTTTTTCAGATCTTTTCTATTTTGTTTTCCTGGCCAACAATTCCCCTATGTGTTTTGGTTTGATACCATTGTAGAGAAAGAAATAAAATAAAGAAATATAAAGATGAAAACAATTCCCAGCACCCCAATAGCACTGTCCTAGGAATGCTGGGAATGGAGTGAGCTGGGAGGGTTTGGTAGGATCTGGTCCCATGGGAAGATTTTAATACAGTAGGACAACAAACTCTATTTGGCTACAGACCTAAGTTAGTAGAGTTCAAAGGGGAGTGAGGTTGAGTTCCATGGGCTCTGTGGTGCTTGGAGAAACATCTGTTCTGGACTTGTATCATCACAGCAAGGCCATGGCAAGAGTGGTCTCTCTTCTTAGTTTAAGGGAATGTCTAGTTTCTTGACTTGGAGATAAATCATCTTTTCTTTATTTTTTCTTGGTCTGCAGTAATAAAAAAAACATGGAGAGGGGATAAAGAAATTGTGAGGAGGCTGAAAACCAAAATAAAGAGGTAAGAAAAAAATGGAACAACAAATGGATGTAAACTTTGTCTAGGCACAGTATTGCAGTGTTCTGAGTGGTGATTCCTAAAAAGAAAATAGACAGAGCTTGGTGAGTAAATTATGTGATGGAACAGTTCCAAAAATGCTCCTCTGGGAATGGGACTGGCCTATGTTCCTTACTTAAAGTGGTCACTTTTCTATGTAATAAAGGATGCAGATAATGACTACATTTAATCTTATATCAGTTAAAAATGATGACTGCAAAATCTAGACACTGTTGTCATCAGTCCTTGCAAATACAATTTTTGAAATTATTCTTACCGATGCTTATTTACTTTTCAACAGTTGGGCAAGTGAAAAACCAAATTGCAAATTTTTTCAATCATCTTATCTTTATGAATATCGGGAAGTTGCAGATACTCATTATAGAAATGCTGCTTTCTTCATCCTGCTGTTCCCAGTCGTGCCCTTTGGACAAGCTCTGCCTGATCATAGTATTCAAATCTGGAGTGGGGCTGCTCCCATGTTCCCCAGATCCTCACAAAATTCTCCCCATGTGGGGGTGCTTAGTCCTGTCTCAGCTTCTGGGGCAGTCTGAGACAGGGAGTATAGCAGAAGCCCACCCAAATCCCCTGGCAATGCTGGGGTTCTCTCAGGCTCCAGTTAGAGGGGCCCAAGGAAGTTGGTGGTTCTCCCAGGGTCTCTATGTCAACAACAGTAACAACAAAAACAACAGCAGCAACAACAGAAACAACAATTACAACAGGAAGACCAGCAACAACAGAAATAATGCCAGAAACAGGAACAGCAGCAGTAACAATAGTAACAACAGTGACAATAGCAGCAGCAATAGTAACAATGGCAACAACAGCAGCAACAATAGTAACCACAACAATAGGAAAAACAACAGCAACAATAGTAATAATAACAGGAACCACACCAGCAACAATAGTGACAACAACAGGAACCACAGCAGCAGCAACAGTAACAACAGCAGCAGCAACAACATCAATAGTAACAATAGCAACAATAACAGCAACAATAGGAACAATGACAGCAGCAGCAATAGTAACCACAGCAACAATAGCAGCAATAATAGTAACAACAGGAAAAACAGCAATGATAGTAACAACAGCAACAACAGGAATAATAGCAACAACAACAGCAGCAACAATACCAGCAGCAGTAACAATAGTAAGAACAGCAGCAACAACAGCAATAATAGCAACAACAAGAATAGCAGCAACAGTAACAACAGCAACACCACCAGCAGCAACAGTAACAACAGCAACAATAGTAGCAGTCATAATAACAACAGCAACAATAGCAGTCATAGTAACAATACCAACAACAGCAACAGCAGCAGTCACAGCAACAACAGCAACAATAGCAGCAACAACAGCAACAATAGCAGCAACAACAGCAACAATAGCAGCAGCAACCATGGTAACCACCACCACAACAACAGGAACAGCGACAGCAAGAGCAGCAGCAGCAACAGTAACAACAATAGCAAAAACAGTAACAATAGCAACAGCAACAATAGTAACCATAGCAACAGCAATATGAGCAATGACTGTCACCACAGCAACAACAGGAGCAGCAGCAGCAGCAACAGTAGTAACCATAGCAACAACCATAGCAGCAACAATAGTAACAAGAACAATAAAAACAGAAACGATGGCATCAATAATAGTAATAACAGGAACCATGGCAGCAACAATAGTGACAACAAAAGGAACCACAGCAGCAGCAACAGTAACAATAGCAACAATAATAGCAACAATAGGAACAATGACAGTAGCAACAACAGTAAACAGAGCAACAACAGCAGCAATAATAGTAACAACAAGAACAACAGCAACAACAGGAACAACAGTAATGATAGTAACAACAACAACAACAGGAATAATGGCAGCAGTAATAGTAATAACAGGAAACATGGCGGAAATAATAGTAACCATAGCAACAACAGCAGCAACAACACCAGCAGCAGGAGCAATAGTAACAACAGCAGCAACTCCAGCAACACCAGCAGCAGCAACAGTAACAGCAGCAGCAACATTAATAACAGCAACAACAGCAGCAGCCATAATAACAATAGCAACAACAGCAACAACAGCAGTCATAGTAACAATAGCAACAACAGCAACAAAAGGAACAACAGCAGCAGCAGCAGTCATAGTAACAGTAACAACAGCAGCAGTCATAACAACAACAATAGCAGCAACAACAGCGACAATAGCAGCAACAACAGCAACAACCACAGTAACCACAGCAACAACAGGAATAGCAGCAGTAAGAACAGCAGAAGCAACAGTAACAATAATAACAGCAGCAGCAATAATAGCAACAGCAACAATAGTAACCATAGCAACAACCATAGCAGCAACATTAGTAATAAGAACAACAACAATAGGAACAATGGCATCAATAATAGTCATAACAGGAACAACAGCAATGACAGCAGCGACAAAAGGAACAACAGCAGCAGCCGTAGCAGCAATAGTAACAACAGCAACAACAGGAACAGTAACAATAGCAGCAGCAACTGTAACAACAATATCAACAATAGCAGCAGTCATAATAACAACAGCAACTACAGCAGCACAGCACAGATCTTCATAAAAGTATCTAGATCACACCAAGAAGAGGCATATAAACCAACAGCAGGGATAATCTTGGTGGCATCTCCCAAACCGGATGAACCAGCCTGATGGGAAGCCTTTTACAAGTAGACATGTCTGTGTCTCTCACGGAGCCACACTTCCCTATCTCAAAACCATTCAGAATATGTTTTAAAATTTGATTTCCACTCAGTTGTATAGGGACAAAATCACCTGTTTTACAAAGCAGCTATGGAAACTTCCGTGAATAACAGGACATTTCCAAAGAGCCAGGCACTTTCCATGCATGTATCTCATTACAAAAATCCAATGAGTAGAAACTGTTGTCCTCATTTACAGATGAAGAAATCAAGGCTTGGAAGAGTTAAGGCCACATGATGGGAAATGTCAGGACCTGGCCTAACAGATTACAGCCCAGGCTCCTCCTCACAACACATTACCGCCTTCCCAGCTTGGAGCTGCTGCACAAGCCTGGAGAGCCCACGATTAGAGATTCTGTGGAAGGAGCTCAGCATTTAGTCCACAGCTATATGGGGAGCACCTGGTCTGTGCTGTGGGGTACAGGCTGTGTCCAAAGGGAGGCTCGTGTGCATGGGAAGGTTCACTGAGATAGAGATATGGGGGGCCGGGGGTCAGTTGGTCTAGATCAAGGATCTCAAGCTCAAATGTCTGCATGCACCAGGCAGAAATAATAATAAATGTGCTAGGCACAAGATAGCAGGGAATGTGGCTCTGTGCCTTCTCCAACAGGCATGCCCTTCCAAGCCTCCTGCCAACCCTGCAGCTCCTGCAAACTACCAGCAAGAGGAAATGCCTGCTCTGGGTCACCAAATCCTTGGAATTTTTTTTCTTTAACAGATCCTGGAAATCCAGCTTATGTGGAATTTCCCACTTTAAAAATACCATGTGGGTCAAGCAAAGCCCTTGAGGCCCTGATGTCTTGTGGGTCACCAGTGTGTGACCTCTGGCTGAGCTCAAAGGCCTTTTGTAATGTTGAGCTCCTAGCTCTAGGAAAAGCCTTAGACCACAGCTATTCTTTGCGGCGCCATCTGCATGGGTGCCGAGTGTGATAAATGGGAACATTGTGTAGAACGGATAAAATTCAGTTCAGCACATGGTCCCAATAAGCCAGAACTGGAGTACAATTAAAATGAGTAAAAACATCTAATCATACTGCATAAAGAAATTGTGGGCAGTGTGTCCTATGTTTCTCTTCATTAGACTTTCTTAAGTTTAATTTTTGAATAGGTTCCTATGGTTCAAAATTCAGAAAGTAGAAAAAGGTATACACTGGAAATCCTTCCCACCTGTGTTCTACAGCCACTGAACCCACAGACAGCCAACGTTCTGGTTCTTGCATATTCTTCCAAAGACACAGGTAAAGATACAGGTAAGTATATATAGTTAACAAGTAGTTGCCATACCCAGCATGGAGGCCAATGTGGGGCTTGAACTCAGGACCCCAAGATCAAGATCTGAACTGAGATTGAGTCAGATGCTTAACGGACTGAGCCACCCAGGTGTCCCCCCTTTTTTAAATTAGTAATGTGTCTTAGGGGACTTTCCTATCAGTGTGTATAAAGCTGCCTTCTTCTTTTTAATGGCTGTATAGTATTTTACTGAATGACATACCATAATTTATATAACTGGTCTCCTAATCAACGTGCATTTAGGTTGTTTCCAATCTCTTGTTACATAAAAAAATTGTCTTAAATGGTAATCCTGTACATATGTCATTTTGTACATGTAAATTCCTGGAAGTGTGGAATTGCTAGGTAAAAAGAAACACAGGGCACCTGGGTGGCTCAGTTGGTTAAGCATCTGCCTTTGGCTCAGGTCATGATCCTGGGGTCCTGGGATCAAGCCTTGCATCAGGCTCCCAGCTCAGGAGGGGGTCTGCTTCTCCCTCTCCCTCTGCAGCTCTCCCTGCTTGTGCTCTTTCTCTCTCTCTCTCAAATACATAAATAAAAATCTTAAAAAAAGAAATACACATTTTTGATACTTTTGTCATATTGCCATCATAGAGATTTCAGCTGTGTATTCCCACGGGCAATGTAGGACACTGTTTCCTTACATTCTTCCCCAACACAATGTTACCAAGTGGTTTGGTCTTCACCAATCTAAGTTGTGAGGGGTGGTGTTCAGTCGTATTCCTCTCGCTATGTAGGAAGTGAGCACATTTTCATATCTTTAAGAGCTGCTTTTATTTTCCTTCCACTGAATTATGTGTTCAAATCCTTAACCTGTTTTTTCTTTTGTGTGGTTCTCTTATGGATGTGTTAGAGTTCCTTATATATTAAGAAAATTAGTCCCTTATAGAGGAGTAAATATTTTCTCCACGTTTGTTATTATTATTTATTTTTTTAAGCTTCTGTTAGTTTTTCAATGCAGAATTCTTTGTTTTTATAAAAGCAAACTTATAGATCTTTTAAAAAATGAGTCCTGGATTTTTTTTTTTTTTTTTTTTTTTTTGCTGTACTTACAGAGAGACCTTCCTCACTATGAAAGCATGAGTATTTTTCTATGGTATGTTCATTATTTTACTGTTTCTTTGTGTTTTCCAGTCTTTGATCTCATATGACTTGATCTCAATGGATGGTATGAGGTATAAATTCAACCTCAGATGTTTTTCCAACTGGCTACAGAGTTGGCCCAGATGTGTATGGAGGAATTTGAGCTCCCTACCTCTGCATGTTTTCTGCTTCGTCAATAGTCTCAGGCAAAGCCTTCCCTTTGGTCTCCGGGAGCAGCAACACTAGTCCCCCAGCAACCAAGCCAATCACCGCTGGAAGCCAAACAGACACAAACCACATTAAGAATAAATACATGCAGGCTTTATAATCGGAACTTCTTAAAAAAATTACTACTTCTTAAAAAAATTTTGCGTGTGTGATTTTCTATACTTACAGATTTCTTTTTTTAATCTCTGACTGTCCTGTAAATATTTTGCTGATTCTAAGCTCTGTTGGATTATAATTCCTTATAGGGAGATGGAATACTCAACATTTCGAGTCAAGGTTATTCTAGGCTAGAGAACATTGCCATAATATGAAGATGCATTGGAGTTAGAAAATAACTCAGAAAAAAAAAATCAACTCTAAGGAAAGGAAGAGCATAACCCTGCCAAAATAAAGCACTTAGTAATGAGAATAAGTCAGAAACTTGGAGCACAACGAGAACCCAGAAGTCATGAATCACATATCACTGCATCATGGCTTTTAAAAAGCATAGCCAGGCCTACACTTTTAGTCCTGTTTCGGGTGTTCGAGAAATTCCTTTTGTTCCTTTTTCCTTTGTCAGCAGCTGTAATGTTTTTGCACATGCTGGGGAGTCACAGTAAACATTTGAGTGTTTATGTGTCTTTAAATTCCCATTAACATTTTGGGATTTTAAGCCTATGTTTTATGTTTTGTGGTAACAGAATGCAGGAAGTAGATGTGGAGCTTTCACTGGTTTTGGAGTTCCAAAAAAATGCACACTGGCTTCTGTTTTTATGTCTTTACAGAATGACAGGAATTGAGGCCACAGAGAGCAGTTTAGGACTCTGGCTGGAGCTCTGGGTGTCTGGCACCCAGTTCTGAGCCCCCACTCACTGGTCTCAGAGCCCTGGGAAATTTGGCACCAGACTTGTGGCCATAAAGTGGGGTGATATTCCCACCTCACACACTTGTACTGAGACTGAAATGTATTCCTGCTTGTTACATGGCAGAGCTTGCCACAGAGTTATGAATGAAGTAGCCACCTTCAGAGTTTCTCCAAACATGTAAAGATTCATTTGGTTGTAACTTGTGCAAATTATACACGTATTTGCTGGCTTTGATTCTCTGCAGTGAGTGAATTAGGAAGAGAATATATAATAGATTAATCAAATGATCATCTCCTTAGCTTTTTATATTTGCAAAGATAAGCCTCATTAACCAGGGTATTTCTTTTTTTTTAATTAATTAAATTTAATTTTTCAGTGTTCCAAGATTCATTGTTTATGCACTGTACCCAGTGCTCCATGCAATACGTGCCCTCCTTAATACCCACCATCAGGTTCACCCCCACCTCTCTCCCCTCCAAAACCCTCAGTTTGTTTCTCAGAGTCCATAGTCTCTCATGGTTCATCTCCCCCTCCGATTTCCCCCAACTCACTTCTCTCCTTCTCCTAGTGTTCTCCATGTTATTCCTTATGCTCTACAAGTAAGTGAAATCATATGATAATTGACTTTCTGTGCTTGACTCATTTCACTCAGCAGTATCTCCTCCAGTCCCATCCATGTTGATACAAAAGTTGAGTATTCATCCTTTCTGATGGAGGCATAATACCCCGTAGTATATATGGACCATATCTTCTTTATCCATTCGTTCTTTGAAGGGTACCTTGGTTCTTTCCACAGTTTGGCGACTGTGGCCATTGCTGCTATGAACATTGGGGTACACATGGCCCTTCTTCTCACTACATCTGTATCTTTGGGGTATATACCCATAGTGCAATTGCAGGTTCATAGGGTAGCTCTCTATTTAATTTCTTAAGGAATCTCCATACTGTTTTCCAAAGTGGCTGAATCATCTTGCATTCCCACCAACAGTGTAAGAGGGTTCCCCTTTCTCCACATCCTCTCCAACACTGTTGTTTACTGTCCTGTTAATTTTGGCTATTCTAATTGGTATAGAGTGGTATCTTAGTGTGGTTTTGATTTGAATATCCTTGATGGCTAATGATGATAAACATTTTTTCATGTGTCTGTTACCCATTTGTATGTCTTTTTTGGAGAAGTGTCTGTTCATGTCTTCTGCCCATTTTTTAATATGATTATCTGTTTTTTGAGTGTTGAGTTTGAGGAGTTCTTTTTATAGATCTTGGATATCAGTCAGCCCTTTGTCTCTACTGTCATTTGTGAATATCTTCTCCCATTCCGTGGGTTGCTTCTTTGTTTTGTTGACTGTTTCCTTTGCTGTGCAGAAGCTTTTGATCTTGATGAAGTCCCAAAAGTTCATTTTCGCTTTTGATTCCTTTGCCTTTGGAGACATATCTTGAAAGAAGTTGCTGTGGCCAATGTCGAAGAGGTTACTGCCTATGTTCTCCTCCAGGATTTTGATAGATTCCTTCCTTACATTGAGGTCTTTTATTCATTTTGAGTTTATCTTTGTGTATGGTGTGAGAGAATAGTCAAGTTTTATTCTTCTATACATAGCTGTCCAATTTTCCCAGCACCATTTATTGAAGAGACTGTCTTTTTTCCATCGGATATTTTTTCTTGCTTTGTTGAAGATTATTTGACCATAGAGTTGCAGTCCATATCTGGGCTCTCTACTCTGTTCCACTGGTCTATGTGTCTGTTTTTGTGCTAGTACCATGCTGTCTTGGTGATCACAGCTTTGTAGTAAAGCTTGAAATCAGGCAACATGATACTCCCAGCTTTGTTTTTCTTATCAACATTTTCCAGTGCTCTTTCAAGTGTTCATTTCTTGCTTTTCAGGCTCTAGATAATTGCTTCTGGTTATTTCAAGACCACAGTCAGTACGTCATTATTGCATGCCAAAGAATGGAAAAGGAGTAAACATGGGAAAGTATTTGTTTTATTTCCTGCTAGCTGCTCAGATTGGTGAGAAAAGAAGACAGAACTACAAGCATTGATAAAAGTGGACGTCGACTTTGAGTTTATTTGAAAGGGTGAAATAGAGTTAAAATCCTTGATCTTTTCCAGGGGAAGGTGAATGCCAAGGGAGGTTCCACAGAGGCTCATCTAGGTCTGGACTTGGCATTGCATTGTTAAATGGTCCTTGGAGAAACGTGAAGTCTGTTCTCCACCTAGAAATGTCTCACTGACCCATAGGTCACTCACTGCTCACCTAAGGGAGTGGCCAAGATTGGGGCACCTCCACCCTCCTCCTTGGAAGGAAGGCATCCAGAAAGTGTGGTATTTTCCCAAGATGGAAAGAAGGCTCTTCACAGGTCCACCAGCCAGTGTTGGGAGAGGAAGATGGCCAGGGTCATGCTTATGCCAGGATAAAGAGCTTATGTTCTATCAACTTTGTCCATCTTGCTGTTATTAAGTCATAGCCTAGAGGAATTCACTCAGTCTGTTTTGAGGGTGAGTTTTATCAGCAGTGTGGAACATTTATTTGCTGGCACATCTACAGCAGTGGAAAATTTCTCCCTCACAAATCCCTTGAGAAGAGGAATGAGCAGAGGTACTTGTGGGTGACCAATGCATGGCATTAGGAGAAAAGCCATCTGGGGGTGCCCCCGGTGTGCAGAGTGTCTTGTCTTTCCTCCCCTCAAATTAAGTGAGGGTTGAGGAAAACTTCATGTCTGTTTAGACCCACTCCCAGTGGGTCTAAAAGAAGGCTGAGCTGGGTGCGTTGAAGCCTTCTGGCTAGCTCGAGGTGGCAAATGCTGTGTGTGTGAGACTCTGGACACCCCTTTGCACCCCTCTGTGTGGCACACGGTGAGGGTCTGTCCCATTGTCCACAGCTATGGCAAAAGAATGGACATGAATGAATGGGAGTGTCCACGATTCCCAGACACCTTCCACAGTCTGTAGATGTCATGTTCAACATTGGCCTCTGCATGTTAATTGCTGATAGTTAGATTTGTCCCTGTCACTGTCCAAGCTGCAGGCTGGGCAGTGAGGGGAGAGGGAGGGCTCCGCACTGGTACATTCCTTCAAGGTTGGAGGGAAGGGCTGTGCCAATCCTCCTTAAATCTAATTGCCCAAGGGATTTGGGGAAGGGGTGCCCAACACCAACACAGGTGTGCAGTGATGCTGATGCATTTCCTTAATTGTGGTCTTTCAAAACCGCCTGGGTTTTAACCACTTTTTGTTGAAGTAATGAAGTGAAAAGTTTTGTATTTTCCCATGTTTGGCCATAAAGGAGGCAGAAAAAGTGAGCTCTGTGACAAAGAGACTCAAGCAGGGGTGGAAATCAGTGAGGAGAGAGTTAAGGGTGTTCTTCAGGCAAACAGCTTTCCACCTCACTCCTTCTTGAACTTTGTGTCGCTGAGGCTGGGAGTCCTAGTAGTTCCCATACTTGAGTCTTAGTAGGCACCAATAGTATTACCTATGCTATTACTAACACTGAGAGAAGTACTAATTACTATTACTGGCATTCAGTAGTTGTCAGGAGGCGTGATACCTATTTTGAGATGGAACAATGGAGGGCCCTAGAAAAATGGGTTTTCATTTAAAGATATGTCTGAGTATTATGCCTCCATCAGAAAGGACGAATACCCAACTTTTGTAGCAACATGGACAGGACTGGAAGGGATTATGCTGAGTGAAATAAGTCAAACAGAGAAAGTCAAGTATCATATGGTTTCACTTATTGGTGGAGCATAACAAATAATATAGAGGACAAGGGTAGATGGAGAGGAGAAGGGAGTTGAGGGAAATTGGAAGGGGAGGTGAACCATGAGAGACTATGGACTCTGAAAAACAACCTGAGGGTTTTGAAGGGGTGGGGTGGGAGGGTGGGGGAACCAGGTGGTGGGTATTAGGGAGGGCACAGATTGCATGGAGCACTGGGTGTGGTGAAAAAACAATGAATACTATTACGCTGAAAATAAATAAAAAATTTAATTAAAAAAAAAAGATATGTCTGAGGATTTCTCACCAAAAACCACCAGCGGGAGCTCATGCCAGACATCAGTGAGCCGGTAGACCAGGAACGGTGTGACGATGCCACCGATGTCACACATGGAGGAACAGACAAGGACACCCAGATTCCTGAAATGCAGGAAGCTGATTCAATTTCCAGCTTCTACCATAGAGTACTTATTCCCACTCCACCCCCAAATAAATCCTCCCAAATCGCTAAAATGTCTGCGAACTGAAAAAATGGTGTTCACCTTGTTTTCAACACACATAGATGGTGCATGATTCATAATTCCACTCATATTCTGTTGTACTTGTTTTATATTAGTCTTTTTTGAAGATTTTTAATGAGGGGAGCATTTTTCACTTTTTACTTTGGTCATCTGGCTTCCCTGCACTATTCTATGGTCCTGTTCTTAATGTTTTCTTTTCTTCCTTTTTAAAAAAATTTATTTATTTGAGAAAGAGTGAGCTGGAGAGAGTGAGGGCCCAAGGGAGAGGGAGAAGCAAACTCCCTGCTGAGCAGGGAACCTGATGTGGGGCTCGATCCCAGGACCCTGGGATCATGACCTGAGGCAAAGGCAGACACTTAACCTACTGTGCCACCCAGGCGCTCTTGTTTGTGCTGTTTCTGATCACGATTGCCCATGGCCATTTGGTAATCCTTCTCTTGAAACCAGTATCTTCTGTTCTCACTACACAGTGACTGTATTTGACCCTACGCTGTAGCCGTAAGATGTGCTCTGGCTACTGCCTTTAAATGGTCTTACCCTCTCTCGCCCTGTGGTTTGTTTTGGTTTTTGGTTTTTCCTGCCCTGTGTTTTGAAAAGCAAGGTGCCATCTGCTGGCACTTGTAGTTCTAGCCCATAAGCCAACATCCCACCCACCTTCTTCCTGTTGAGGAAGTTGTGCTCACCTGATGAACGTGGGGTAAAGCTCTGCATTGACCAGGCAAACCATTTCGAAGGCCATTGTAATCCCCATTCTACCCAAACACGCAACGGTAACTCTTAGCCAATGGAGATCTGAAGGGCAAAAATGCACCAATTACACACATTGTACACAATCCCTGGTCTGCAAACAGTGCTCCAGATGGGAGAGTCCACATTCCAGAATGGGATGAGAATGCAATATTCTTCTTCTCTAAACTCAAGACTTTTTTTTTTTTTTCATTGCACCTTTCAAGATTTCTTTTTTTTTTATTTTTAAAGATTTTATTTATTTATTTGATAGACAGAGATCACAAGTAGGCAGAGAGGCAGGCACAGAGAGAGGAAGGGAAGCAGGCTCCCTGCTGAGTAGAGAGCCTGATCCTGGGCTCTATCCCAGGACCCTGGGATCATGACCTGAGCCAAAGGCAGAAGCTTTAACCCACTGAGCCACCCAGGTGCCCCCTTTCAAGATTTCTTATGCCCATTTTTTTTTTTTTAAATCATCATCTTTACAACACAGGACTTTTGAGCAAAATTTCCCATCTCTGTTAGTTGTAACCTTGGACAAGATTCTAACACTCCATTTAGACCTCAGTCATTAATGACAACTGGATTATACCAGTTTACAAAGCTGGGTCAACTCTAATTTATACAGGCCATCCCCCCAAAACAGCAAAATATAGGCATATTTTAAATAAATGCTAATAACTACAGGGTTCAAAGAAAGCTCCATGTTGCCAATAGGATTCTGTTGTACAGGTTTTTGCTTCTCCTCATTGAGAAAGCATTTGAAAAGGGAAGAAAGGAACTGAATAATTGTGCATTGGTTGCATTTACCTAAACTTTCTTATTTGTTCTGCAGGATGGTGCAGGGAGCTCAAGGGGAGTTACCTAAATACTATCTGGGAAATGCGGGTATAAGACTTTAAGCCTGGGCCTGTTCTACCCCAAAGCTTATGCTCTCTGTTCTGGGCCCGATCAATGGCCTATGGCATGTGTCCTCTTCATCTCTTGTTATAGCACATTAGAGAACAATCGTGATTATATTACAGCAGGCAACTATAAGGTACAATTGTTCTTAATGTTCTTAAATGTTCTTAATGTTCTTAAAATATGTTCTTAAAATATGAGTTTGCTCAGGAAAGTCCCAGATACTGTGTTCATTCTTTCCAAATTGACTTGGATGATAAATTACATCATCTTACTATCAGAAGGTTGTGACATCCCCTCTTCTTGGGGCCTTGGAAGACAAGACGCCAGCGTGGCTTGACACTTACCATCAGGGATGAAAACCGAGGCGAGACAGGCTGCCCCTGCCACCATATTTGATGCAGCCCATGGATACCGACGACCTATACGATCAATGGTGAGGATGATGATGAGGGCGGCTGGGAATTCCACCAAGGCAGAGTAGAAGAAGTCCAAGTAGATATTGCTCCCCGCAAGGCCCATGTGCATGATGAGGCCTTGGTAGAGAACAGAGCTCGTGAACCTGAGCAAAGAGGAGAAGCTCAGGTCAAGCCAAGCACCAGAAGCAAGTCATCAGAAGGGAGAGGCTTCTGGAAAAAGAAGAGTTGATCGTGGATCACCTTTCTGTGTCATCTTCTTATTGCTCTTCCCTTCATTCTACTGCTTTTACGTGATCTGGCCCACCACAGTGGCTGACAGGGTCCCCAGAACTGGGACAGGAGAAGCAATCAGGATAGCACTCCCTGGCCAAATTGAAAAGTAGGAAGAAATGTCTTTCTAAAGTGACTTAGTTGGTAAAACTGTCTCAGGTTATTAGTGGTTAATTATTTCTTTCTTTGTGGTCTTCTAATGGAACTGGGATCAAAGGGATGGACTACTTAATTCAGATTTAGGAAGTCAGAGACCCAAACGGGGTACCAAATCCCCAAATGGGTACAACCTCCCTTCTTGCTGATTTCTCCTCTAACACAATACAGATAGCATTTTGACGATGTTTTCTGGTTGTGTTTTGTTGACTGGAAGTGTTCCTTATCTATAATGACAAATAAAAGGATGCTGGGCAAGAGTCACAACTATCCAGAAAAGGAAAGAAGGGTACGAAGCCAAATTTCCTGGCTGTATTTTAAAGGTAGTATTATAAGGTTGCTAAATGAGTTCCTGAGGAGGCTTGCTTCTGGCTGTGATTCCAAATCTTCTTGTGGCCAGCATGAGTCCCGGGACACACTAAAAAGAAAGGGAGCTGCACTGAGGAAGGCTTGGTGCTGAGTGAATGGCTCACAGCTCTAGGAACAGCCTGCAGATAGCAGAAATGCTCATGCATCACCACTGGACTGTAGAGCTCGTGGATTATTCCTTGTGTTTTTTGCTCCTTCGTAAGTTTACTTCTTTCTCCAATAGACAAGAAAGGGAAAAGACCCTTTCCTTGCTAGCCCTGTGCAATAAGGAGAAGTCTATACTCATTATAGGTATAGAACCAGTAGTTCTCAGGGTGGGCTCTATATCGGACTCACCTGGAGAATGTCAAAATATTGGTGCCTAGACCCTTCCCTTGACCAATTCAATCAGTATTTTCTGGGGCCAGGGTGGGAGTTCTGGTGTTGGTATTTTATAATCTCACAGGAGATTCTAAAGCAATGCCAAGGTTGAGAACATACTTATCTATGCTTTGAGACTGTAAGCTGATTTCAAACACCTGTCTCAAAAAGTGGTATCATAAAACATGGCTATAAATGAGATCCCTTGCTGTCCACTATCCATACTTGTACTGGATCTAGGCTGTGTGACAGCGCTCTCTTTGTTCCTCCCCTAATGTGGATGGCAGGGATTTAAAATTTAAAAAAAAAAAAAAAGAAAGAAAGTGGAGGGATTTTAAAGTAAAAAATTTTCCTTACCAGTTGTACATCAAGATCAAAGTATGTTTCCTTATCTGAGGGGTTCTGACCAAGTCAAGAAATGAAGGATTCAGCTTCTCGTCAACTTCCTCATCAGGTCTGAGACTCTAGGATAAAAACAGCAGGAACAGCTTTGTGTGGTGAAAGACGGTGACCCTGGGTAAGACGGGGAATCATGACAGTACCTGCTTGACACCTGCTGAGGGTTTCTAATGACCCTTTCACACTTACTAGCTCATTTAACCTTGGCTATCCTGGAAGTTCATTTCCATCTTTTTTACCCCCTTCCAGAGAAGGGGAAGCTAGGCTAGGGGGAGTTAGGTCACTCATGCGCATAGGTCCAGCAGCACTGGTCAAGCACAAGGGGGCAGAACGAAGCCCAGCTCAGGGGTCCTGAGGGCTGATGGCACTGGACAGGCTCTTTGTCGGACCAGGAGGCTCTGCTCCGGGACCTTGGCACTCAAAGCAGCTCCTTATCGCCTAGAGCTTGTTAGAATGAAAGACCTGGGGCACCTGTCCAGACATGCTGAACCACTCTGCATTTCTGCAAGGTCCCCAGGGGCATCCTGTGCACAGATATTAATAAAAGTTTGAGAAGCCCTGTGCTGTAAGAAAACAGTAGGTGGTGGAGTTGAGATTCAATCTCCAGGGTTCGGGAAGCAAACCTTTGCGAAAACCACTTCTTCCTACAGCAACATGGGTGTGGGGGGGGCGGGGCTCTGCAAGCCTGAGGAGTGAGGGCAAGAACGTTCAGCGGACTCCCAGTGCTCATGTGAATGAACTCTGCACGTTGGCCAGACAGTGATTCACGCGTGCTTTAGTCCCTGACCAATTTCTGAAAGGATCTAAAACTTAAGAATCAGGGCTATGCTGGTCATCCAGGGTAAAGAGGATCTGCCCAACTACCCAGAAACTGGAGAGGAAGTTAAAAAAAGGGGGGGGCTCCAATGCTCACTCTAAAGTCATGAAAATCATAAACGCTTACAGGTAACCTATCTTAGCTCCTGGCACAGAGACGATTACTCTTACTTTGATGGGGTTTTCTAATCAGCTTGATTTTCACTTTTCCAGCCCCTGTTGGATCAAAAGGCTTTAGCTAAAGATGATGAGGTCTTCCAAAGGCAAAAATATGAAACATGGAGAAAATGGACGGATATGATATGATATGTTTTATGTGATATGTTTTATTTCAGAAGGCAGGAGACTGCTCAGAACATTCTGGGGCAAGTTTCTATCAAAAATGCTAAAAATTCTAAGAAATGATTTCTTTCTGAAGACTCTTCCCTCCAGGAAAGAGCCCCCTCCCTGAGCATGCCAATGAACACCGGGGAAGGAAGACACGGGGTACCTGAGTACCAGTGACCCCACAGCCTTGGGCGGCACACAATAGAAGCTTCTCATTTGTCTTTAAGTGATTTTTGGTTTCCTTTTAGTTTTATGTTTTTGATTGATTTAGAATTTTTGACCAGGAACCATGAAGCCTAGTACAACAGAACTACCCTGTTGCATATGGTGAGTCCCTTCTGTAACTCCCCACTGAGAATGCATGGCTTTCTCAGACCCTCCTGTCACTGTTCCTTGATCTGAGAGTTCAGCGGCTTGCTCACCTGAAGGGAGGCAGGCAGAGGTTTTCCATTTTTCTTTGCGATGTACTTCATGACCCTCATGGCTTTAGCACTTTTGTTCTGGGAGATCAGCCACCTTGGAGACTCAGGTATGCACCTAAAGTTTAGCACAAGTGTTATCAGTGCTGTTCAGTATGGGATGCGGGGGTCTTCCCGAGCCCCTGTCCCTGTGAGAGATCTCACACAGTGAGGTTCAGTTGGGTCTGCAAAGGAGATAAAATTGTGCGGGAGCTGCCCAGCAAAGGAGAGCAACAAAATGAGAAAGCAGCCTACTGGATGAGAGAAAATATTTATAAATCATAGATCAGGTAAGGAGTGAATATTCAAAATATACCAAGAACTCATACAACTCAATAGCAAAAAAAAAAAAAATCTGATTTAAAAATGGGCAGAGGAGGAACGCCTGGGTGGCTCAGTGGGTTAGGCCGCTGCCTTCAGCTCAGGTCATGATCCCAGGGTCCTGGGATCGAGTCCAGCATCAGGATCCTTGCTCGGCAAAGAGCCTGCTTCTCTCTCCGCCTCTGCCTGCCTCTCTGACTACTTGTGTGTTCTCTCTCTCTTTCTGACAAATAAACAAACAAATAAAATCTTTAAAAAAAATGGGTAGAGGATCCTAATACACATTTTTCCAAAGAAGACATTCAGATGGCCAACAGGTACATGAGAAGATGCTCAGCATCACTCATCACCAGGGAAATACAAATTGAAACCACAATGAGATGTTACTTCACACCTCTTAGAACGGCTAGAATAAAAAAGATGAGAAATAACAAATGCTGACAAAGGTGTGGGGAAAGAGAAACGCTTACACACCACTGGTGGCAATGCAAACTGGGGCAGCCACTGGGGGTAACAGTGTGGAGGGCCCTCAGAAGATTAAAAATAGAACTACCATATGACCCAGGCATTGCACTTCTGGGCATTTATTGGAAGGACATGGAACTACTAATTCAAAAAGGTATACACACCCCTCTGTTTCTTGCAGCATTATTTACAAGAGCCAAGTCATGGAAACAACCTAAGGGTGTATATATATATAATGGAATATTATTCAGCCATATAAAAGAACGATGTGTTACCATCTGTGACAACATGGGTGGGCCTATAGGGTATTTTGCTAAGTGTGTAAGTCAGAGAAAGACAAATACCATAAGATCTCACTTATACGCTGAATCTAAAACAAACAAAGTTTATAGATACAGGGAACAAATTAGTGGTTGTTGGGGGGGGGAGGTGGACAAAATGGGTGAAGGGGTCAAAAGGCACAAACTTCCAGTTACAAAACAAGTAAGTCCTAAGGATATAATGTATAGCATGGCGACTATAGTTAATAACACAATATTGCATGGGGCACTTGGGTGCCTCAGTCAGTTGGGCATCTGCTTTTAACTCAGGTCATGATCCCGGGGTCCTGGGATTAAGCCCCACATCAGGCTCCCTACTCAGCGGGGAGGGGTTGTAGTATGTGGGTTTTTCCATCTTCACCTGCTGACTTCTACTCAGCCTTGTACAGGAACCTTGCAGGTCCCCTCTTCAGAGAGTTCCCAGTGGGACTCTGCAAAGCGGAAGTCAACTGAATATCCACCCAGCCCTGTGCTAGAGGGAGAAGTAGGTTGGCTTGGCTAGGGCTTGGCATGTGCTGCGAGGTGACAGCTGGGGGGCAGGGGTGCAGGTGGAAGGATGCAGTTCCGTTTTGGGGGAAAGCAAGTATTTGCTTTATATCTATTATTCTGAGAGCTGATTTCTCAAAGGAAGGAGGTAAGAGTTTGAGGCAAACTGGTGGATCTGGCCAGACAGAGAATCCCTGTAGCTCCTTGAGCAGGATGCTAGCCGCTTGGATCTGTGTTTGGAGAGCGCTCTTGGAACAGAGAGATGGGGCTTAAGGGAACTCGGGATGGAAGTTTGTGGGAGTGCAATGGAGGCAGGAATCAATACAACTGATTAAGACTTGACATTAGGAACGGAAATGTGGTGAGCTCAGCCACAATCAATTCACAGCTCACAGAACACATCCTTTCTGTTGTAACACCATAGTGTAAATTTTCTAGATCACATTTGGTGCACAGGTTCAGCCCAGTCACCCACACCTCAGGAAGCAGAGTCAGTTCAGCCCTTTGTTGCATGAGCTGAAGGGCCAAGAAGGTGAAAGACTTGGGAACCAGGTCAGAGAAGACAGGAACCATAAATGGCTAGCCATTTATGTCTAGTCTGGGTGGACTCTCAGAGGCATATCCAAGATAGTCCAAGAACTGCCTGGGAGAATAGAAATGACTTTTTTTGAAGCTCTAAGCAAAGAATTTGGAGCTCTGGGTCCATTTTCTGGGAATGTAACTTCTGGCTCAAAGAGAAGTCTCTGGAACATGAGCTTTGGGTTCTATAGTAAAGTGGCTTGCTTGATGATGAAGTAGGAGTTAGCCATAATAGTGCCCAAGCAGAGGGTGAATAATCATCTGCTGGGGGCGTGGCTATGGGGCTCTGGCCCTGGACAGGAAACTGAGCCAGAGGGCCCCTAATGTTACCTGCCCTCTGATAGCTGACAGCCTACTGGGACAGACAAACAAGTCTCTCAATGTCAAGTGAAGAGCGGATTCCCAACAAGCAGTAAGACATGAGGGTTACCTCTGTGTGTGTAATGTCACTGGGCAAGGGACAGGAGCCCCACCTGGGCAGCCTGATTAAGGCCAGTCTTCGAGGAGTCCCTTCTCTGGTGACTGCCACATCCCCTCTGCCCCCATATCTCCTCCCTTCTCATCATGGCAACCCCCCACCCCCGCCTTCTTCTGTCCTGGCTCCTCAGCGAGGCTTTCAGGATTTGGCGTTTTCTCATGATCTACCCCATTCCCTTCCTCTCCTGACTCTGCTCACTTTCTCTGAGCGATTGCCTCCATCCTATAGCTACAACAAAGACAGGAATTTTACTTGAATTCCTGATCCTTAAGTTCAACCATGCCTGGCTACGCGCACGTTCATATCATTTCCATATCTCCAATCTGGCATATCCCAAGCTTGCCTCATCATCCCACCTTCCAAACCCACTCCTCCTCCTGTGTTCCTCATCTCTGAATGGTGCCCCCAGCACATACAGACACACAAGCCTCTGTTCCACCCACAAGGCACCTCCTCTCTCTAAATCTTCACATTCAGTCTCTACCAAGCTCTGTCATTGCTACCTGATGAAACGTATTTACAGTTTCCTTCACTCACCTTAATTCAGGTCCTGTCCTCTTTTGCAAGGATTATGGCAATAGTCCCTTACCTAATCTCTTTATCCCCACTCTTCCCTGCAAACACCTGTTTTCTACTCTAGATTGCCAGTGATCTTTTAATAATGTGGTTGCATCATGGAGGTTGCAGACTTGTAAGTAAATTAAATTTGATTCTTTTGAGTAAATATGGTAAGAAGGAAGGCTCCAGTGATGGTCAAAACTTAGATAATGGGTGTGTCTTTTCTGTTGTGCTAAAGCATCAGGGAAACAAAACTGTTGAAAGACTTTGAGGGCAGGAGAGGAACATGGTGGATCTGGATTTTGGAAATGCAGCATGAAACATGGATTGGAGAATGAAAGAGCAAATGTCTATGAGACCAGAAAGAGTCCATGGCAGGGTGGCTTCAGAGCCATAAATGAGGAAGAATGGATATGGGAGGGGGGTAAGTGTTGGTCTCGGTGTTTGACCAGCTTTTGGAGGAGACAGGCTTCCTGGGAAGGGTTGAGGTACTTAATTCTTGACGAGACAACTATGGGAAGAGCAGGTGGATACATCCAGAAAGTAATTTGTTGCAAGGGAGAGGGATTTGCTTGATAAGCCAGCATCCATCTTGCTTTATTTTAGGTAACCTTGCATTAGGGATTTCTGATAGTTTCTGCTGTTTCCACTGCTTCCATGGTTCCTCAGCAGGGGTGACAAATGTATTTCACATGCCTTGGTGACTCTGATTTGCATGGTCTGTCTGGGGTGCCGTATTGGCCTGATCTGGGATTGGGACTGGGATTGATTGGAGATGTCTGCCTTGGGCAGGGATGTGCAGAAGTGGTGACACAGTGCCACACTCCATCTTCTCTTACACTAAAGTCTCCCCTGGGACAGAATAAGAATACTAATATTGTCAATCTCTGCCAAGGGCACCACAGTCACTAGACGTTAATTGAAACACCACATAAATTGGGGCACCTGGGTGGCTCAGTCGGTTAAGTGTCTGACTCTTGATTTCGGCTCAGGTAGTGACCTCAGGGTCATGAAATCCAGCCCTGCATCAGGCTCTGAGCCCAGTGAGAAGTCTGTTTGAGATTCTCTCTCCCTCCCATTCTGCCCCTCCCCAACCCCATGTGCACTCTCTCTCTCTCAAAAGTGAATAAGTAAATCTTTAAAAAAATAAAATGAACACCACATAAATAATGTGAAAAGATACAAATCTAAAACTCTTAAGCTCAGAGTAAAAGGACATTCAATTTCCAGAGAGGGAGACCCATTGACGTTTGTGGCTTTGTTATTGTCTTTTTTTATACCTGAAACATGGACCTGGGCTTTTCATGAAAGGAAAGAGTGAAGGACACCTTGGAATTTGGAAGGATGGTGTGCATTAAGGGAGGCAGCCTTCTCAGTAAATGAAATAGTTCAAGTTATTTCCTTTTTTGTTCCAAGTGCGCTTACCAGTAATAGAGCACAAAGCAGATGTTGGGCAGAGTAACAGTGAGCTGCAGCCACCTCCAGTGTGGAAGCACGTAAGCCACGCCAGCCAGCACCAGGAGCCCGACGGTGAAGGCCACTTGGTAAACAATGCCCACTGTTCTCCGATAGCTCAGCCCGACAAATTCTGTAACTGCAGAGAGAGCCCAGATGGTCAATGCAAGTCGGTATGGCAATGAGTTGGCTGTCCAACCTTGGGGAGACTAGCATGCCAACCTCAAAAAAGAGACCAAATTCTAGAATTTTTTAAAACAACTTTCCAAAAATTTTAAACATTCCTTGGGTTCTATTATTGCTGTCACATCAGTTAATATAAGATCTTGTAATTCCACATTGGGTGGGGTGAGAGGACCGCCAGTGTGAGCAAAATGTTTGATTTAGAGAATAATTTCAAGGGCAAATGCAACTGGATTTTGGATACGTGCAAAAAATTTTTCTGAAGCAATCCAAAGTTGTTTTTATTTATTTTTTTTGAATTGTCTTTGCCTTTTCTAACAAAGTAATCCAGTTGTTTTTATTTGCAAAATTTTGATCTAGAGTAAGAAGGCAATGGTAGTTTAAGACCTGAAGAAAGGGATCCAACGTTGACTTGAGACTGTAGGTGGTTTTAATGTAGGTGAACATCTCAATATAACTCATTTTCTTATATGAGTTAAATATTCTCTGGGCAATCGTGATCATGTGTGTAAATGGCTTGGAAACCTGGTGGTGGGTTTAGTGGGTTTCCATACTGATTGGTTAGCTAGTACTGGCTTGCAAGAACTGATTTTTAAATTTCCAGGAATTTTGCAAGTTTGTTATAAAGCCCATTCGTATCTTAAAGTGGGTTATGGTGGGAGTATTTACAATTTAGAAATCAGACAACACCAAAAATCAGGGTTTTTATTTTCCAAAAGCCAGTTATCAGCACCCCACTGCAGGTGGTAAAATAATCAGCTTTCTCCCACTCCATGACTGCACCTGGACGGATGTGTGAAGTCCGCAGTACGTGGATTTAAGGGATAGTCATTTCTATGTCACAAACACATTAGAATTTAAATTCCATGTATTCCATGAGCCATAGAACTTTGGGTTTAAACGTTCGGTAATCATGTTAAAGACTTCAACTATTTATAAATCATATGGAAATGCACCTGAAAAATATTTCTATATAATACTGCAAATGGTCAAAAAGTATTTAAAACAGAGTTAAACAAAAGTCTGTAAGAGCTCAGTAAGTAGAAATATCTTGAAGTGGTTGGGGTCACGGACAGGATCTGAGGGTCGTGGGGCAGAAGGTCAAGCAGCAAGTTGTACCTCAAGGACATTCAGAAGGACTGGAGGGGAAATTAATGGGCAGAAGGCTGAAATTTATACAATTAATTTATACATACTTTCACACATCATGTGTTCTAAAAACCAAATTATTGATTGAATAACTGTACATTAATTTCTTTGCTGCCCTCATGTAGATTAGATGCCTACCAGGACAGCTCATAATAGCCTCCCGCATCCTCCTTCTGTATCTCACAGAGTTCCCTGGATTACCTTTACCAGGTACAGTTTTAAGCACACATATTCTAGCTCTCATGGATAATGAAGCCTTTATGATGGTGATGATTTTAATTTCAAAGCATCCATTTCCTTTCATATGGAGGCTATTTGAATGTTACCAAAGGAAAGATAGAGTTCATTCCCAAGATCTAATTAGGATGCCAATTTTTCTTAATATGGCTTTAAAGATGCTATGCTGTTAGGATTCAAATGTTCTCCCATACTCCATAGAGCTCCCGCATAACTCTGGCTACAGTAAGTGGTTCCTGGACAGACAAGTGGCTAGGGAACTCAGATTCCCCACAGAGCTCATATTCTCCCTTACGGTGCATATAGTTTGAGGTAAGAGTGACTTCCTAGAATCCGTTTATGCAAAGCAATAAAGTCCCTTGTAAATCTGACATATCTCTCACTACGAATTTTCTTTATGTTCAGGCACAGTAGGCTAGATTTTCTCTCTGTGTAACACCCCAGGTACAGAAAACATTTTCCTAAGAAGTTATATTAGATTCTGGGTGGTATGATGTTTACCCTCATTTCTGCCTTCATTGTTTCCTTTAGAGGAAGAATGCAGAATGAATTGACTGAAAAGATTTTAGAAATCCTTTGATACAGAAAAAAAGAAAATCTCTCAACATTTTCTTGAGGCGGGGTCCATTCTTTGGCACAGCCCCCTCCCGTCTCCTGAGCATTTCGGCAGCAATGTGGCTTTGTTCCCACAGCCACAGCCACAAGCAAGTCTTACTCAGGATGTAGCCTATTAACCAGCCTGCCTTGCTGACCAGCCCTTGGATCAAGCGGAAAATTAACACCCATGTATAGTTTGGGGAAACGGCCATGAGAACGCCAGATGCAGCATTTATGAGGATCGTGACCAAGAGGCAGAGCTTGCGGCCAAACCTGCAAGGGAGAGAAAGAGAGAGCACAGAATTAGATGAGATTCGTGAAGATTGTAGAAAATGGCATGGAAGCTATGGAAATCATAAGGGGTGGTTAGCTCTGAATTACGCAAACTCAGGAGGCTCGGACTGGTGCCCACCAAGAGAATCACTGACTTCAGGTCAGTTCGCTTCAGTACTTTTCCCAGGGCACTCTGTGAAAATTCTATTCACAAGGAGCCCCATTCACCCCAGGGTTAGCGAAACTTCTCAGTCCCACACTGTGGAGGGTATTCAGGCAGGGGGTGATTATTCCAGGCCACCCAGTGCTGAATGCCCTAAGGGTCTGTCTGGGTCTTCCATCATCATAGCAGCTGGGCCTTTGCACTAACAGTCTCAACCAACTGCCCACCCAAGAGAAGTCTTTACTTGAGGAAAAAGAAAATTCAATGGTTAATGTAATCCCCCATCCATTTTCAACACTGCTTTTGGACTTTGTGGTATTTGCCCGTCTCCATGGAAAAGGTCTCTCATGTCAGCTGTGAGGTGGGAGGTGGGGGTCTTTGTCATGAAGTACCCCAGCAGGTAGCTTCCACCACACCTTCAGTCAGAGAGACTTGGGTTTCGTCAGTTGAGGAACCTGGAGAGTGTACCAGGACACAGAGAAGGGGAAAACTTAGAGATCTGATTGAATCTTGGCTTTACTACTTACTATGATGTCGGCCAGTTACTCAACCTTTCATTTCCTCATCTGGTAAAGACCTATCTGACTCAGCTGACAAGAGGATTAAGTGAGATACTACATGTAAAGAACTAGACACTTGGTCTACCCCATTTCCTGCCTTCTATCTGTAAGGCAGGTTCTCTGAAACTTGACTTGGGACAACTTGTTCATATCGTCATCATGTCCACCTCGTTTCATTCCAATTGGCCTAATTGGCCATTAATGGATATTTTAAAGATTCTTCATAGAAACCAGTATTTTATTTAATCCTTGCTTATCTACTTCAAACTGAAGAGTCATGTTTATGTCATTTGCTTTGCACATTTGATGGTGGATGAACATTTTTTACTAGTTGCTCTGCTTGGAGGCAGCTTTGTTCTAGTGACCATTTCAATATTAACTGACTATGTGAATATAATCCACAACATCATTAACAATTATTTGGGATGTGGATGTTTTAAATCTGGAATTTAGAGATCACACAGTATCACGAGTAATTAATGTAAATTGATAAACTTTTAAGACCCTGTTTTGGACATTCATTTCTTAATTTTCAATTTATGGCTCCTTACTATAAACATCTGCCTCCTTGGCCTTTTTTTTTTTTTTTAAGAGAGAGAGAGAGAGCAAGCAGAGAGAGGAGCAGAGGGAGAGACACAAGCAGACTCTGCACTGAGCATAGAGCCCAACGTGGGTCTCAATCTCATGACCCTGAGATCATGACCTGAGTTGAAACCAAGAGTTAGAGCTTAACTGATGGAGTCACCTACGCACCCCTGCCTCCTTGGCCTTCAATTCAGTTTTCCCAAGTCACATTTCAACAAAGTATTTTAGCCTTTCTTCTCATCTTCTCCCACCAGACCCCTTCCTTTACCCTTTAGGAGTTTATAAACATTTGCTCAGGGGCTAACTCTCTAGCTTCCAAAGTTGACTTGGGCCTACGATACTAGTCATGCTCCTCTAGATGAATAAAATCCTGTGGCTGATAAGAGAGTATATTTACCATCACAAACTCAGAGCATGGAAACCTTCAGAAAATCAAATCTATGATGCAAAATAACTTCAGTGGGGGACATGTTCCAAATAAGGACATAATGTTATTACAAAAATATGGAATGGCTGGAAGAAGAGTTGGAGATCTGGGATTGCATTTTGAGACTTCTTTTCCCCACAGCAGAACCACTTAAGTGATTAAGTGAAAAACAAAGAGATAAAACAGGGGAGAGGGGTGGATTCCAGTACTGCTGGCTTCATAAGTCTATTAGTTACTTGCTACTCAGCGTGGCTCAGGGCTTATCAGCATCACCGGGGAGTGGCTAAACACAGGCTTCGACTCATTCTAGACCCACTGGATCAGAATCTGAGTTCTAACAAGATCTGAATGGTTTATATGCACACTAAAATTGGGAAGAACCACTTTCATTTCACTGAATTTCCTCATCTGCAAATTGGGGATAAGAATATCATTTTTAAAAGGCTGTTAGTGGTGCAAAAACAATGAATCTTAGAACACTGAAAAAAAATTAAATTAAAAGTAAGTAAATAAATAAAAAATAAAAGGCTGTTAGGATCCTAAATGACATAGAACACATCAGGATGCCCAGTACAGCGCCTGGCACATAGTCGGTGGTGGAGAGCTTATTTTGGAAAATTTCAGAAAGTTGGGTAAGTTTGATGATGACCCTCTTGGACTCTGATTATGCTCTGATCTAGTTCCATCATGAAATACAGACAGAGGGTGCTGGCTCTTGAGAGCTGATTATTAGGCTTTCAGAAAACTTGACAGCTAATTGTTAAACAGAATCATTGTTAAAAATTCTATCATGCACTTAAGTAAATTATATTAAAAACATATGTAATAAATATGCAAAAACATTGCTTCCTAATTATTTTACAATGTTTGAACATTATCTATGCTCATGAGATTATTTACCTCTGTCTGTTGTATCCGTACAGTGGAAATACTATAAAATGGTGCATATTTCTAGCCAAGTCTGTGTTCAGTGACCTCAATTTGGTAGCTAGAAATTACCATGGTGGGGCGATATACACCATGGAAATCAGCAAGTGCTATACATCAGGGCTTTATCCCTCAGGAGGCCAGGCATTAAACTTTTACAGGTATGCCACTAAATACAGAACATATAATTACTGATCAGTGGAGTAACAAATCTGGAATTGGGAGAGATTACTTTTTTGTGTCAGGTGATACTACAAAAAATTCCTTAGGAAGTTTGAATGATGACATCGATGAGATATATCATAAAAGGTTTATTTTCAAATTCTCTACCACATTCCCATTCTTTCTTCCTTCAGTCTACTTACAAAATGACCTTCAGAAACTTGACATGGTGTAAACCTCAGTATCCTTATTTACAACCTTTTCATAATATCCTTCTGGTTTTCTTCTTAAAGCTACCTTAATCACTGTTCATATGTTTTGAAAACATCATAAAAGACAATCTGTTTTGTTTAATATTAGTTTAATCGGTAGCATAAAATGAGCTTCCATGAGATTCTTACACCCTTGTATAAAATCTGAATATTGGAGGGAGGTGGGGTTATGGACATTGGGCAGGGTATGTGCTAAGGTGAGTGCTGTGAAGTGTGTAAACCTGGCAATTCACAGACCTGAACCCCTGGGGCTAATAATACATTATATGTTAATTAAAAAATCTGAATATTGTCCAGAAATAGGCATTAAGTATGCAAAAGATAACTTGATCTTTCTTTTTCTCCCTCTGGCTGTTGTCTTGTTGTCTACTCTCACATGCATACCCTAGTAGAAGAGAAAAGAAGAGGCAACAACCACCCAAACTTCAGACAATTTAAGAAAAAGAAACGGAGTTTTGGATATCGTTTTTTGGGGAAGGATAATGAGTCATCAGCTTCGCATAGGATATTTCAACAATAGGAACAAAATAATGAGGTCATCCAAGAGGGTGGATAATTGACTGAGGTTTATAAATCAGGAATGCACTGTCAGTGGGGAATTATAACCGGTCTCCTACTCCTTGAGTGGGATGAGAATAATTAACTCATTTATTTAACCAGCCGTGAGGCTCAGTCACCTATTTGCTCACTTCCATCCTGGCAGCTGAGTGTTAGTATCTCCGCCTTGCAGGGAACACGGGAGAGGAGAGGGGGTGAGGAGCCAACGGGCCAGACAGACACCGCAGAGCAAGGCAGACTCTGGACTGCCCCTTGCCGGCAGCTCTCCTAACTTACAGAGTCATCTCCAAACCACAGACCTCACTTGTGGGGCAATAAAAATAAAAACCCAATGACCTTCCCCTTTGCCTCACAAGCCTCCCACACAAAGTCCCAGGAAGAACCCTTGAAGGAAGGCTAAGCAGACAGTTAAAGAAGTAAAGGAATGTCATGAAGGACTGAAGGATGGAGCTGCCCTGTGGCCCAGTGGCCTCAACGGCCTCCTGCTGCCACGGAGGTGGTAGGGGGCTGGTGAGGTGGGCAGGTTGTGAAACTGCAGATGCTCCTGGGAGAGGATAGATTAAGCTATTGTTACTAATCTTTAACTCATTTGCAAGTTTTCTTCCAGCCTGAAAATACAGCGCAGTCAAAGAAAATATTTGATTTACATTTAATATAATGCTCATAGGTTTGGGTTTATTTGCATCACAGATATAGTTGGGGAGAGCAACAAGCATAAAGTGTATTTGCCATTTATTTCAGAATTAAGTGTATATTTATATTTTGTAATAAATGAAAATTTATCTTGTAGTAAATATAAATTTATTAAACAAATTAGACTATTTATATTTATTGTATAGTTCTATATCATGAGTTCCTGGGTGACTGGTTATTAAAGAAAATGATACTGTCCAAACAGTTGAGCATGGTGCCTGGCACATGGACAACACCCAATAAATAGTATTATGAGTGCTAAAGTATCAACTACAAAGCAAATTTTTCTGTTCTTTTCCCTTTTCCTCAAAATATCTAATTGGCCATCAACCTGGTAAAGATGCCTGTTATAAGGAACTTTCAGCACAGTGAATCTGGGATTACAAAGTGATGGATAAGTAAGACATAAATGCACAAATGGATTCACACGACTCACTGAAAACTAGCTCCCTGACGACACAGACCATCTAAGAGGACCATTTGCTGTATGTTCTACACGGAGAGGTCTTTCCTCATCTTTCTTCAGGGACACTGACATTGTGGGCGTGGATTTTACATCTGTCAGTGCAGATGGACCCAGTTTCCCTTTTACCAGATTGTTTCTGGGTTCCACACCTATAATTACATCTGGAGCCCGGGCCCCAGTTCAGGACTCTTGCAATGCCAAGGGCCAGGCAGGGACACCCACAGGGAGAGTCTATACTGGCTCTGGGTATAGAAGCAGCAGGCAGAGGAGAGAGAGCTCAGGAACCCCACAGGCTCACAGATGGGGGTGATGATGAAGAGGCTAATGAACTGGGAATTGCAAAAAGGATCAAGTCATCGATGACTTTCCCTCCCCCTCCCCGCCCAGGACTCTGGATAGCCCACAAGGAAAAACTGCTGCCTAAGATAGAAATGGTCCTCTATGGCCCCAGAGAATTAGAAAATATTCGCATCGGTTGTGCTGATGGAAGCAGGAGAAGAAATTGCAAATTATCAAGATGACTGACACGAGGCCAGGAAACTTCGGTCTTTGTCCTTGGGGAAAGAATACTATTCAAGCAGGGGCAGGTGAATCCAAGTGCTTCCCAGACCAGAGGACGACTCAAAATTCCACCACATTCGCGGGGCACCTACCTGTCTGCGAGGTAGCCGATACCCACCGAACCGATAAAAAATCCTACATTCACAGCCGACTGGAACAGGTCCAGCATCCAGGAATCGGCACACACTAGGTTAAACTGCAGAGGGGTGAAAGGTTTCCCGGGTCAGCAGAGAAAACAAAGTCCTGTTAGACACAACTCAGCCCCGGGAACTCACTGAATATTCCTGCTGCGTGGTGTGGCAGAAAGCCAAGAACTCTTCTCTTGCTTATATGAATTTTCTTCAGACAAATCTGAAGATTTGTCCCACAATTTATCTAGCATTCCCTCTGGACGTGCGTCATTAAGCCAAATTCTGTTGGCTAAATCAGCTGAAACCAGGTGAATACTCCACTTTCCCTTTCTTTTTAAAAAAGATTTTATTTATTTATTTGAGAGAGAGAAGGGGGGAGGGGCAGAGGGACAAGCAGGCTCCCCACTGAGCAGGGAGCCCGAAGCAAGCTCCCTCCCAGGACCCCGGGGATCCTGACCCTAGCGGAAGGCAGAGGCTTAACCGACTGAGCCACCGGGGTGCCCCACACCTTCCCTTTCTAACTTTAATACCCAGAAGCAAATGGGTGTATAAAGAGGATATAGATACTGCCCCGGAGGAAGCTGGGCTGTTCAGCTTCTCTTCGCTGTCTCTTTAATGGCAGGGGAAGCAGGAGCGTCTTCTCAGGCTCTTACATTTGCTCTCATTTGGAACAAGAGGCAATGTTGAAGGAAGAACAGGTGCTGGGCCGGAAGTGGGGGGATCCGATTTCTAGAGCGAACTGCTAGCTCGCACTCTGTGGCCTTGGGCAGAAATTTTCTCTGTTCTGGGCCTCAGCTTCCTCATCTCTGCGTGAAGGGATGAGATTAAGCCCTGCTGTATTTTAAAATTGTAGGGTGTTCTATCTCTGACCCAGGCCTACAGTTTCATGTCACTGTTGGACCCCTGAAGAGAAGCTCCTCTGCCTAAAAGTCTGTTCAAACAGGATGTCTTCTCATTATCCAAGCGCTCCTTTTAAATTAAGCCAGGCAGCTGGCTTTCTCTGGATTTTTAGAATAATTGTACCCTCTCATTTTGCTTTGTCTCCAATAAAAGCAGGCCTCCATTTTTGGGGTTGTTTTCTCTATATTTATTAAAATGAGCCTTCATAATGAGATGCTAAAGTCAACTGGAGTTTTTAATAAAGGAATTAGTGCCTTGGCAAAAGCTCCAGCCCTGGATGGTTTTATGCAAACGTTTTGAGCAAATCAAAGAGAGCAAAACAGCCATCAAGGGAAGAACATATCCTGTCTCAGTGAGGCAACGTTCAGGTGAGTTCCATGAGCGCTCACCTGTCCATCTGTCGTACAGCTGCCGAACGGAGGGCTTCCAGAAACAAAAGAGGAGGTTTGACAATTTTCCTTTCCTTGGAATTATTTCCAGGAATTCTGCTTGCTTTTGCTTGTTTCTTACCCCTGAAACTCGCATGCTCTGGAATCATTATTGTCAGAATTTGATGAAATTTAACTACCTCACCTATATGCCAGGCAAATAAGAGGCTGCATGTTTTTGTTGGAAACTAGGATTTTATAAGATCCTCTGAGTCCAAAGAGCGTGTCCAGACATTGTATGAGCCAGGCCCTACCGGCCTCTTCCTTAAGAAAAGCTACTCTGTTGGCTTTTTCCTAATGCAAGGCTTGCTCTCGCTTACCTCGGTCACGATGGACGAGCCAGGCGTGTCGTACACCCAGCCGTGCCGACAGGGTCCCAGAGGCAGGTGACTTCTGTTGGCGGCCAGGCCAGCCAGCGGGTCCACGCAGCTGAGGCCACTTCGGTTCCAATCCACCTCGTAGCCGTGGCACTGGTCGGGGAAGGTCTCGCCAGCAGCCCCCGGGCCAGGCACCGTGTAGTTCAGCTCCTCCGCCAGGCTCCAGCCGCATCGCTGGCTCAGCTCGGCCACCCCAGGGCTCAGGCAGCGGTGATCCGGGGTGAAGCCCAGGAAGACGATGCCCACGTAGATGGGGGTGAACGCTGCAGAGAGTAGAGCTAAGAGGAAAAATGTCTGTTTCTGGAAGAAGTTAAATTCCCCGATGTGCTCTAGAATGTCATCCACAGTTGGCATTATTACTGGAGACAGGAGAAGCCCTGGTGCTTTTCCCTGGGCTGCTACGAGTGTCCTGATCCAGGCTGCAGCCAGCTCAGCACAAGAGTCAAATGGTGGGAGGGAGTTGACTTTAGAAAGTGACCAGCCTTTGATCCAGACCTTTCCTTGCTCAGGCTAATTTCCAACCATGCCCTCCTCCGGGGGACGTGCGTCCTGCTGCTCTCCCGAAACGCCCCGAGCAAGCAACAGGGCCAGATGTTGTGTTCGTTGTAACATCACTCTCGGCAAATTTGTGTTACCTCATACCTGCACCACAAACAATCCCTCCTCTGTATCACTCGGGGAGAAATCAGAGAACACTCACGTATCGCAGACCTGTTAATCTTTCCCTAGTCAACTCAGTGTCCAGGAAATTAATATATTCGTATCTCACCCACACAGCCAACCTTCTCTCTAAGGTGCTACAGAGAACGCACATGCATTTGCCTAGTGTAACGTGAATCATGGTCTTGGGTCAGAGCTCTTGTCTGCAAAGCGGTTTGCAAATTCTACCCCGGGCCTCATTCTATAAACAACAGCGAGTACACTGGGGATCCCATGCTGTGGCTGCCTGTTTTGATTTTTTTCCCCCAGATTTTATAATTCTGCTTTTTAAAAGATTTTAAAGAATGCTGATCTGGCATTCTTGCTTTTCAACCCTGAGGTGTCCTTCCCCTGACCCACTGGTGAGGAAAGAAGAAAATGTTCACTGCACGTGCAGTTCAAGTGCGAAAGCCAGCCAGAGTATCTTCCTTCTACTTTGGTCCTAGATATTTCTGCCTGTGGTTTAGAACGGGGTTGGGTGCACCCAAACACAAGAGAAGCAGCCCATCTTTCCTGGTGCGCAAAAGGGTCCTTACTATAGCGGGAAGCTGCCCCATAGAGAAGGTGGCCTGTTAACAGACCTTCAAATTGAAATACCAGAAATTTAATTCAGTTTTCTTTCTTCCTTTTCTTCTGTTGATCAGTCAGTGGTTATGACAGCCTGGGTCTAAAAATAGTGGCTTCTGAGGATCCTCTTCCTTGCTGCAGCTTTGAGAGTCTTGGTTTTCTTGAAAAAGCAAGAAGCAGGTGCGTGTTGGGCCCCTGTCAACATCTGTTGCACCTTCGTTGGCTCACAAGGGCGCTCAGCTAAGTGACATCAGGCCGGGAGGATCACTACCTTTGCTGGCCCCAGCTTGCCACTGGCTAAGTGAGTAGGTTAAACTCTGTAGATCCAAGGGTTTGGGGGAGTATATTTCTGGCACAAAAGGTATAACGACAAAGCTCATTGGCAATTACATCCACTGACTATTCAGTAGAAAACAGAACAAAACCAACAAGAATGGATGACATTTCTGGTTGTATCGTGACTATCCAAGGCCAGGGGTAGGCTGCAGAGAATAGGGATCTCATCTTCGGGAAACACCAGACTTCTGGAAAGCTGTGGCTCATTCTGCGGCCACTGCAGGCGCCGGGAAGCATTTATGCAAGATGAGGCTCGTGGCTTCATGTGGCCGTGAATCTGAAACGTGTTCCAGTCCATGCCTGAGGAGCTCCCTAGATGCAGAGATAGTTTTCAAATAAAAATAAAAAATCATTGATAGAATAAAGGGAAGATAATGAAATAGTACCAACCAGCAAAAAGATAAGACAATGTTAAACAAGAAAAGTACATGTTTAACTTTTGCTTCCAGGGAAAATGGAGTAGGTGCACTTTTCTTTTTCTTCCCACTGAGTACAACAAAAATCCCTGGATACTGTTCATGAACCGGTGGTACGAGATGCAACAGCAGAGAGAAGGCCGACTGGCTGTGGACCTCTAGGCCCAAAGACACGGTGGTGAGTTTCCTCCCTGGGTTTTCTTTCTGTTTCCCATAAACTGACTGGGTGCTGGAGAAGCTGGCAAACCAGGAATACCAATGGGCCTGGACATCAAGAGCCCCAGGTAAAGCCTGCTTTCTCTAGATTCCCAGGAATAGGTTAGAGCTTTTCTTATGATCCCTGTGGGCATCTCGTCTCTTTTAAGTGTTTTGGTCATTCTTTTGTTAACTTCGAATCATGTTTATCTCCTAAATGTCTCTTAAAATCATCTTAAAGGAATGTCAGAACTCCATGCAACACGATATTGCATTAAAAGTTGCTATCTGCAACCCTGCAGTGTGATCTAGTCATCTGAACAAAGATGCTGAACACTATGAACGTTAATCCCCTAGCTAGGAAGAATCAGCAGGGACCAGTTACCACCTAGACCAACCTCTGTCAAATGTATGGATCCCTCAATAAGCTCTTCAACACACACAGCCATTTGAACTTGGAGGCTGCCAGCTTCATTGTCCCAACATTTCTAGCTAATGGGAAAGTTCCATCTTAGATAACACTGGTGCCCGTCCCTGTACAATCTCTACCTGTTGGACCTAGTTGTCCCCTCCAGGATGACCAGAACCAGGACTCCTTCCTCTTTGACGCCCATCACATGAGAGAGGTCTGTACCATTGCAGTGGCTGACATGAAGAGATAGAGGTGGTCTGTGGTTTCTCTTGGGAGTCAAACATGGCCAGCTGTGGCTTTGGTCTCAGCACCACAACCTCCACCTCCAGCCTCTTCTCTGACCCCAGGGAACTGATGATGGAAACCAGAGGTGGACTTAGTGAGCACCACTGCCCGTGGCTGCGAGCATGGCATGGAAGAGGGGGAAGAGGGAGCGCCATCTCTGAAGCACGTGTTCTGCTCCACACCGTCTCTGAGGTGCTGTGTTCACGTGACTTCTCTCCTGTAATCTGAAGAACATCCCTGGGTGCTGATGTGA
Source organism: Martes martes (assembly GCF_963455335.1). Lineage (NCBI taxonomy): Eukaryota > Metazoa > Chordata > Mammalia > Carnivora > Mustelidae > Martes > Martes martes. The sequence continues at coordinate 7,588,164 of NC_137893.1, read as the reverse complement.
ATGCTCCTTTTTCACAGTAAAGGACATTGGGGATCAGAGCAGAACAGGAACTTCCTCAGTGTCAGGTAGCCAGTTAAGGAGGAGTCAGACCCTGATACTGGGGTGTTCCCTTCCTCTGCCTCCCCTCATTCACCAGAAATGCTGATAGAGTAGAGTGAGCTCTTAAAAAGTGACCAAGGTCATGACACTTGACTCCAATCCCAGGAACCCAGAGGTGGTCCTGACCGCCATTTGCTAGCACATTTTACAAATACCTGCACCCTGAATTTGACCCATTGACATGATCCATTTCAAGACACCAGATCTTCATGCTGTGAGCAAGAGGGCACCAGGTGAGAGGCAAAAATGAGTGTAGTTTGCCAAGGAGAAAGGATATTGAAATTCACTATGAATTACTTATAGTAAGCAATCAGATAAGGAGAAGGTAAAAGCTCATATCCCTTACAACAATCGGTTTGCCTGCCATCAACAATTTTCCATTGACTACAAACATGGGGGCAAAACCCACAGCATGGCTGCTGTAACATCCAACCTTGGCAGGTGACAAACTAGATTCCTCAGCAAAGCCATAAACAGTTGAACAACTAGATGAGAGAAACTACAGAGTGAGGGTATGGGGGTGCTGTAAGATACAGCTAACTCAGAGTTACAATTTGAATCTGGTCTCTTGTGCACTATCACTTCTGTTTGTGGTGGGGGGAGGTGGGGAGTTGGTGCTATACTCACAAGTATGATAAGGGGCTAATCTGATCCTATGGTGACTGATCATCTAATCCACATAATCTGATGATTATTGTAATTAATACTATAAGTATTTCTCAATCTTTTATCAGGTTCCTTTGCAATGTAAATAAATACTGTCCCCAGGCTGCTATCTTCCGGAGGCATGGAGGAAGGCTGCTTGTGTCTACACTAACTTTCTCAGCTCTCCCCACCGGAGGACAAGAACTGGTTCAAGGGTTCAGTTCAAGTCTTACCCAGCAGCAAGCCAGGATCCTTGGAGGTTGACAGGGCAGAAGCTAGTGACCCATTAGCAAGGGAGAGGGGGTTTCTTTGGTCCCATGCTATGCAGGATGGCTTTGACACTAGATACAGTGAAAAAGCAGGATGTGGTCTTGGGTCACCTCTGCCCCTTGGGTATGTTGATGTATACCTGAGACAAGGATGACTAAAGACACATTGTCTCACAGTGATGTGTGTTGTGTGCTCTCTGTGGTTCATGGGGATAATGACAGGAGGCCAGGTGGGGCCAGGAGGGGCAAGTCCATGTAGCCTGGACTGTGGTCCAGCCTTGCCCTAGAGCATCCACGTCATCTGGGCAGTCTCCTAATTTGTAAACTAGTGACTGTACCTACATCAGAGAGCTGATGAGAAGGAACACACAGGGCTACCCAGCACAGTGGCTCACACTGGTCTATAGTCACTTATGAGACCTCCTCCCACCCCTGTTCTACCCCTTTCTCCCTTATTTCTCTCCTCCTTGTGCCGCACCTCATTTTGTACTTGCTGGTGTCTTCTGCAGTTCCCTGCTGCCCATCACTGCCAGCTGATTAGGGATAGGGCCCTGTGGCTAAGCATAGTGGCAAAAGGTCTGCCTTGACCCAGAATATCCAGATGGAAAGGACCTCAGAGGACATCAGAGCAGCACTGTGCTTACATTCCTCATAGACATCTGTTCCAAATAGTTCTACAAAAATCCTTCCTATGTCAGGTGAGCCTGGTCCATTATGGGATATTACAGATTGGTGGAAAGATCTTCCTCGTATTGTATCAGAGCTTGTCTTCCAGAATCTTCCACACACTTGGACATTATGCTCCCTTTTGAGGTCAGGTAAGTTAAGTTAAAACTCTCCACAACAGGGGGTGCCTGGGTGGCTCAGTGGGTTAAGCCTTTGCCTTCGGCTCAGGTCATGATCCCGGGGTCCTGGGATTGAGTCCCGCATCGGGCTCTGCTCAGTGGTGAGCCTGCTTCCCCCCTCACTTGGCCTGCCTCTCTGCCTACTTGTGATCTCTGTCAAATAAATAAATAAAATCTTTAAAACAAAAAACAAAAACCTCTCTGACACAGAACTTCAGAGATTTGAAGATGATTTTCTTTGACCTTGGCTTCTTCTGTCTCCTGGACTAGATCACCCCATTCCCACAGAGCAGGTGTTCAATTCTCCCCACCTGCAGAGAAAGCCCTGAAGTGCACTATAGCTCCTTTCTTCCCTTAATGCGTTGCCTCTGGGACCCTACACACAACTCCATTGGTGGCCACTTACTGTGATCCACAGCCAGGTGGTTACTTTCCAAGCAGAGATGGGGCCGAGGCCAGCAGAGGAGGTCACTCCTCAATCAGCCCACGGTAGCGACCTCCCTGCTGAGGCTGGCTATAGGAGGGCTGGTGGGAATTCCCTTTGGGCTTCCTTCATCAATGACGTCTCATTTTGTTTGCCTTTATTGGTTCTCTTCCTTACAAAATGAGGGCCTTGTGCTTATTTCTCTGAAGCAGGGAAGTCAGAGTCAGATGGGCATGAGATCGGGAGGCCTTGGCCAGGGGGGCTCCTTCCTCCTGTTGTACCTTCTCTCTCCTCTCGCTAGTAGCGGTGGGTGTCACAAAAGGCCTGGACCCTGTGCTTCAAAATACAAGACGCATGCTTGACACTGAACCGCAAAGGCGACTGGGTGGACTTTGCAGACTTAATTTGGAAAGCCACGGGGAAACTCTTTTTTTTTTTTTTTAATTAACATGTAATGTATTATTCACCCAAGGGGTACAGGTCTGTGAATCATCAGGCTAATGCACTTCACACCACTCACCATGGCCCATACCCTCCCCAATGTCCATTACCTAGCCAACTCATCCCTCCCACACCCCTCCCACTCCAGCAACCCTCAGTTTGTTTCCTGAGATTGAGTCTCTTAGGGTTAAAACACCCAGACAGTTAAGTACTCAGTTTCCTTCCTCACAGACAATACTTGTCTTTAAAGATTGTTTTATTTCTTATGTAAAATTAAATGCTGAGTGTTGGTTTGGCCTTAGGCTCCCAAGTCAGGCTGAACATGCAGCTTCACGCTTGGGCCTTTAGGATTCAGAGCTCTTTGATCCGGCAGCTCAGGACCCTCACACAGTTTTGTTTGCCAAAGCAAACACCTGATTAATCTCCAAATGCAATTAAAAGTTTCATGGGTGTTTAACCTCTCCAAAATCCAGGAAAGAGTGAACTGGGCTGGACTGCTTTCTTCAAAGAGATAGTGAATCCAGTTGAGATAGAAGGAACACCCTCTAAATGCCACATGGAATGCTACCGGACAATGAGGACAGGCTTTAAGATGTTCATTTCCATAATTCTGAGGATAACAGCGTTTGTAACCTCTCGGTTGCTTATGATGTGGGAATTTAGACACAGATGTGTGTGCCAGAGTCAAAGGGCACACCTCATACTAATTTCCATTAATCCCAAACTGAGTAAAACAAACAAACAAGCAGCACTTCTCAGATCCATCTTTTAATTCAGAGCAAAACCATAAGCTTTGACGCAGGTGCCTGAGGGCAAAGAAATCTGGTTAGAGAGGACGATATAATCAGTTAAGGTGAGGCATACTGGAGTAGGGTGGGCTTAAGCCAATATGACTGATGTTGTCCTAAGAAGAGGAGTCCTAGGGAGAAGGCCACCTGGAGACAGAGGCAGAAACTGGGGGCTGCTGTTGCCAGCTGCCACCAGAAGCTAGAAAAGGCGAGAAGAATTTTCTCTTAGAGACAGCATGGCCCTGCTGACACCTTGATTTCAGACTTCTCATCTTCAGGGCTGTGAGGGAATACATTTCCGTTGGATGAAGCCACCCAGTTTGTAGTACTTTATTCCATCAGCCCCAGCAAACTCATACAGCTAGCAAACAGGGGGTGGGGGTGGGGAATGGCATCTATATGGCAGTTATTCTTGATCTAGTTCATGTACACGAGGACCTGATGGGTTTCTCAGAAGTCTTCTTACCTTCACACTTACCCTATCTCTGTTTCCAGTGATGGAGCCCAAACTCTTCCCTCCTTGGCTTGCCCCACTGCTCCGCTCTTGGTTAAAGAATAGAAAGAGACAAGTGGTACCCAGTGGCCCTAGACTGACACAGATGACATATACCTCAGGGGATTTCCTTGGTTACGCCCTCCATTGTCCTCCAGCACCCTGAAGGCCTGCTCTGCCCCACTGTCCTCAGTCTTTCTCCTTCACCGTCTTCCACCCGACCCCCACCCATATCCAGAGAGTGGAAATGCCCTCCTTCTTCCATTGTACCCAAATGAGTCCTGATGATAAGTTTGGATTTTGTTTTAAGGGAAGGACTTCCAATGTAGAGTGGAGTGTGGACCATTCTGACATGTCTACTCCATACTCATTGAAGTATCTAATCTCATAGAATTAGGTTATGAGTAAGAAAGCACAATAATATTTGGGAGAGGCGACATGTCTTATTAGAAAGTGTCGAATGAAACCACAAAAGACTTGAGAATAAGAAAAAGAAAAGCCATAGGATCCATTGACATTTCTTGAAGAACTTACATAATTTGTATGTGTGTGTGTGTGTGTGTGTGTGTGTGTGTGTGTGTAAGATTATATTTATTTATTTCAGGTGCAGGGGAACACGGAGGGAAAGTGAGAGGAAGAATCAGATTCCCCACTGATCAGAGAGCTCGATCCCAGGACCCTGAGATAATGACCTGAGCCAAAGGCAGACACTTAACCAACTGAACCACCCAGGTGCCCCAAGAACTTACATAATTTGGTGTCAGCATTGGGAAGTTAGTCATACTCATTTTCATTTTCCCTGAACTATTCTTATAACTATTTCATAATGGTAGATTTTGAAAGCAGAAAAGGTTTTATGATAGCACTTTTACTCTCCAACATTTCCCAAGGTTTAGTCACAACGTTTAAAACACTTTTCTGTGTATTCTTCACTCTGCTATTCGGTATTCTTGCTAATTTTGCAATCCCGAATTCACAGAATTCTCCAACATAAAAAAATTCTACCAATTCATATAGATCTAATATGATGACTTTATTGTAAAATTAGTGAGAGAGATTTTGCAAAATATATTATCTTTACTTGAGGTCCTGTAGCTAACCCAAGGGTCATACAGTAAGGGTTCGGTAAGTGTTTATTGACTGACTAACTGAATAAAATCCCGAAGTCTGGAGAGCTTGAACACAACGTCACCAGTTGGACAGCCTGTACTAAACATGGGACTTTAACTTCATTTATTTATTTGTGAGAGAGACCTGAGAGAGAGAAAGTAACATGTCTATTTAAACCATTGTTATTTTTGATCCATATTATCTTGCCACTTATCACTTAGAAAATTCCAAATGTCTCAGTTACTCATTTATCACGTAAATACCAATTCAGCAGCCCATAGTCTGAATGGCCATTTGAGAAAAAATTTAAATCAGGTATCAGAGTAATTCATTATTAAGTTCGGGCAATAGGATCAAATTCCACAGGGTTTTTGAAGTGATAGAAATGATTTGCTGATGTCCAAATTAAGGATGTGAAAGTCAGTACCCAATGTTGGAGCCAAAAGGAGCCCAGGGAGCATTGTGTGGTACGAAGGAATATGTACTTGTCAAGAAAAGAATCTGCCCTTTGTCCCAGATAGGCTATAACTCACCCAGTTATTTAATGGGTCTCAATTTCCTCATCCATAAATAGAAGAGAATGAACCAAATCTCTAGGGATCTTATAAACGCTCTAATTTAAGGACTTTGTGATTTCCTAGTGGTAAATCCAATCTTTTATGTTGCACAAAGATGAAGAGCCTTATAGTGCTTACTTTGCTATAGACCTACCAGCACTGCATAAGTATATCTCAATATTTCCTTCTTTCTCTGAAACTTTCACTTTAACATAGGCAGAACCAAGCTTCTTTGGGCAAGGTGTATGGGTCAACAGCTACTCACATCCTCTTCATTTCCTTGGATTATCACTCTCACTAATTAGGAGAAAAAAATATCAAGCATATCACCGATATAATTCCTTCCTCCAGAAACTCTTCACTTTTTTTTTTTTTTTTTTTTTTTTTTTTAGAAAGACAAATTCAAGTAGAAGGCTAGGAAAAATCTATGGACTTCCAGTTGCAACAAGAGATGATGGCAAGTGATTGAAGAGTTTTATTTGTATTTGAGATTCCCTCAAGACCAGGTCTCAGAGTTTAGGTTTCTTTGATTCAGGAATAGAAAGAGCAGAGAGCCTAAGGCCATAGCTTCATAGGATTGGAAGCAAATTAGGGGACCAGCAAGCCGAATTCATTTACCCAAAGCAAGCAAGAAAGGAACACGATGCGACGTGTATAATTGATATTTTTAAAAAATTTTAATTTTACCTCTTTTCTTCATATTAATGGGTAAAGTAATTAATTCTTTAAAGAATTAATTTGTTCTAAAAGCTAAAATTAACAAGTGTGAAAATGAACAAAAACCACCCAAATAAGAAGAAGCCAAGGTTATTGATTCAGCGCTTGCTTGTAGCAAGGGAGTCAGCCACGATCACTTGTGATTTGGTTCAAAGGCAGAAGGGTGGGAAGGCTTCTTAGGGAAGAAAGGAATGGCTTCAGGCATGCACTGAGGAAGGCTGCTCTGTCTCTCACAAACTAGTCATTTTTTAGAATAAGCTTTAGCTATTCTATGCAAAGAAACCAAACCAGCATTGGCTGGGGAGACAGAACCATGTGATGGGGTTGTGGTCACAGAAAATAACATGGTGTCATGTTTGGGGGTGTGGTGTTCAGACCTCCTCAGAAAAAGCATCAAGAAAAATACAGATCTCAGAGTAGAGAGAATTTGCGTGGAAGCAACTTTCTTCTAGTCTCTCCCAGACTTTAGGTCTCTGAGACTGTAATAATGCAATCAGCAATCAAATTCTCCTGTTTCACTGAAGAAAAACAGCTCTATCAATGTGAGGAGAGAAGTCTGGGAAGGGTCCTGATTCCAGGAAACTCTCTACCTTTTTTCCCTTCAAATATTACTTCTTTTTTTTTCCCCTTTAAATATTATTTCCATTCCATCTCTTAACTGGAGTCTTTTCATAAATTAGTTGGAGTTTTTCATTCTTTCCTTCATTTAAAAAAAAGTTTTTGTTTATTTTTTCCATCTTATTTCTCTGTATTAAAGTCTGTTATGTTCTCAGATATATTTTCCTCTGATTAGTTTCCTCTTCTGCTGTGTTTATTCTACAGTTTAACTTGTTTAGGGAATTTTATTTTAATGGCTGAATTTCTGTTTGGTACCTTTTCAATTTCCTTGTTCTTTTTTTTTTTTTTTTAAGATTTTGCTTATTTATTTGACAGACAGAGATCACAAGTAGTCAGAGAGGCAGGCAGAGAGAGAGGGGGAAGCAGGCTCCCCACTGAGCAGAGAGCCCAATGTGGGGCTCTATCCCAGGACCCTGAGATCATGACCTGAGCTGAAGGCAGAGGCTTTAACCCATTGAGCCACCCATGTGCCCCTCCTTGTTCTTTTTAATGTAATTTTGCATTCTTGCACTTGCAATACATACATACATATATATATATATATATATATTCATCTATTCAAAATTTTAAAATATATGCATTTAAAAATATTTTCCCCTTATTTTTGTGTTTCTAGGGGTGAATTATCTCCCATTTTTAGATTTATTTTGGGAACTCAGTTTCAGCTGCTCATCACATACAGGGCTTAAGTCCACAACTTGCACTCTTCCTTAGGCAGTAAATTCCAGTGCCAAGGGGTTTATGGTACCCCATGGGTTCAACTCATGTTGAAACTCAAGAGCCACCTCTTTGATTTCGAATTCCTCGGTGACTCAGGCCTCTAGGGATATCCTTTCCTTGCTTTTGAGTTTGGCTCCCTACCCAACAATTCTATCCAACATTTCTCTGTGCAAGGAGCAGTGAGATCCACTAAGTCTGCCGTACTGACCACTGTCAACTAGTATTTGTGGTGTGTGTGCTGTATACCTACCACAGGTGCAGACGGTGAGAAACAACAAAGCACAGCTTTCTTCCTCAGGACAAGCAGAGTCCAGAGAGCCAGACAGACAAGTGAAAATTTTATAATAAATACAAGAAGTCTAATGCTGCAAATATCTTGGGGTGGACCTGGGAGGGGGATATCTGACTCGGGCTTTAGGGGAAGGGGAAGGGTCAACAAAGAAAATGCATATTTTTCTAAACAAAGGCTCTATTGGAAAAGATGAATGTGTATGACATTTGGTAGGGAAAACATTTTCAGCTGTATTTTATTTTAGAATCTGTGTGTGGGCCCAGCACCCACAATCCCAGACAGAAGGTCTTGCCTCCCTGGATCCCACGGTCTGGATATTCACAAGCTTCCTGTTTCTTTCAGCACCAAAGATATTATTTGATGACTCATTCATTTGGCAAATATCATCCCAACAACTATTAAGGTAGCTTCCCAAAGGATTAATTTTGCTGCTGGGATATAGGTTGTGTCCTGGAAGACTGAATCATTGCCAACTGTCACTAAATATTTATTAGGAGGATGTGCCCAATGACTATGAAGCTTTATTCTGTTGTTGCTGTTAAACATCAAAAAAGCACTTATTATGCACACGTTTTTTGGTAACATGAGAAATTTAAAATTTTTATTGAAGATAAATAATTTGGGACAATTTAAAAATAAGGGATCTGCAATGGAAGAAATATGTTGAGCTGTCTCTAGAACCATGGGATTTTAGTACTGGATATTACTTTGTTGAAAATCTGGTCCAATCTGGTTGAAACCAGGGTTTCTCAATCTAGCAGCATTCCTGGTCTCTTACCTACTAGATGATCTCTGCACTACCCAACACCCTAAGTCATGACAAATGTTCCAGACATTGCTGTATGTCTCCAGTCCCTAGAAGCTCTTTTTTTTTTTTTTTAATTTTAGAGATGATAAATGGAGACCCAATGAGGGTAAGTGATGAGCCTTAGATTTTGCAGCTATTTGGAGACAGACCCTGGGAGAGGCACCCTGCTCTTCCACTGCCTCTTCTCCAGCTGTTTGCACAGAAATTGCAGCAAGAGCTGCCATCTAATATATTGCTAACCAAGCCTTCCCGTCTGTATCAGAGCCTGGGTTCAGACCCTCAGAATAATGTCACTTCTACTGAAAAACTCAGGCTTGGCAAGTTTGTACTGTTTGAGTTATCTCCGATTCACTTAAGAACTAGGATTTTTGTGAAATTTCAATGATACTCATTGAGTTGATTCTAAGTAACCAGGGTGTTCCTTCCAAGGTCACATTTCCTTTGTGAGAAAATATCTCTTCCCTACTCCTTCACTTGTGAAAAAACAAATGCCCTGAGCTTGTCTCCGAGGACTTTTGTATACCTGATCATTTTCCATGGGACTGGTGATTGGGGAACTGTATGCTTGCCAAACGGTAAGTAAATCCATACCCACCTTCTGTCCATCTGGTACATGGTTGTAATAAATGCAGAGTTAGAGTTTGTTTCATGAAAACACCCCGTTTTAACTGAGGTCTTTTCTTCTAGTCAGTACATTCAGATGCCTAGGGGGAAAAAACCCCAAATTCACATTTTGAAGCCCTATGATCCTTTCATTTGCTTCTTAGTCACCACGTTGGCAAATAAGGAAAGGAGACAGCAAAGGGTGAATGAAAGCAGACTCCAGAATGTTCTTCCTTATCCTTAGAGATCGTACCTCTGTGAACCAGCCTTCCCTGTTTAGTGAGAAGCTTACTCGCTTATAGGTTGCTCAGGGTCACTTGGCAGGCCAGGCTTGGATTTTGACACTGCAGAGTTGTTGTCATCGACTCCAGAGGCTTGTGGCTGGAAAGTCCAGCAGTGACGTTCTAGCTCTGCTCCAATTTATGTCAGTGTACCAGTGACAAAATTCACAACTTTTCCTCAGCGCTGCCGGGTATCTGTCTGACAGGGCAAACACTCAGGGACAGCCAGTGCCAGTGGCCACAGCAGGTGCTTCTTACCCTTAGCTGAAATGGCCCGCAGCTCCGGGAGACAGCTCAGGAATGCTGCTGACGCCATCCAGGGCTCAGCACCCTTACCTGCTTACACTGCAACTCTGCCCGTCCGTAAGAGGAATTGTGTTTCCATATTGTGAGATGTCCTCATTGCACCAGATGATGAATTCTGTGCTGGCTTTGTGCAGAACCCAGAAATATCCATAGTCAAATTGAAGTCTGGTGGTGGAAACACGACCAGGTCAATGCTGCATGGTCAGCAGAGCCAGAGGCCCTACAGAGCACCCATCTCCTTCCCCTGAATTACTACATCCTCGGTGCTGTTCCCAGAATCATGTTGTGTTTGAGGTCTATCTCCCGGTCTCTCTTCAGGCATAGCCCGATCTCTGATGCAGTAATGCGGCACCGTGGGAGAGCAGAAGGATCACGAATGGAGACTAAAGGTCTGGATTCCATTCACGCTCTGACAGTTTTTATGAGCTTGGGTAAGAAGCTCAGTTGCTGGGGGCCGTGTTTCCTTTCCACTGTCTGGAACTGTGGTTTCTCACTGCTTTGGAAAGTGGAGTGCGCTAGCTCATGCAGCTGTGCCCTTCCCCATGAGAATCTGGCCAACGGTTAATGTCACTTCCTTGGCTTCCGAAAATGTGGTTCGTTCAGACACTCCAGTTCCTGAGATTGTAATTTCGCTGCTTTATTTTATGTCCACTCAGGGTCGCATCACATCTTTCGTGAAGAGCCAGTGCTGTTGTTTCTAGCCCCGCACCGCAGGGCCTTTTCATTTGGACACGATATATGTATGTATGTACATGTGTGTGGAGATATGTTAGTAATGTAGAAACGTGGAGATTCTTGGTAATAAAACCTTCATTGTGAGCCAAGATTTAGAAAATGTAAACATTTGAGCAAAATGATATATTTTCTGGAGGCTTGCGAGCAGGAGTCCTGTCCTGATTTTTGTGAACGTGGAGTGAGGGCAATGAGGCCTTGACTGGTAATCTCTTTGATACTCTGGAATTCTCCCTGCATATCCATTGTGATGATGTGTCTTGGCTTGGAGAGCACCTGATCACATGTCACTGAGGTCACTTAAAAATATGGGGCAGCTGGTCTCTGCCCCATGGAAATTTTTGCAATGACTGAAGTGTGCTGTGTGTTCAGTATCCAGGATGCTAGCAAGTGGCCGCCAGTAGCTATCGACCTTTGGGATGTGACAAATGCAATTGAGGTACTGGACTTTAAATTTTACTTAATTTTAACTAATTTAAATGTAAGGCTATACAGACATGACCATACTGGGCATCTCTATTATTTTTACTGTTTTCTATTTCATTGATCCGTTGTTCTTGTTCTGATTTGTGGTATTTCCTTTTTTGGCTTACTTTCAGGTTAGTCTGCTCTATTTTTTTCTAGTTTCTTAGGATGAGATCTGATGTTGTTGGCTTGGGAACTTTAGTCCTTTAAAATATAGGCATTTAGTGTTATAAATTTCCCTCTAAGCACAATGTTGGTGTTATTCCACGGAATTGGTCTGTGATGTTTCCATTTTCATAAAGTTCAAAATAGTTTCTAATTTTCCTTTCAACTTCCTTACTGATTCATGGGTTATTTGGAGAGATCTTATTTAATTTCCAAATACTTGAGGATTTTTCAGTGGTCTTTCTGTTACTGATTTCCAATTTAATTTCACTGTGGTCAAAGAACATAGTTTGTGTGACTCGAATGCTTTTAAACTTATTGAGATATATTTTATGGCCCAGAATAGGACTGTCTTGGTGAATGTTTGGTATATACTTGACAGGAACGTGTATTCCATGATTGTTGGTTAGTGTATTTCATAAATGTCAATTAGGTTAACTTGGTTGTTAGAGTTTTCATGTCTCATACATTCTTTACTTTCTGACTGCTTGTTTAATCAGTTATTGAGAGAGTGGTATTTAAATCTCTGACTATAATTATAGATTTGTCCATTTCTCCTTCTATGTATACCAGGTTTTGCTTCATGTTTTTTGAAGTTCTGTTGTCAGATATATAAACTTTTAGGATTGTTATAGCCTCTTGATAGATTAATCCTTTATCATATTGAAATAACCTTTTAATCTCTGGTAATACTATTTGCTCTATATAAACTTATTTTGTTTGATGTTAGTATCCACTCTAGCTTTCTTTTGACACTGTTAGCAAGTCATACTCTTCTCCACACCTTTTCTTTTCACCTACTGTTTCTTTATATATAAAGTGTACTTCTTGTAAGAGTATTTAGTTAGATGCTGCTGTATTTATGCACTCTGACAGCATGTGCCTTTTAAAACTCTTTTAACTGAGCTCTTTAATCATTTACATTTAATGCGATTATTTCATTGCTAGATTTAAGTCTATCATCTTTCTCTTTATCTCATCTTTTTGTTATTTTCCCTATGATCTTTTTTCTTTTGGATTATTTATTATTTTTTAATTTAATATATTTTGTTGACTTCTTAGCTAAAACTTCTTGTTTTGCTATGTTAGTGATTGTTTTAGAGTTTACCATCTACATACTTCAAGAGATATTTTGTGAATCCCATTTAGGCAAGTTGATACAGTACTATATATAGAACTCTATTTTCCTTTTCCTGCTTTCATGGTATTGTTGACATACATTTTTACTTAAACCCTACAAACATAAAATTCACATTTTTCTTGTTTTGTTGCTATTAAAATGCTAAAAATATCTTTTGTTTTAAAAGTTGAAAATTTTATGGACATTGGGGAGGGTATGTATGTGCTATGGTGAGTGCTGTGATGTGTGTAAACCTGGCGATTCACATATAAACATATAAAAATACATTATATGTTTATATAAAAAATAAAAAAATTAATAAAAAAATTTTAAAAAATAAAAGTTAAAAATTTAAGATTTAAATTATTTTTGCCTTAAAAGTCAGCTATCTTTTAGAATGATTCTTTTTAAGTAATCTCTATGCTTAACATGGGGTTCAAACTCACCACCCCAAGATCACTCCCAAAATTAGCTATCTTTTAAAGAGATTTAAATAATAAGAAAAAAATCAGACATATATACCAATGCTATAGCATTTATGGTGCCTCTCACTTTTGTGTGTAAATCAGTAGTTCTCAACTGGATGTGATTCTCAGTTGGGTGTAATTTTGCCCACTGGGGACATTCAGCAATGTCTGGATAAAGAATTATCCAGCCCCAAATGTCACCAGTGCCAAACTTGAAAAAACACTAGTATGAATCTGTATTTTCGTTTTGTTTCACTTTCCTTTAGCCTGAAAGTCTTCCTTTAACATTTCTTATAATGTGGATCTGCTGGTGAGGAATTCTTTCAACTTGTTTAGAGTTTGGTTTTTTATTTTGCCTTCATTTTTGAAAGGTACTGGGTGTAGAATTTTAGATTAAGGGTTTGTTGCTGTTGTTGTTGTTTTTTTTTTCTTTTTTCTTTTAGTACTCTGAAGATATTGTTCCATTATCTTCTTCTTTACATTGTTTCCAAAAAGAAATCTGCTGTCATCCTCATCTTTGCTACTGATTGTGTCTTTTTCCTTTGGCTGCTCTCCAGATTTTATCAGTGGTTTGGGCAGTTTGAATATGAAGTGACTTTGTGTGATCTTTAAATATTTCTCATTCTCAGGATTAGATAAGCAACTCGAATCTGTGAATTTACACTGTTCACCAAATTAGAAAAATTTTCATCTAATACTCTTTGAAATAATTTTTCTGTTGTCTGCCTCTCTACTCTCTACTCTCTCTCTACTCTTCTTTAGGAACTCTAAATATATGTATATTAGGTTATTCGAAATTGTCCATAGTTCAGTGATTTTATAATTTTTTAAAGTTCTTTTTTTCATTGCATTTTATTTTAGTGTCTATTGCTATGTTTTCAAAGTCACTTACTTTTTTCTTTTGCAATGTCTAATCAGCTGCTAATCACATCCAGTATATTTTTCATTTAATAATTTGTAGAAGTTTGATTTGGGTCTAGTTAACTTCTTGAACATCTAGAATGCAGTTATATGTAGTTATAATAACTGTTTTGTGTCCTTGTCTCCTAATTCTAACATTTAATCAGTTCTTGGTTGGTTTGGACTGGTGGGATTTTCTCCTCATTATAAATATCTTCCTATTTCTTTGCTTGCTTGGTGAATTTTACTTTAGTGCTGAATATCTTTGTCTATCTGTAAACATTTTAAAGCTTTGTTTTGGGATGCAGTTAAATCATTTGGAAAAAGTTTGATCCTTTTGGCTCTTGCTTTTAAGAATTTAGTTGGAACAGAGCAGCATTCAGTTTTAGGCTAATTATTCCACACTACTGATAAAAGACTACTTTGAGTAGCCTTTCCAATAACCATTAATTATGAGGCTTCTAGTCTTGCTGTGGGGGCAGGCACTTTTTCTGGCCCTATGGGACTGCTTGGCACTTTTCCCTCAAACTCCTTCAGACAGTTCTTTCTCCCACCTCAGAGTTTCCCCATGTGCATAAGCCTATCAGTACTCTGCTGTATTCTTGAAGGGTTCCCTCCACAGATCTCAAGAATTCTCTCTCCCCACAGCTCTCTCTTCTCTGGCACTTTATTCTGCAAACTCAATACACCTTGGTCTCTTACACTTTCAGCTCTGTTTAGCAGTAGAGCTGTGTTTACCCAGGGTCCCCTGGGTACCACTTGGATTCCCCATCCCTGTACTGTGGCCTGCAGACTCTCATGGCAGTGAGCTAGAGTGGTCATAGGACCCACCTTTTCTATTTTCCATCTCTCAGGATCACTCTCCTTCATTGTCTGATGTCCAGTGCCTTGAAAACTGCTGCTTGATATATTTCATTTGGTTGTTTCAGGAGGCAACCTGGTCTCTGTTACTTCGTCCTTGTCAAAAGCAGAAGATACAAACAAACCAGTTTTATTTCCTTCTAACAAAGATGTATGCATGTGGCTATGATTTTACATTGTACATGTTTTTAAAAATTCACGCTAGTTTTTTACTGGAACTGAGCAGATGACAATTCATGGGGTTTGTCTGCTAGGTAAATCACACCTGCCAGGTACTGAATACATTAGAGACTTCTGTATCTGCCTGTTGCTGGTTTGCATTCAGAAACCTCTTTTCCTATGAAGGGAATTATTCTCTTCTCAATGAAATTCTCCTTTGTTCCTATTAACTACCCACTTGAAATTTACTTAAGTTCACTCTTTAAAATTTCACAAGTAAATGAAACCATATGATAATTGACTTTCTCTGCTTAACTTATTTCACTCAGCATAATCTCCTCCAGTCCCGTCCATATTGACATGAAAGTTGGGATTCATCCTTTCTGATGGAGGTGTAATATTCCATTGTGTATATGGACCATATCTTCTTCATAAGGAATAACATGGAGGACATTGGGAGATGGAGAGGAGAAGTGATTTGGAGGAAATCAGAGGGGGAGACAAACCATGGGAGACTGTGGACTCTGACAATCTGAGGGTTTTGGAGGGGAGGGGGTTGGGGTTTGGGTGAGACTGGTGGTGGGTATTAAGGAGGGCACATATTGCATGAAGCACTGGGTGTGGTGCATGAACAATGAATTTTGGAACACTGGAAAAAAAATAAAATAAAAACCATTGTCACAAAAACAACAACAAAAAAGAAAAATTACAAAAAAAGAAATAAATTTCTGTTGTTTATTTAAAAAATAAAATAAAATTTCAGTTTTTGATCTCTTGAGAATTTTATGAACTGACTTCTCCTAAAGGGACCAGAGCACACTTCTAGTTTTAAAAATCTAAGCCTAAAGTAGTACAACTTCTCAAAATATGTTTACCATGATAAAATCCTCAGGCATGGAAATGTCTAGATATTTTACATAGATATTCAGTAAGTAAATGGTTCACCTGTAAATGGTGGGATTTCCATGGAAGGTGTTCCTATGTCTCCAGGGGGTACATGGGCACAGTGATCTTGGAAGCAGAAATAGGAGCAGAACAGCCCATACCAACACAGAAATAGTCTGTTCTCTGCAGGAATGGAGACCAAGGCAAAGCCAGTACATTTTAGGAAATTGCAGATTTATGCCAATGATTTTTTCCCAGCTTATTTTTGGCATTTTTATTTTAAGGATTTTTAACTTACAAAGGTAATTAAAATTTAAATAGATATTTTTATTTCTTCCAGTGTTTTTGTGTCTTGACATTCTTTGATTAGGGGTCTGCAATAAGAAAACAATATTTTATTTTCCAAAATGTCAAGAAATGTTCCCAGCACTATTACTTTAAAAATACTCATCTCTGTTGATTTGTTCTTTTTTTTTTTAAGATTGTATTTATTTATTTGACAGAGAGAGAGATCACAAGTAGGCAGAGAGGCAGGTAGAGTGAGGGGAAAGGAAGCAGGCTCCCTGCTGCGCAGAGAGCCCAATGCGGGGCTCGATTCCAGGACCCCTGGATCATGACCTGAGCTGAAGTCAGAGGCTTTAACCCACTGAGCCACCTAGGCACCCCTCTATTGATTTGTGTTGCCATTTTTGTAAAATCATATTTCTTGGAATACTAAGATCTGTTATATTCTCATTCCTTCAATCTATTTTCCAGGTGCAATTTATGTTCAGCTTTTTCAGGTTTGAAAAAGAACCCACTGTTAATATTTTCTTTGGGATTAAATAGAACATCTCATCTCTTTGGGAGAAGAACATTCTTACAATACTTTAATCTTCTCAATCTTCCTATTCAGAAATTTGTGCAACTTGGTTATGTAAATATATAAAATTATCTTTATACTTACTGAGATTAGTGTATATTTCCTGTGCATTTCTTACCAGCTTTCCCCTGGGTTGTTTTTGTTATTATTGATAGTGCTGCTGAGAACTTTGGGTTTTAAACTGATTTTTGTTGGTTGATAGGAATGACATTGATGTCTGTCTGTTTTCCATCAGATCACTTTAACCATTTCCTATAATTTTCAGTAGGTGCTGGATGGTGTTTTCTTTAATCAACAGGCCACTTGAAACTCTTAATATTCTCTTGATTTAGATTCTGGGTAATGGCACCAGGGACCTCTATGAAATGCTGAGCCAGAGAGGGGGGCAGCACGAGCTGCAAACTTCTGAAACCTCCTCACTCTGTGATGCATTTTGCTATAAAAATCCTGGAATTCCTCAGGGATGCGTAGAACTTATGGTATAAGAAATTTAACTCTTTCATTTTCAGAGACCAAAACAGAGTCATCAATATGTAGCTGTCGTAATGCCAGATGCTGGGAGTGAGGGCAGGTTGGAGAAAGAAACACTAGCCACCACCTTATAATGAGCAATCATCACAATTCCAGTATATTCCAGTATGGTTACACTTTTAATGTAACCATTTTTCTCCCTCAGTGATTTCAGCAGAGCCCTGTTTTGACTCAAAATGCAGAGCAGAGGCAGAAAGAAAGCTTCCACTAGCTCCCCCAGGCTGTTTTTCTAGGCTGTTTTCTCAGTCCACAGCATGCCATGGGAAATCCTTCTGCACTGGCCATATCTCAGGGAGTGTCCGTGACAGCCAATACAAACAGAGTGTGAACCTGCAAATAGAAACTCAGTGCTCTAGAGTCACGTTTGTCTGGGGGCTTGTGAAGTGGGGGGAGGGGGGGCAGGGGGTGGAGGGTGACTGGAACTCAGGGCAGCCCCACAGGAATAGACCCCAATGGGAACTTGTACCCTTAAAACCACTAAAAATCCTTTAAGGACCTCTGCGTGTGCACACCCTGAAGAATGGGGCAATTCAGATCCCCGGGAGGGAGCCAGCTTTGCACAGTGGTTGATGAGAGCCCAGAGATCAGGAGACAGATAAGAAAGACTTTTCTCACAATCTCATCCTCTTCACATCATCTTTGCTCCTGTTGTGGCTTGAAACTCCTCTGAAAAAAATTTCCTGGGGGGAGAAATGAGCTGGTCAGGGGCAGCCAGGCTGCCCCGTTGTCCCCGAGGACACCTCATTTTTGCAGCTTAACCTCCAAAGTTCACAGAAAAGGGGAAGGGAACGGGTTCTCTAGCTTCATAGAAAGCATTCATTAACTTATTCAACAGCTACAGAGTGAACTTGTTATATGCCCAAGACTTTGAGGTACAGAGGACGCAGGAGACTGGGTCACAGGCATCAGGGGAATCATTACCTAAGTGTCCAGGAAGTAGGGAGAGATCCCCATTCAACTCCAGAGACTTTATTATTTCCACCTGTAAGTGAAAGTGTTGAGCACTGAGTTAGAGGTGAAACACGTACAGTCAGGCGGGAGTAGGTTATCAATGAGCACAGTGGCCCTTGTGTATGCATATCACGTGGGAGGTTATAACAGGTGAAAACTAGTGGCATCTATCAGAACACCGGAGCTGAAATCTGTGCTCTTAACCATCCGTATGATCTGGAATACCTGGACATCAGTTTCCTCTTCTGTAAAATGGAACTAATTGCATTTATACCATAAAGCTATGGAGACATTTATTGAGAAAATGTGTGGGTAAGAGTTTTATAAACAGAAGCTCCCCCGCTAATACGGGTCTGAGTGGTAGGTTCTGGCAGAAATAGCTCAGTTCAAATTCACCAAGATTTGCTGTCACAGCGCTAACTACCGTCAGAGTGAAGCTCCTGGAAGTGTGTAATGAGCAATTAGTATTATAAGCATTTGCGGCAATTTATTTTTCTAACCACAGGTTAAGATTATGATTTAAATATATGTATATTTTACAGAGCCTATGTATATAACCTCTATTCTGCCAGGCTAAACAAAACTTCCCCCCAAAAGAGCACACATCAGTCCGGTAAACCCTTGCTTTAAGGGTTTAGAGGGAAGACTGACTATTTTGGTGGCTGGTGGACCTTGGTAAAGTGTATACAAACCATATGCATGTGTGCCAAGTGGCTCCCAAGTGGGTTATGTAAGGCAGGATGACTCAGGAAGACGTGCTAGGGGAGGTGGTTTCTGGCAGAGATGAGGGGGGCAGAGCCCGGAGGAAGCCTGAGACACACACTCGCACCAGGAAACTTTCTACTTTTTTCTTGGGGTGGTAGAGCAAGCCCGCCGCACTCTGAGACGGGGGTCAGTGTCCTGGTGATGGAGTCATTCAGACACTTGGCACACAGATTCCCCTTAAAGGTACAGGTACGTGGCCATCTGTGCTGTCGCCATCTTCAATTACAAAGCAGGAAAAGAAGTGTTTTCCAATGAAAACAAAGAACCCAGACTGTGGTGATTAGCCACAACCAGGACTCAGCCCTTCCTGCTTAAACAAACTTTAGAACTTGAGTGCATTGTTTCATGGATTATCAGAGACCTGGCCTCAAGGTCTCAAAATAAGAATTGTCTCTTCCTATGGGTCCATTAGATTGGATTATTCCATAGCTAAATATTTTTATATTTAGCTGTACTGTACTGCTAAATATTTTTGATGAATAAGTTAATATTCCACATTAGTGGGGAGGGGCATCTAAAGCGTGGCAACTGGTTTTATCTGTATACACCCATCGAGTATTTGTTGACTGTCCATGCCTCCTGGGTCACCTCTTACTAGATCATGAGCCATGCAAGGGTGGGCAAGGATGATGCTGATCACCTGTGTGCTCAGTCCGGACCACTGTGCCTGGAACGGGGTAGGTTTCAATAAAGGTATGAGTGAGAGAATGTAGAGAAGGTAGAAGAAACAGGGCAGATTCCCTGTCCACTGTGAGCTAGTGGGAACTGGGCCGTGCTCGATGTGACAGCTTCACGAATCTGGTCTGGGCGGCTGGGCGAGCAGGGCAGGGCTCCCTGCCACCCCACTTTCTGCAGGGTGCTCGAGGGAGGTGATCACACGTGGCAGGGAGCCTGCACTCTGATCAGGGGCAGAGCTCCAAAGCTCTCTTTCTGAAGGAGCCTGAGCCCTTGACTCCACCGTGTGGTGTTTGCGGAGAAGACCTGAGGGGAAGCAAACACAGCGAGAGGCCACTCAGGAATGCACTTTCCAGGGAGGACGACTCTCAAGGAGGAGCTAGGGGGCCAGTGAGATTTGGTTACAAAATTCCAGGATCCAAAGCTCCCAGGAGCTGTGGGCTCTGCTCCCCTGATCTAACCTCACGGAGCAGTGCCCCTGGGGAGATGGCCAAACAGGCTAGTAAAGGGTCCGGGAAATGCTGTCTGATGTCCCCTGGAGAGTCCAGCGGTGGAACGGATCGCCGTGAGGGTGGCTTTCATATCCTCGTTTTCCCAGTGAGTGATCTGAGGGTCAGAGGAAAGCAGTGAGGGAGAGACCTGTGCCGGGATCCCTGCCCTGCCGCCAGCCCCCACCTCTCCATCACATGACGCACCTCTCACCTCCTGTTTGCAGGGGGCTCTGCCATCAACGGGCTCATTCGTGGCCGATCCGCAGCCTCACGGGCCGTCCAGTGAAGACATAAGCAGGAGCGCCCTTGTCCACAACACAGGTGCGGAGCTGGACAGGTGCGGTCATCCATCGAGTGAATGGCAGAGGGAGGCTGGACCAGGGCCAGTGCTCTTTGGGCTCCACCAGAGGCCAAGTGTTCGGAATCCTTCCGCTGCTGCTGCCGTGCGCCCTCACAAGTCATCCACACTCCCAGCCCCCGTTTGCTCTGAAGAATGAAACAATATATAACTGGTACAACTTCGTCTACTTAGCAGAGCTACGCGGGGGACTCGATTTCTGTCTACTTTGTGGATCGCCCATCCCATTGGAGAAGCTGGGAGAGGGAAAAGGAGAGAACTGCGGGTTTATCAGAGACATTTCTAGGACAAGCCAGACTCTTCCCACATCTCCGCAGACATGACAAGACAGGGGATTGAGATGCCGTAACACCAAATCCACAATGAGCATTTCAAGGAAAATGCAGATTTTTTTTGGGGGGGGGTTTTTAATAAATCAGGCTTTGGAAACTGTGTATTTTCTTTCTTTGGGTGGTGTTGGACTATTCATTCAGCATGGGTGTATGTGAGACTTTGTTTTGGGAGAAGATAGTTCCAAAGGCATAGAACGGACCTAGGTGAAACCAAAAAGTGTAGGGGAAAGAAATCTAGGTGGGGCCGGGGGCCATGAAGTTGTCTTGAAGATCTCACAGAGCGATATACGGGACAAAGACGTGATAGGAGCAAAGGTATAAACTTCAGGACAAGTTGCACTGGTATCGAGCGGCTGGATTGTGACCTCCCACCATTTCACCCCAAACAGAAGAGGACTCTGGCTGTAGTTTCACAGACACCCTGTTATCAGAGAGGACTACCCGAACCCTCATCATTTACTTAGTCTGGATTTACCTAAGATGAAGCAAGACTCACCATTGCTTTCAACTGGAATTGAGAAAACTCAGGAAGCAACCCTATAAAAATATATTTTTTTAAAAGCACAAGTCACCAAATCTTTTTCAACAAGAAATCCAGAACAAGTCCTAATGGATGCTTGCTCAGACTGGGAACACACGGGTTGATCAGGCCGGTGTGCACACACACTCACACATATTTGTACTGATTTGGGCTGGGTCCTGTCCCTCCCACATTTTTCTGTGAAAGTGCAAGCTCTTAGTACCTCAAAATGTGATTGTATTTGGAAACAGAGCCTTTAAAGAAGCAAGAAAGAGGCTATTAGGGTGGTGTTTTTATAAGGAGGGAATCTGGACACCTACAGAGACCCTGGGGTTGCACACGTGTGTGAGGAAGGACCGCGTGAGGGGGGACACAGAGAAGGCAGCTGTCTGCAGCTCCGGGGGAGCCCTTTGAATGAAATCAACCCTGCTGACACATCAATCTTGGACTTCCGGCTTCCAGAACTATGAGAAAATAAGTCCACGTTCAAGCCACCCAATCCGTGGTGTCTTCTTTTGACAGCAGACCAGTACACACACATTATTTTACATTAAGTGCGAGATAATGATGGTTTGCACAGCACATTTTAAATTTTTAATGTCGTCTTCTTAAAGTTCTTCTGATGCTTATTCCTTCCCTCTCTGCTCCTGCTGCCACCCAAGGTGACCCGTAGGAGTCCGTATTTCTCTGTATCGTCTGAATGGAAGAGACTCATAGCCATACACAACACATACATACTTGTATCTGTTATGTGAGGGCGGGTCACTTTTTTACACAGTTAGGATCATGTTTCCCACGGTTTTCAACATCTTGCTTTAGATTACTCTTTACATCTTTTATATTTTGAAGGAATTTCAAACTTACCAGAAGTTGCAAGTGTGATACAAAATATCCATTGTTGTTGTTTTTAAACCCTGATCCATTCGGATTTAGGGGCAGACGTGATGCCTCATCACCTTGGCTTACTTTGGTGCGTACTTCCTGCGAACAGGTTGGTGTCGTCGGCAGGAAGATTACCGAGATGATGCAGGCTCCATCTGTGGTGCCAAGTGCACGTACCGTTACTGATGACATTCACTTTGATCCCTTGATCAGGATGGCTTCTGCCAGTATTTTTTCTTTTTCTTTTTCTTTAACCACGCGCTTTTCTCCTTTGTAATTAACAGTCTGTGGGGAGGCATCTTGACTCTATGTAAATATCTTGTTTCTCGTCAAATGTTCCGTTTACTCATTTATTTATGTCGCAGGGATTCAGTTTCCTTTTGTATTTAATAGGTCATAATCTGTTAGCTATTGTTATATATTTTGACCTTCCTGTCTGCGTCTTTTTGGCACATCCTATCACGCGTTGAACACCTCCTTGTTTCTCATGCAAGATGTTTCCAGCCCATCTTGCACTTTTCCCCAGCGTGGAATCTGCCCCTTCTCTAAGGATCTTCGCTTCCTTTTGCAGAGGTGGTAGTTAGAAGCCAAGATCTGGGAATGCCTGGGTGGCTCAGTTGGTTAAGCGTCTGACTCTTGATTTCTGCTCAGGACATGATCTTGGGGTTTGTGAGACTGAGCCCTGTGTCAGGCTCTAGGCACTGGGAGTGGAGCCTGTTTAAGATTATTTCTCTCCTTCTGCACTTCCTTGCTTGTGTGTTCTCTCTTTCTCTAAAACAAACAAACAAACAAAAAAACAAAGTTAAACAAAAAATAAATAAATAAAAATAAAAGCCAAGATCTGGGTGCTTGATGCTCATTGTTACAGGTGGGTGGCTGTCCCCAGTCAGTAGAGTTAGAGATTATATATAGATGTACACACACACACACACATTCACATAGACATGCACACACGTATGTATCCACACATACACACATTAGAATCTATATTTATCACATATATTGACAACCATGAACTCACATTAAGACCTCTGCTTCCAATTTAAAACGGCTGGGTTTACTGCAGTTTCTGAGGATTCCTACCTGTAAGCCCCATCTCTTACAGGGAGGAATATTCTCAATATGCCTTCTTGTGTGACAGGTCCCCTTGCATGTAAACAGTCTCCCATTGTGCCTCTACATCCTCTCCTGTGTGGGTGCTCTCCTCACTCCCCACCTGCACACCACATTATGCCCCTGCCCCCTCCCCCAGCTTGGGGCTCCAGCATCCACATGCTGGACTGTTCCTCCCAGCATACTCCCTCTTACCCCATACTGGGACACCTCCATGCAAGCTCTTCCTCCCCCTTCTGGGGCTCTGAGATCCCAGGCCAGGCTCCCCCTGCTGCAGAACCTCTCTTTTCCACTGAGTCTCGGACACGCCTTGCCAGGGCAACACTTGTAAATAGATGCTCTTCTCACTCCCTGAGGCTCTGACCCTCCCATTGGGCCACCCCCTTATGTGTTCACCCTCCTCTCTCTGCCTAGGGTCTCTGGTGCATGGACACCCTCCACACCCTGTTCAGAATCTGACTTGTCCCACAAGGATACTCTCCTTCCCCTGACCAGGCCCCAACATCCCATGTGCGGCTGGCTGCCCACCGTGCTCAGCCCCACCAAAGACTTTAGGGCTGAGTTGCTCTGGAAGGGACGAGAAGGGCAAGGGAAGGCAGAAGCACATCTTACTACTCTCACTCACCAAGACATCAGGCAAATCATACCCAGTCCCTTTGCGGAGGTAGGGTAGTCCTCTCCCCAGTAGCAGGTGCACCCTGTGGTGTGGATATATCACAGCTGCTCTGTGTGTACCCCTCAATAGCATTCCTGTTGTTTCCAGTGTTTTACCACCACAAACGAAGCTGCAACAAACATCCTGGTATATGACTATTGTTATGTACTTTTATTTCTACGGCACAAATTCTCAGGAATGGGATTTCTGGATCAAAGCTAAAGATTTTAATAATGTCTGGCTATCCAGTGATGGTCTCTGAGAAACCGAGGCTTTGGTTCTTCATATGGGGACGCTGCAGTGCTGACAGGTGTCTGAGATCCTTCGTAGCCGTTGAGCCTTGGTAGTGCATAAGCCCAGAGATGCTGGAATTTTTTCCAATGGCCATGCCAGCCAAAAAGGGCTCTCTCTAATCCTTGTAGGTTCCCATTAGGGGCAGAACACACCCCCTCATCCCCACCCCCAGCATTCAGCAGACTGTGACTTGAAGGCTGACTGAATGTTGGGCATGGAACCGGGCACTGGGGGACAGACCTACAGGCTTACTGCCCACTGGGGAGGTTGACCAGCAAGCCAATCCTTGTCCTTACCTGTGCCACGACTATGGGGATGCAGGACAGGGGCGGGTGGGATACCAATGCTGGCAGCAAGGCCAGCAAGGGCTTCCTAGAAGAGAGATGCATGACCCTGGTCTTGAAGGTTGGATAGGTGCCAGCTGGGCAAAGGTAGAGACAGGGTGTGTTCCTTGGAGCAAACAGGCAGGAGGGAGTGGTGGCCCAGGATAAACGCAGGGTGTATACCCTCCACTGAGAGGCCAGGGCCTCAACCTCCTTCTGTACCTCCCTCCACCTGGGCCCTGCTCCTCAATGACCCCCAAATGCAGCAGCAGGCACCCCTTAGCCTCCGGTCTTTACTCCCACCTTTCTTCCCAAGCAAAGCTACTCTCCCAAGACTTGGCTCCCAGCTCTTGTGTGAAGCCTTTCCTGGCTGCTGCAGGTCACACTTATCTCTTGGCCCTGGAACAGCTAGTCCAGTGCCTGGCACATGGTGTTTATCAAACCCCTGCAGCACTTACCCTTGGGAACTTTCCTGTGCTGCAAGGCGGGTTTGAGGTTTCCTGCTCCCCAGCTAGACAGAAGCTCATTGAGAGGCCAGCCGTCACTGTGCACAGATGGGTCTCAGCTGGCTGGGTACTGAGAAGGAGCAGCCCCGTTCAGTTGTCTGTAGACATTACAGACACCTCATCCGCAGAGAACCTTCTACACTGCTAGAGCTTTTGCTGGGAATGTGGATGCATGGGCTAGAACCTCCTCCAGCTTTTGTTGTTTGCACAGTGATCCAAGTCCATCTTTCCATCCAAAGGGCTGGGGAGGGGAAGCAATGCTGCAGCCATGGAAAGAGAAGAGCAGTTTTCCTTCATGGCTTCTCTTCCCACTAAGACACAAAGGAACCAGATGTTGGTAAGCTGAGAAATCCCTACCTCTCATGAGCTTGTTAGGATTCAGCTTAATTATTTGGCTCAGGGGACTTTCAGGAAGTTCAGAAACACGTTGTTGAGTTGACAAAACTCCAAACTGGTGAGTGGAGGAAGCAGGGGTCAGGAGCAACTCCACTGCTGGGCTCCTCTGGTTCCAGACATTTCCCTGCACTGTGCAGGCAGCCCTGTGTTTCCAGTATGTCATCGTTGACTGACCAGCCGCTGACTACCATCCTGCCAGTGATAGATGAGGACAGCTGGGACCTACTCATACTGCTGAGACAGAGCCCACCTGGCATTTTTGAGGTCTTCCCTTTGAAATGGTTACAAAACTTGCCAGTAAATCTGACTTCTAAAGGCCACTTTCTGTGGTCAGTATTTTATGGTCTAAACCAAAGTTGCACTTTATCTTAAATTGAAATAACAAAAATAAAGTTCAATTTGTTGATAGAAGTCATAGCATAATAAGGAATAAGATGTTTATGCTAAGAAGTATGTGCATCTGGGGCACTGTGGTTTGAAATAAGTGTATTGGGCTGCTCAAAAGTTAATGAACTTTCCAAAATTATTAGACATCGAAGGCCTATTCTATCCATAGGGCAGACCATTTGCAGGTGCAAAGTGTGTGTGTGTGTGTGTGTGTGTGTGTGTGTAGGGGGTATGATTTCAAGGATCCAACTAAGGACCTGCCTTAGAAATGGCTAGCTCATGGGGCTCCTGGGTGGCTCAGTCAGTGAAGCATCTGCCTTTGGCTCAGATCATGATCCCGGGGTCCTGGGACTAAGCCCAATGCTGGGGTCCCTGCTCTGCGGAGAGTCTGCTTCTCCCTTTCCCTCTGCCTGCCACTCCCCTTGCTTGTGCTCACTCTCTCGCTGTGTCAAATGAATAGATAAAATCTTTTGAAAAAGTAAAGAAAGAAAAAGAAAGAAGGAAAGAAAGAAAGGAAGAAAAAAAGAAAGGAAGGAAGAAAAAAAAAAGGCTAATTCAGAGAATTTTGATGAGTTCCAGGAAGAGGCAATTCATAGGAAACTACTCTGCCTGGTTGCCAATCTCTATGAGGACTCTTTATCTGAGAGGCGTCACCTGATTAGATTCTGAAAACACCCAGTAGGGGTTAAGTCCGTGCAGTGAAACCAGTGGGAGGTTCTCCTGGAAATTGTGGTGGGAGAGATGCGTGCGCAATGTCACTGACACTGGCAAGAAGAGATAGGAGGCTGGGTCTAGTCCCTGCTTTTCCCTGAACCAGCTTTGCAACCTTGGGCATGTCACTTAGCCTCCAAGACTTTTTTCAGTCCTAAATGTTCTGATTCATTAACTTTTTGGAGGCAGTTACAATGGATTGTGTAGGGAAAAAAACTGCTGAGGAGAAAAAGAGAAACGTATACTCAGCCGCAGGTTTTGCTTTCTATCCCGAGCTGGTCCCATTTCTCTGTATTAGTGTTATCAGGCTGTAATCACTTAGATTACAGTGACTGGAACAGGGTGGAGCAATTCAGGAAAGGACTGTGATAATAAGCAAGTCTTCACCTGGGTTTAGAGAGGAAGGAGGAGCCCAGCCTGGAATGGGAGGGATATTCCAGAAGGAAATGAGTTTATCTGGTGCCTTGGAGAAGCACCAGAAGAGTGGGCGCTAGGGTTTGAGTGATGAGGGAAAGATTGAGGGACTGAGGTCATAGTAAAAGGCCTTTAAATGTCTATACTGCCCAGAGCAATCTATACTTTTAATGCCATGCCGATCAAAATTCCACCAGTATTTTTCAAAGAGCTGGAGCAAATAATACTAAAATTTGTATGGAATCAGAAGAGACCCCGAATTGCTAAGGAAATGTTGAAAAACAAAAATAAAACTGGTGGCATCACGTTACCTGATTTCAAGCTTTACTACAAAGCTGTGATCACCAAGACAGCATGGTACTGGCATAAAAACAGACACATGGACCAGTGGAACAGAGTAGAGAGCCCAGATATGGACCCTCAACTCTATGGTCAAATAATCTTTGACAAAACAGGAAAAAATATCCAGTGGAAAAAAGACAGTCTCTTCAATAAATGGTGCTGGGAAAACTGGACAGCTATATGTAGAAGAATGAAATTTGACCATTCTCTTACACCGTACACAAAGATAAACTCGAAATGGATAAAAGACCTCAACGTGAGACAGGAATCCATCAGAATCCTCGAGGAGAACATAGGGAGTAACCTCTTTGATATCAGCCACAGCAACTTCTTTCAAGATATGTCTCCAAAGGCAAAGGAAACAAAGGCAAAGATGAACTTTTGGGACTTCATCAAGATCAAAAGCTTCTGCATAGCAAAAGAAACAGTCATCAAAACAAAGAGGCAACCCACAGAATGGGAGAAGATATTTGCAAATGACAGTACAGATAAAAGGTTGATATCCAGGATCTATAAAGAACTCCTCAAACTCAACACACACAAAACAGATAATCATATTAAAAAATGGGCAGAAGATATGAACAGACACTTCTCCAATGAAGACATACAAATGGCTACCAGACACATGAAAAAATGTTCATCATCACTAGCCATCAGGGAGATTCAAATCAAAACCACATTGAGATACCACCTTACACCAGTTAGAATGGCCAAAATTAGCAAGACAGGAAACAACGTGTGTTGGAGAGGATGTGGAGAAAGGGGAACCCTCTTACACTGTTGGTGGGAATGCAAACTGGTGCAGCCACTTTGGAGAACAGTGTGGAGATTCCTCAGGAAATTAAAAATAGATCTTCCCTATGACCCTGCAATTGCACTGCTGGGTATTTACCCCAAAGATACAGATGTAGTGAAAAGAAGGGCCATCTGTACCCCAATGTTTATAGCAGCCATGGCCACGGTCGCCAAACTGTGGAAAGAACCAAGATGCCCTTCAACGGATGAATGGATAAGGAAGATGTGGTCCATATACACTATGGAGTATTATGCCTCCATCAGAAAGGACGAATACCCAACTTTTGTAGCAACATGGACAGGACTGGAAGAGATTATGCTGAGTGAAATAAGTGAAACAGAGAAAGTCAAGTATCATATGGTTTCACTTATTGGTGGAGCATAACAAATAATATGGAGGACAAGGGTAGATGGAGAGGAGAAGGGAGTTGAGGGAAATTGGAAGGGGAGGTGAACCATGAGAGACTATGGACTCTGAAAAACAACCTGAGGGTTTTGAAGGGGCGGGGGTGGGAGGGTGGGGGAACCAGGTGGTGGGTATTGGGGAGGGCACGGATTGCATGGAGCACTGGGTGTGGTGAAAAAACAATGAATACTGTTACGCTGAAAATAAATAAAAAATTTAATTTAAAAAAAAAAAGGCCTTTAAATAATTTGCTGAAATAGCACACAGACTTGTCGGCAACAGGCAACAGTGGACTTGAATGAGAAATCCTGTGCTTGAGATTGAGAATTTCTAAATTCTAAATGAGAATTTAGAAAAAGAATAAATGCAGCTCTAAAAAATTTCAGTGACATTGTTTTTTCATACCTTGTCCACATTTTAACAGAAGTCAGCAAAAGCTGTCAGAGCCAGCACCATGATCCAAATGACCCATTTTACAGACAAACTGAGGCTGGAGACAGACTCTCCCACAATGTACCTTTACTTTCATGTAAGTTATCCAACTTACAAAGCAAGATCTCTGAAAAGAAAGGATGTGTCTGGCTTTTATTTGCAGGAGATAGTTGCGGTGGGGGTGGAAGGGTACTTAGCGAGAGATCTAGACTTCATACTCTCTAGCACTAAATCCTGAAGTATCTGATAAAATCAGAACCTTTACCATTAGACTTGTATAACTGTGGAAATACGCAACCTCACAGGTCTGGTTTGTCTTCTCATTTAGTGGATGATGAGTTGACGGAGGTTGTGGAGATGTATTCCCGGTTGGTTCACCTTGGCTTCAGACCCAGAGCTGGACATGCAGGCCCACACCATAGCTCAGAAGCCATGTGCTGACCACTGGTGTTACATCAAAGTGATTATGATTAATAGTTGTGGAGAAGGGGAGCATATCTGGTTGGAACTTTTCTATGTGAATATTTATTGTAGAAACACATTAAATAGGGGATAATTTAAAAACATTACAGCAGCACATTGATATCTGTGGAAGAACTCTAAGGTAAATGTCCCACAATATTGATGTGCTACACTAACTCCCTTTAAAAAAATTTTTTTTTAAAGATTTTATTTATTTATTTGAGAGAGAGAGAGAGAGAGCGCACAAGCAGGGGGAGTGGCAGAGGGAGAAGCAGTCTTCCTGCTCAGCAGGGAGCCCAATGCGGGGCTTGATCCCAGGACCCTAGGATCATGACCTGAGCCAGACACAGATGCTTAATCGACTGAGCCACCCAGGCGCCCCAACTTCCTAATGGAGTTGGCTGAGGACTACAGGGAGTAGCGTAGGGGAGACCGGACACTCTCCAGCTCACCTGCTGTGTGTTCCCTGGGGAAAGGACAGGGGCACTGGACAGTAGGGGCAGGCAGGTTAATCCACCAGGATGCCAAGCTGGGTCTGCGCCAGCCTGCAGCCAGCCAGACAACACAGCGGGGCTGTGGAGCTTTCACGAGAACAGAACACAGAAGGATCATTCTAGGTCTCCCCCATGGACTGGAAATCGTTATTCACACCACACGCTGCTAAAGGAAGCCCTGCCTTTAAAAGAGGAACACTTTAAAAATAGCAGTCATACCTCGTGCATGGAAAGTACCTTTGCTATACCAGACACCATCACATCTGCCTTCTTACTTGATCCCCACAATGACCCAACAAAATTGCTGGGGCGTAGAAGCTATCCAGGAGAGGGAATAACTCATTTCTGGGCCAGGTATCAGGCAAGAGCTCAGCTAATGCTTGAGTAAAGGAAGAAAGGATGGGAGGAAGTGAGGGAGGGAGGGATTGAGGATGACACTGGTGTCCTGATTTTACAGAGGAGGAAACCCCCTAGGGAGAAAATGATCTACCCAATGTGACACCACTGCTTGCACGGGGAGCAAGGTGGGGCTGTGGACTCCTGGTTTAGTGCTCCTCTTTCCCACGACCCTTGCAACGTCTCTCTCAGCAATTTGCTGACAGGTGCATTTGGGGTGATCTTTTAAGTGAATTAGCCCACAGGATCCCAAGTCTGGGACTGATGTCTGTAAAGGGGGTAAACCTACCCTTCTATAAAGTACACAGAGGCCCAGCTGTTCCCAGGAAATGTCTCAGAGAGAGCAGCATGGTGTCTGTGTGATGTGACCAAAGGATTTCAGGTTATGTCCACTCTGTAATATAAGTGCACAGTGTGTCTTGCCAATCTCTGACCCTCTCCAGGCCATAGTTTTCTCAGGGATATAATCATGACCACCATATTCTTCATGACCACCATATTCTTTCCAGTCTCCATCCTCTGCCTCTAAAGCTCATCCTGGGTGGCTTCCAGAAGTGTTCCATCTTGCTGATGGCCGAATCTCCCACACTCTGCCCAGTATTGACCTCAGGAAAATGCTGTGGGGGTGGGGAGAGAAGACTGCTGGATCCTTGGGGTGCATATCACCATCACCTCAAAAGTGTCTGCTGCCCTCCCTTCCCTGTGGCCTTGTTGGCATAGAAGAGATCCTGCAGCCAACAATCAGCATCAGTGGTCCCCACAATAAGATTGCTTAGTGTTCGAACTTGTCCTTTTTTTTTTTTTTAAGATTTTATTTATTTATTTGACGGACAGAGATCACAAGTAGGCAGAGAGGCAGGCAGAGAGAGAGGAAGGAAAGCAGGCTCCCTGCCAAGCAGAGACCCTGACTTGGGGCTTGATCCCAGGACCCTGGGATCATGACCCAAGCCAAAGGCAGAGGCTTTAACCCCCTGAGCCACCCAGGCGCCCCCAGACTCATCCTTTTGAGTAGAAAAGTGATTCCTTATGACCCTACTCTTTATTTTTATTTTAAATACTATCCTTTCAGAAATCATTCCACTGTAGAGAATTTTTTTTCTAGGACTGAAGCTATGTGAGGAAAGAGGGGAGGGATGGACTAATGGAAGGAAATGTCTAAAACAAGGGGAGAAGAAACTTGCTAATGGTAACTGGATCAGTCCTGAGTGTCTGATTGATGTAAATCAAATGTATCCATTACAAAACCTTTCCTGGAAACTCATTGTATGCTGGGCTCTGGATGGACCCACAGGAAGCATTCACGCATGTGGCAGCCTTCACCCTCACAGAGTCATGAAGTCTTTGGCCAAACAATAACTTGCTTATGAACAGAGAAGAATCTATCAGCCTGAGAAGCTGCTGAGAAATCTGAGCTCCACAAAGATGATGGAGAGTGGCTGATGCTGAAAGCCATGGGCATCCAGCCAGCCAGAGTAGAGAGAGCTCACTGAACATCCTTGCTTTCAGCTAACAAATGGGAAAGTCCACACTTAGAAGCACGGCTACTCTGGTTAGTGTATGGGCTACTCTAGACTCATCCTAATCAAGTTTCAAATCAAGCCTCATAAGAATCAGCCTGATCTACCAATAAATTAACTGCCTATTGGCACAAAAATAGATGGCTGCTAGATGAAGTCATCAAAATTTGGAGTCTTAACAATGCAGCATTCATAATTCTAGCATAAAGTCATAAATGAAGGGACATGTGATAAGCAGGAAAATGTGACCCATAATCAAGACAAGAGAAGCCAATGGAAAATTATCCTGAAATAACCCAAATGTGATAACTAGAAGGAAACAAGGAATTTTAAAAAGCCATTATAAATATATTAAGGAATTAAAGGCAAAACTGTTTATAACAAAATGATAGTTACAATATTTCAGTAGAGTAATAGAAACTGCAAAAAGAATCAAATGGACATTTTACAACCAAAAAGTAAAATATCAAAAATGAAAATTGGATAGACCTAAGAGCAGATTACATGAAACAAAATAAATTGTCAATGAACTTGCAGATTGATTAACGAAAACAATCAATTCTAAAAAACCAGAAGAAATGGACTGAAAAGATATTAACTTGTGAGATGAGATCAGGCAATCTAAAAATGTGTAACTTAAGTGCTAAGAGGAGAAATATGGGGCAAAAAGATATTATTTGAAAAACTAACAATTTAAATGTTTTCAAATTTGATGAAAACCCATAACCTTATAGATCTGAATAGTTCAGTGAGCCAAAGATGGACGAATACCAAGAAACCCACTCCTTGTCATGTCGTAGTCAATCTGCTGAAAATCAAAGATAAAGAGAAAATCTTAGAAATGACAAAACAAACAAAAAACCAAACAAGCCCACAATTACTATAGGGAAGCAAAAATATGAATAATGACTGACCTCACAGCAGAAAAAATGGAGACAAGAGTATAACGGAGCAACAACTGGAAAGTACAGAATAAAAATACCAGCCAACCAAGAATTAATTAATTAGCAAATTAATTAATAAATACCCTTCAAAAACAAAGGTGAAGACCTTTTCAGACGTCTGACAATTGACAGACTCTGTTACCAGCAGATCCACATTATAAGAAATAGAAGACGTTCTTCAAGCTGAAGAGAATTGACCCCAAAGAGGCATTTAGAGCTACAGGGAAAAGGGAGAGAGAGAGAGAGAGCACCAGGAATAGTAAATATGTCAGAAAGTATAAAGGAACACATATTCTTTACTCTCTTAATTTCTTTAAAAGACTTAATATGTGTATCCCTGTTGGGGGTGGTTATAAAGGATGTAGCTGTGACAACGATAGAACCAAGGATGGTGCTAAATGGAACAATATTGCAACAAGGTTCTTATAGGTTCTAAGAAGTGGTGGAATAGGAACTCTGAGTAGATTGTGAGGAGTTTAGGGTTTGCATTGTAATCCCTATGGGAACAGCTGGGAGAGAGAAAACCAGTGGAGGACTGACAGATGCTGAGCTGTGACTCCTACATGCCCCTTCAATGAGAGACTCGTTGCCCCAGGGGCTGGGAGTGCCGTTGGCAGATGTTACCTACAGAGAACCAACTTGCCCTTCCCTTCCTTGGGCAGCACATGTGAAATGACTGATCAATTGAAAAGTATAAAGTTCTGGCTAATTTGTCCCATTCAGGAGAACTCTGGAGGACCAGTGTAGTTCTCAAAGTTTTTGCGGGTCTTCTGAGTCTGCTATTGGACCAGCAGTGCAGCTGGACCTCTCCCGATGCCCCATTCTTCTTCTTTCTCCTTTCTTCCCCAGACATCGCTCTCATGGACATTCCTGAGCAAGCTCTGTGCAAGCTAGATTTCATCTCAGAGACTTTTCCAGGGAACCCGATCTGCAACAATCGGTAGCTGGAATGTGCTGAGCAAACCAGTGGGGAAAGAATGGAGTTTTGGAGTGGGCACACTCACTTGTATGGCTCATAGTGAGGACCCCATCATAGCCCCTGGCAGAAGACAATAGTCTAATGGTTTAAACTTTCTCTGATGGTGGACTAGGTTGGCATAACAGGAGGAGAGATGTGCTATAATATAGGTGATGTGGTATATCAGGTATTTAAGAGAAAAATACAGACTGAGATTGCTTAACAAGCAACTGAAAACTACCTTGGGTAACATACCAAGGTGCTCCCATCTCCTGCAGCATCAGGGAACACAAACCTGAGCTATGAAAACCCAAACTTAATTATCAGAGTAGCTAAGCTCCAGAGAAGGTTAAATGCAAACCAAGGCAGGATGTAATGCCAGACTTGAGAACCTCACAGGAAAGACTATGACCAGGCAGGACTCATGGAATAAGGACAAGAAGTCAGTGTTCCTCCAAATATTTTCAAAAAAAATTTTTGGAGATAAAATTCACCATCATAATGATTTTAAGTCTGCAACTCAGTGGTTTTTACTATATTCAAAATGTGCATTCATCACCACTATCTAATTCCAGAACATTGTCATTATACCCAAAAGAAACCATGCTACCCCCAATTTCCTCTTCCTCCCATGCCCTGGAAACCACTAATTTACACTCTGTCTCTATAAATTTGCCGATTCTGGACATTTCACACAAATGGGATCTTATGAAATGTGGTGTCGGAGCTTCTGTCATGTAGCATAATGTTTTACAGCTCTTCTAGGTTGTGGCATGCCTCGGGTCACTAAAAATTCCACCCACATTTCCTTCTAAGAAGTTTATGGTTTTAGGTCTCTCATTGAGGTCTCTGATTCATTTTTAGTTAATTTTGTATATGGTGTGAGGTGAGACTCCAAATCCATTCTTTTGCAAGTAGATTTCCAGTTGTTCTAGTGCCATGTATTAAAAGAGTCTTTTCTCCTTTGAATGGTCTTGGCGTCCTTGACAAAAATCAGTCTATCAGATGTATGGGCTAATTTCTGGACTTTTCACTTCTATTCCATTGGTTTATGTGTTTATTTGAAACCCATACCACACTGTTTTGAAAACTGTAACTTTTTAGTATGTTTAGTATGTTTTGAAATATACTACTTTGTTCTTTTTTAAAAATTCTTTCGGGTAATTGGGGTCACTTACATTTTCCATGTGAAATTTAGGATCATCCTGTCCATCTGCAAAAAACATATTGGAAATTTGATAGGGATTGAGTGGACTCTGTGGGTCAATTTGGAGAATATTGTCATTCTAACAATATTAAGTCTTCCAATCCACAAAAGAGATATGTTTCCATTTATCTAGTTCTCCTTTAGTATTTTGCAATAATGTTTTATAGTCCTTGGCGTACAAGTGTTTTGCACTTTTGTGATTAAATTTATTTCTAAATATTTTATTATTTTTGCTGCTGTTATAGGAATTTTTTAAACTTCATTTTTGGGTGGTTGACTGTTAGCATATAGAAATACAACTGGTAGTTGCATATTGATCTGGTATCTTGCAACTTTTCTGAACTCACTTATTACCTCTTCATTTTTTTTTTATTTGTCTGTAAATGTTTTTGACAAATGCTCCCAGAGAGTGGCTTTAACTCTCGGTATGTTCCAAGTTAGGCACCACGAAGGCAAGCATTTTGAGCTCGTCTTCCAGGGATCCAGCAGACTGATCAAAACAAGTAATACAATTCTTTGTGAATAAGTCTGTTCTGCTGAATTGTGGCAGGGATACAGCATGGGGTTTTCAAGGCTATCACTGGCCTGGGGCATGGTGGATGGGACTTGGCTAAATTAAAAAGCCACAAAGCTTGCCTTTTTTTTTTTTTTTTTTTTAACCAAGATTCAACTGTTTTTCCTGAGTAAGTGTTCCCTTGGTTACTGCAAGCTTTTTGTTAGTTTCTAGAGTTCTGAAAAGCTGATTCTGCTAGTTTTTGCCAGTTTTTTTCATTGCTTTTACGAAAGGATGGACGTTTGGAAGTTTCCGCTGCACCATTTTTGCACAGATCAAGCTCCCTGCCACGCCCCACCTCCCTTCATCCCGTCTTCCCTTATCTCAAATCTGGATTCCTGTGAATTCCTCTGAATTCCTCTGAGCCTATGGAAGTGGCTTACCCCTCCCTTTTATTTGCAAACAATGAGGAGGCTGCTGCCTCATAAGACAATATGTGGCCCCTCAGCTCCATAGCCACGTCCCCTCCTAGCACCAGGTCTATAGCTAAGGTTCAATTGTAAGGCATGCAGACAGGGGTGCACTGATTCTGGCAAAGGAGGAAAGGGATTACCCCAAAGAAGAATGATCAGCACTGTAAGTGTGGGAGCTGGAAGGGGACACATAAGACTGGATTCTGCGGTTTTGAACAAAGAGGCCAAAACATAAGGGTGGACAAAGGAGAGTTAATTGATTTTAGAGTGGTTTTCCAGGTTATAAGATTTAAGACTCTGGCAAGGACCTCAGAATATAGTGTGAACTCACTACTGTGGGGGCTCCAAGAAGCCTGGAAATAGTGATGGTCCATTCCAGGTGATGGAAATGCCAGAAGTACCATGGCTGACGTTGGAGAAGATGAAAAGGCTCAGAGAAGTGGGTAGGCTGGGGTGGATAGACTCTGTAAGACGGGGAACCCACTAAATGTAAATGTGCCATGGGATGGTCTTGCAGATTTGCCAGGGCCATGAGGAGTGCACTGATGAGGGGCACCAGGATCATTGACAGCTCTGATGCATCTCCTCCGTAGGCCAGGGCTGATCCGGGGAGAGGTTGTGACAGAATTTGGCTCACTGATATCAATGGGGAAAGACCCAAAATTGGTCATCTTCACTTTCAAACGCTAGCAGCCCACTGAGAGATTTGGATGGCGATGGACTTGTGAGGGAGTATACCTGAGAATCAGAGAGATTTATTCCTCACTTAGGAGTCGTCCATGTCATTGTCCACATTGGAGGTCTTATCACTCTTGACAGAGGGTGGTAAAAAGGTGGAACATTAGGGTTGGAGAAATGCCAATGGTCTTCTGTGCTTGAGCCAGGAGACACTCTCTAGGATTCTAGGACAAGAAATAGAAGGCTTTATTTAGGACAAGAAATGAAAGCTTTATTTAAATAGGGAAAACTAAATTATTCTGTAGTCATAAAATACTTAGAAGATTATGGGAGAGGAATACTTTATCTTTTGCAGAAGAGGGTCAATGGACTCTGCCAAGATTTGCTAAACAAGAAATGGAAGCATAGTCTTATAGTTGCACATTACAGTGGTAACTTCCAGTAGGACTGAAAATGGAAATCATTAAAAATGGTCAGCTCTGGGGGACATGGAAGTGTCATATGGGGAGATTGTTTCCCCCTTTCCCTTCAGTATCATTTAATTTTCCTCCATGTGTATGTATTATTTTAACTAAAAATTTTTAAATGAAAAATTCCAATGGTCAAGTGTATTTTTGGGGTAGAAGTAAAAGGTCAGAGGAGGCAGTACAGTCATGAGTCGGGCCCCCTGGCCCTCCCTCCCAGTTCCGGGTATCAGGTGCCTGTCCTCAGAAAGGACAACTTGTAATGGGCTCAAGCATTCTTGGAAGGTTTCCAGTGTCATAGAGTTCCTGGATGTACTTATGCCCAAGAACCCACATCTCATAAAGCCACATTTGGAAGCACCAAGGTGTATCCGTGCAAAGCCCGGGCTTGGATCGCCAATCTGTGAAGACAGGAAAAACAGAAGAATTTACAGATTGACGAAAGCAGCCCTTGAATGTGGGATACCTGTAGATAGGAATAGCTACCCTGGTGAAGTATAACTGCTCCTGAGTTCATTTGAGAAGATACCACTGGCATTAATATTGTAGTATTTATGGGCTTGCAAGACACCAGAGAACCCTGGATGCTTTTGGTATTGGGAGGAGCTAATACATTTGTTTAGAGAAGAGTAATTTCTATCCAGTTTCCTCCGATTTTCTCTCTTCCTCCCCACTCCATTTAGATTTCCTTTCAGAGATGGATTTGGAGACCTAAGTTTAATTCATTGGGGGCTATGTAGTTGTGCCTATCAAACACTAAAGTGAATGGGCCTTTCTACTAGAGGCTGGAGAAGCGAGTGTCCAGAAATGCAAGGATCTATCTGTTGTGCAACACTTTGGGGGGAGGAAACTCTATTTTCTATATTCTTGGCCAGGTTAACTTGAGAATTCAGGCAGTAGCAATTTGCCATCTAGAGCAATAAGGAGGACCTTTCCTGAGACCAACTTGGGAGCCAAACAGAGTGTGGCTGACATCGGCAGTGATCCCTGGGCTTTCCCTGGGGCTCTGCCCAAGGCCCTCTTGGTCAAATGTCAGTTACTTTGCACACGTAGAGTCAGGAACTTGGGAAACTCATGGTGAATGTTGATAAAGATACAAAATAGACTAATATAAGAAGGACTTTGAACTTTGGTTGCAGGCTTAGAAACCTGAGTTTGAATCTCAACACTCTCTCTTACGGATGGTGGACTTGTTCTTGTCTGAACTTCATTCTTTCTGAAAGAGAAAAAAATAGCACGACCAGGTGGGAAACCATCAGATTTAGAATTTGACAGGCTTGGATTCTGGTTCTGTCCTTGTTATGTTTGGGGTGAATTAACGGTCTCTAAATCTTGGTTTTCTCTGTTAAAAATAGCATAACAGTTTAAATGAGATGAAGTACATGAAAAATATCGAGAACATTCCAGTTTCTATTCTACCAAAAGTGGTAAGAGCAGAGGGAGTACAAACAAACAAAAATTCTGCCTCCCAAAATGAGGTAGGAGGAGGGAAAGAGGGTGGGAGTAAGAGAGTGGCAAATCTGGGGACATGAGATGACAAGGCTCTGAGTTGCTCCTCAAATGTACAAAAGCAAGCACTCATTAGCTTTGAGGCATTGTATATTTGGGGTACATTTGCTATTGTAGCCACCACTGCTTTCATATGAATAGTTGGAGCCATGGGGCCATTGAGACTGCCCAAGGAGAGTTTGTAGAATGAGAAGAGGAGAGGGATTTGCAGGGAAGCCTGCGGCATGTCCACGTGGAAGGAGTGGACAGGAGGAAATGACCCGACAAGAAGTGTGAGGAGTGGGTTTGGGGGCCTCACAGAATCCAAGGGAAGGAAGTGCTTCCAGAATGAGGAAGAGTTCAGTAGCACCGAAGTTGGCTAGGAAGTCAAAGATGAATGGAGTTCTTATTAATTGGATTTAGCTGAAAAGATTTTTTAAAATTCCGGTGTAGTTAACATACAGTATTATCTTAGTTTCAGGTATACAATATAACGATTCAACACCTCCATACATTACTCAGCACTGGTCATGATAAATGTCCTCTTAACCCCCATCGTCTATTTCCCCCATCCCCCCACCCACCTCCCCTCTGGTGACCATCTGTTTGTTCTCTATAGTTAAGAGTCTGTTTCTTGGTTTGTCTCCTCCCCCCACTTTGTTTTGTTTCTTAAATTCCACATATGAGTCAAATCATAGGGTATTTGTCTTTCTCTGACTGGCTTAATTCACTTAACATTGTACTTTCTGGATCCACCCATGTTGTTGCAAATGGCAAACCAAAAGGAGGTCCTCAATGATCTTGCCATCACAGTCTTAGTGGAGTGGTGAGTCCAAGGGAAATGATAGCAGTGGAGGACTGAGTTGGGGAGAAGGGGCGGCCAGGCCAAAGGGGGGCAGCGCCCTGAAGGAATGGGGTTTTAGGAAGCTTGGCTTCTTCCTTCTTCCTCTGCTCTTCTCATCCTTTTTCTTCTCTTGATTCCCTTCCGTCTCCCTCCCTTCTTTTCCTTCTCTGAGTAGAGAGACTTAAGCACGCTAAAATAATAATGAAAAAAGAAATTGAAGATATAGGCAAACAATTTCCCAAGCTCTGACCTGCTACCCAGATGGCTTTCTCCTATAACCAGTAAATTGCCAGTCAAAGAGCTCCATCTGGATGTTCCCTGGGGGCTTGAAGTTCAACATGCCTAAAACAGATTTTCCCCTTCTCTCCTAGCTTTCTGCTTTTTTAGGCTCTTGACTGGCACCACCACCCATTCCTGAGTCAGATGCCTGTGGTCACCCGATTCTCAGTGCCTTCCTACAATCTCCTCAACATCCCTCCCGTCCTTCAGTCTTCTCTGTCCCCACTGTCATTCCTAAGTGCAGCTCCCACTTCCTCTCCCTTCTCCCTTGGACCACCTAAATGGCCATCTTGCCTCAAGTCTCATATCCTTAAAGAAATTTTCCTCGATTTAGCAACCTCATCTTTCAAAGGAATTTCTTCATTCTGAATCCCAGCTGCAGGAAGAGTTTTGCAGCCTTCCAAATGTGACATGTTGCTTCCTTGTCTTTGCCTTTGTGCATGCATCCTCCTCAGTCTGGAATGCCCTTCACCTCACGTATCACACGCAGCTGAAGGGGTTGTCTGACTCCTGGGCAGAACTAACTGACACCCCTCCTTTATGTCCCCTGTGCTCCAGCCTCTGATCTGAGGTCATGTGCCTCTCATCCTTTCTACTGTAGAGAGTAAG
The DNA here is from genome assembly GCF_963455335.1 of Martes martes. Lineage (NCBI taxonomy): Eukaryota > Metazoa > Chordata > Mammalia > Carnivora > Mustelidae > Martes > Martes martes. The sequence goes on along the minus strand of NC_137893.1, from coordinate 7,547,947 downwards.
CTCTTTAAAGAAAAGAATAGTATTTTATTTATCTCTGTACCTCCAGCACTTGGCCCAATAATGGGACTCAATGAATGAGTAAATGAATGAATGAATGAATGAAAATGAAGACAGGGCTACTTGTGATTTTGTGGAACTGATTCCTCGTCACCCTTTTTGGGCTTGGTTCTCTAACTAGCCATAAAGCCACCAAGTTACATCAGTGCTGTCCCGCCATACTTCTCTTACCCACAGGAGACTGTCACAGACGGTGACCTCATCAAACTATTTGCTGCATTGTGTGTGTGATCTGTGGTAGAAGGATTCCATGGTCAACATAAGTGGCCAAGACCATGCACACCACATTCCCCTCTTGGTGATATACAATGCACCCTGAGGGCTCTGAGAAGTTGTACAGTAAAAAAGTAAAATTTGGTTAAAAAGCCTGCCCAAATTTATTTGGATCCTTTTTTCCTTTCAAGTCACACCTTGAAATCTTAATATCTTTTAAAGCTTGCCTAAGAGAGTCTTACAGTTTACTGACACAGTGGGGTTATTCTAGTAACATCAGAGGTGATTTGTATTTGACTCTGAGCCACTAATTTTTTAGTGGCATCTGGCAGTTTCTGTAATATCTATTTTACAAAAAGCAATGTATTTTGAGATTATGACAAGTTTCAGAAATTAATGATTTTTTCCTCCATTAGGAAGAATCTATGCCTATCCAAAAGATTCCACTTATTTTATGAAGTTTGTGTTTGTTCTGTACAAAACTTTTTGTTCTTCCCAATGGCTTGGGGATTCAATGAAATAAGATCTATAAGGTTACTATTTTGATGTATTTGAAATGTCAGAGGGTTCAAGTCAGGTCTTGCCTCCTTTGGGGTTTCACGCCAGCCTCCATCAGGAAGGACAAGAATTATTTTCTAGCATGTCTGGGTGGCAGACATTAAACCTAAACATTTTAGGTATTTAAATTTGAGATTTCGGAAATCTAGGGTGTATCTACACGCACCTCCTAGACTAGAATCCACAGTTCCTGTTTAAAAGTTGAAAGGTACTTCATCACGTTAAAAAAATCCACCCTCCTAATTGATTCTTACCGGTGAGCTTACACCTCATTAAATGGCTCATGCTCTTTATTCCCCCAACACCTGGACCGGTCTCCACCGTGCCCATCCATGAGCAGTGCTTTCCTGCAAGGATAATGCTAATCTCAGCTCCCACCGCAGAGCTAGCCGTTCAAGCTCAGTTTCACATTTTTCCCCCCAGGCCACATTTCCTAAATATTTGTGTTAACAAATGCCACGAAGAAGGAACTGGCCCTCTGAAGAGTCATCCTCAGAATTATGATTCCCATGGTGTTTGCGTCACTGAACATCTGAGCGAGGATTATGCTAATCACTTCAGACAAACATCTGCGGAGATTTGTTTGAGGTTCTCCAGCGGAGATTTCACAGTCATAAAATAGCCAAGTGGGACGCGTTCTCTGAAAATCAGCTTGTCTGTCGTTGTATCTGGTGCCTAAAAGGCGCTTCTCTCCACCAACATCTACCATCAAGGCAAACTGAGGATCTCCCAGACTGGGTCTATATAATAACCTGCAAGAGCCCTAAGGCATAAATCACCCGGAGCCCTGCCAAGTTTCCTTTGTAACTTGTTTTTTGGCATTACCGACTCATGACGGGCAGATCAGAAGCACATCAGAAAACGTCAGTGGAGCAATAATTAGGAACCGCGTCAGGCATCTGGGCCCATTTTGATACTGTGAGCTCATGGCTCTCTTGCTCTTGGATAAACAGGGAAGCCTGGTTTCTGGAAACCACAGAGGACCCAATTTATTTTTCTCACTTGTATATAGGGGAAGGTATTATTAAACCAAAGCCTTAAAAAAAAAAAGTGTTTCAGAGAATATGAATACTCTGAACGCTTAACCGAAGGGGTCGTTCAGTTTCCCTTAAAGTGACACAGAGACCCAACAGATTCTTTGTAGAATATCTTGTGAAATGTCCAGCATTACGCTGGGAAATATATACGAGAGAAATACAGAATGCAGTCTTGTTCGTCAGGGAGGTTAAGAAGACACTAAGAATTTGTAGGGCACAGTTAGAAACAGTACCTCCTGCAAGGTGCTGTGTATTGAGGGTAGGTGCTAGGACGTGGCCATAAATACCCAGGAGTAAAGAGAAGTAAGTGTAGGGAGGAGACTCGGAGGAGGTAGGATTGAGAGCAGCCTAGAGATGGGAGACATTCTAGAGAACAGTTGACACTGAACCCTTCCTTTTGCCCAATACTGTGCTGAGCAGTTAGCTTCCAGGTTTCATTTATTTCTCCCTACAGTCCTGTGGGCTTGATACTGTTCTTTACCCTCATTTCACTAAGGATGACACTGAGATTCAGTGGAGGTCTGTGATGTGTCTGAGACGCCCAGCAAATAAATGACAGAAGAATTATTGTAGGGCCATTTCTAGAAGTGAACCACCTTGCTATAGTAGCTTGCTGTGTTATGAAGGACATGGGGATGTGAATAGAGATGTAAGTGTGTGTGTGTGTGTGTGTGCATAGACACACACACACAACGTACCTTGTACATATATATTGGATGTGTGTTTGTGTGTATGTATATATGTATATAAATATATATCCTGTATGTATAGGACATGACATAGGCAGAAGACAGTGATAGAGCATTTCAGGTGTAAAAGAAGGATTAAGCGTAACTAGGAGAGTAGCTGGCATGGGTTTGAGGAGGGATCCATGAGGATACTTCACTGAGTAACTGGAAAGGAGGGCTTGCCTTGGGAAGGGTTAGAGGCTAGGGGGTCGGCTTATGGAAGACCCAGGCAGAAGGCCAGTGTCAGCGTGTGACAGGGAGTTGGGGCTGCGTCTAGAGCTGAGGTTCAGGTATGTACTGGCTGGCCAAAAAGTAGTCATCCTAATTTGTCTGTGCGCTTTGGACACACGGACAGATTATTTAGGGACAAATGCCCTGGCGTGCCCTCTGATTTGACTGTGCCACAGGAGACCTGTGGAAAAGAGCTTGAACCCTGACTGTTTGGAAGGATAAAACACATGCAGACCTGAGGGATAAGCCAGAGGTGGGGGGCAGTGGAAATCAGGGGGAAGTTGAGACTTGCAGAGAAGCCCTGTCTAGCCTCCCCCCAACTCTCACTCAGGAAACAGAGGCCTCCAGTGAGTCTGGACCAGTGCAGTGATTTTTCCCTGGCATTTGCAAGCTTCCCAGGGGCACACATCACCTTTCTCCTGCTGTAGTTTCTCGCAAGATGATCCCTCAGTGCACGCCAGTTCTCCACTTGGTCCCCGACCAGCGAAACCATCATCTGATCTTGTTCTGGAGTGCTGAGAAGACTCTCAAGCAAGATTTTTGACTATATGCTCTTTCCTCTGTGTGCTCTTTCTTGAGAACAGAACCTGCGAGTAAGATGCACTTCTCCAGTAAGAACGCCCGCCCCACCCTACCGCAGTCATAGAGATTCTTGGGGGGTACGTGAAGGGGGACGTTCCAACACTGCCAATACAGTCTGTGGGGTGCACATAAAAGATAGCACCCAGGGATTCCCAGAAAAGCTTGGGGTTGGGACCTTCTGCAGAAATGGGGGTGGTGGTGGTGGTTAAGGCTGCAAAGATTCACACAGTAATCCTGAAATGGCTGCATTGGTGAGCCCAGGTGGCAGATGCCCAGGACAGCCAGCTTTTCAGATACAAACTATTCTGGTGTGTCTCCAGGGGTGTTACAGGATGTGCACACAAAACCCTACATACGCGTGTACGTAAGTAAAGACAGTGAGATCACCAATGCCAAGGACTGCAACAGTCAAAGAGCAGAAGCAGCAAAAAGACCTTTTTTAATTTTTTGTTTGTGTTTTTGTTTTTTGGTCACAGACTTCTTCTAAGACTTTGGTTTTGACAAGATGTGACTGATCGCCTCTTGGCCACCCTTCCTTCTTTGTCCGTCCCAAGACGAATGCTTATTTCAAAACGGAAGAAATCCATAGCTCATGGTTTTGGTTTCACTTGCCCTTTGCACTGAACCCAAGGTCACACTCAAGACAGCACACACACAAAACAACCCTCAATTCACAAACGGGCAGGGCTCCTAAAGCGCACTTATAAATCGGGTCCTGGAGCACAGGAGCGTTTCCTCAAGGACACAGTGGTAAGAAGGAGTTCTCCACTCCCAGGCCAGCCTGTACAACTCTAGTTAACCCCCTGAGGTTTGAAGCTGGTTCCTCGGGAGACGGAGGATGGAACTGGGCCAGGGAGGGGGGGCGCTGGGTTTGGAGTGCAGGGACTGTCCTGTCCTTGAAAGGAAGAACTCAACGGCACAGTCATTTTGGGCACAAAATTTTCAGGACCAGTTGTCATAGCAATATATCAATACTTTTTCTAAAAATAACTTTTTATTTTGAAATAGTTCAGGACTCTCAAGAAGTTGCAAAAATAGGACAGAGAGTTTCTGTGTTCCCTTCACCCAGTTTGTCCCATGATCATACCTTACATAACCGTGGTGTATTGTCAAAACCAGGAAGCTGAGGTTGTCGCGGTAGTACACAGCCAGGTAGGAGGCTTACTCGGATGCGCCCGGTTATCCCTCTTCCCCGCCTCCACAAATATAATGCTTTGGAATTATTAAGCTCGTTTTATTTTTCTACTGTTACAAATGCTAAGAATCTTTATTTTTGCAACAAAATCTCCCATTCTTCACCACAAAAAATTTAACTGATACTGTTATTTCAATGAAGAATGAGTAGGCTTTATATTCATACAAATTAATTTTGACATTGAAAGGCAAAGATTTTCAAAGTTTCTAGAATATGCCATATTTGTAGTCAAAAGAATAATTTATGAAATGACAGCTTCACAAGATAAGCTGAGTCAGTGCTTGATCGTAGAGTGTGGGCCGGGGTCCTGCTCCCACTGGGCCACAAACTGAATGAAGTCCTGTTAGCTGAGTTACTTATCTCTTTGGTCCTTAATTACTTGATTGCAAAATAAGGAAATCAGACTCGCGACTTCTTCTTCTTCTTTTTTTTTTTTTTTTAAGATTTTATTTATTTATTTGATGAAGAGATAGAGCTCAAGTGTGCAGAGTGGCAAGCAGAAGGAGAAGGAGAAGCAGGCTCTCCGCTGAGCAGGGAGCCTGATGTGGGGCTCCATCCCAGGACCCTGGGATCATGACCTGATCCACCCAGGTGCCCTGACTACACAACTTCTAAAATGTCTTTCCGTTAAAACAGAACCCCTACAATAGCTTTTGTCAGAAGTACAATACTTCTGACAAAAGCTATTGTACAGAGATCATTATAGCAAGCAACTTAAAACAAAACAAAAACAGATCCAGGTCTAAAGCAAAAGCAAAAAAAACGTCTTGTACTCACATGAAGGTCATGAGAAAAGTACAAAAGGAAATTGCAAAGGCAGCATCTCCGTCGTGGGGATGAGGAGACCCATCCACAGGTGGCCAGGAATGCAGAAACAGTCCGCATTCCCTGTAAGCTACTGACACTTGGGGGACATTTGGACAAATGATGTTCATCTTTCCAAGCCTGTGTTTTTCCTCTGTCAAGGAACCATATTCCTGGGTGAGTGTGGTTCTCAGGAGCAGAAGGGATGTAGAGGGGAAAGCCACAGCTTGTCCTGGGCAGAGTCTGGGTCCATAAATGTTACCAGAGAGCCTGAGTGTCAGGGGTGAAGGGGATAGGAAAGACAGGCTGGGAGAAGTTTCCATTTAGATGAAACGACTGAAAGGAACGGTAGCCTGCCTTTTGGTGCAGTGAGCTTCCGTGGGGAGCCTCTGCTTTCCGAGGACGCCCCTTGAGGAGAGCATGTTATGGGGCCCAGAGGTGGGTGTCACCCTGGCCACTCACTAAGCCTGAGTCTGAGCTGAGGAAGGTGACGGACCTTCCCCCACAAGGCACGAGAGAGACCCATGGTCTCAGCGGCCCTGACCTGGCAGAGAGACAGAAATGAGTAACACAGAGAGCTCTGATCTGTTTTTAGGACAAGTAAACATGTCCCACGTACTTTTTATCTCACTGTATGTTTGGGATTAGAATTTAGACTCCAGATTCCAGAGTGTAAGACATCTTAATGTAAAAATGCAATAGAGATTTATTTATCCTCTCTCCATCTTGCTGCTTATACTAGTTTCCTATCTATAAACATCTTCTTTTCCGCCTGGCCTTTTCTCCTAATATTTATAGTGGTGTCTCAAACACAGCCATGCAACTGCTATACTCAGGATAAATGGTAAAATCACCTAGACCACAATTAATTCAATAAAAATATAGAAAAAAAAGCCCCAGAAATATTTGCGTACACTCCTGTCCAGTAGCCATGTATCATTTATATAAAAATTTCATGCTGGGTATTCTTACACTCCATAGACTATTCCTTCAAGACACATTTTTAAAAGGTTTCACTTTGAATTTTTCAGGTAGCTTTCACCTTTTCATGTTAAGACAGAGCTTTAAAATCTCACAAAATTGGATATTCCATCTACCAGCATTCCATAACCTGTCTTAGAACACCAGTGCTAATACACACAGGCAAACTGCACTAAAAAGGACCCAGATAACTGCAATTGATACATTTTGTCTTTAAAGGAATTATTCAAAGGAAAGGAGCACTTGAACGCGTTGCATCTTATTGCCAGGAAACAATCTAATGATCTTCATTTTACTGTACTTTTAGAAAGAAATCACTTACCGGCCCAACCAGAACTAGAAATTACTTATTGACTTCAGTATGGACTGCGAAAGTAAACATCTATGATTTAACAAACAAAAATTAATTCCAAAAGGAAAGTAATCTACACACAGAAAGCCTTTAGCTCAGGGCACCTGGGTGGCTCAGTGGGTTAAGCCTCTGCCTTTGGCTCAGGTCATGATCTCAGGGTCCTGGGATCGAGCCCCACATCGGGTTCTCTGCTTGGCAGGGAGCCTGCTTCTCCCTCTCTCTCTGCCTGCCTCTCTGCCTACTTGTGATCTCTGTCTGTCAAATAAATAAATAAAATATTAAAAAAAAAAGAAGGAAAAAAGAGAAAGCCTTTAGCTCATGAAATCAGCTAAGCATTCAAACGCCCTTGGTGTGACTTTGTGAACATGGAGATCACCCCTCTAGACCACCTTTCATATGTACACTCGGGAGATGTCGTTCAATCCAGAAATACTTGCTGGAGGCCTGCAGTGTTAGAACATCTATTTGTGTACCTAGGGTACAATACAGACTTCTCACGGAAACATAAATATAAATATAATGTTATTTTACCAAAAATTGGTTGCGTAGACTACACTATTAGACCTGGCCTATGAATTGCTGTCTTCAGTCTGCATCAGGTTGGTGCAGAGATTGGGAGTAAGCCTTTAGAAACGTTTATACACTCTGACATCACCACAAAGTGAGTGACTAGTGAACAGGCCTCCTTGAAAGGGTATAGACCAGTCCTGATATTGTTGAATTTGCCTTGGGGTTGTATGTGTTGTGAGCTTCAAGCTACTCGTGCTCAGTAAAACCACATTTTGGTCTGCGATAGATGGGAAACAGACAACCACAGGGAGGTTGAGGAGCACTGATCTCAAGTGCAGTCTTTGTCACCTGTGTCTTATAGAACAGGTTGTGGGCATCCTACCTATGTTTCTAGAAGGTCATTTTCAATGAAGGTGTTATTCTTCAGTTTTTAAGTTTGATTCATTGAGAGGTGATTTGAGTTTTAATGGACACCTGCCTCTTTCCCAAGACTGCCTGCTCTCATTCGAAGATTGCATTAATGGGATTTATGTGTGATGGTAGTAAGATTCAGAAACAGTGTGTCTCTCTTGAATGTTCAGCCCAGGGGGACCACTTGCAAACTATTGAAGGTACCCCACTAAAAGACAATTTCATCCATGAGGAGGTTCAATAGCAGAAACCTCTGGACGATATTTTAGCAATTAATCGCTACAGTGACCTTTCATCAAGACCTTCGCATTGGAGACCCAGAGGGAGTATTATGGCAATTTGGCACTTGTCAGGCTGCACTGGCCAATAGAAGGATGACCACTGTTTTACACTTGTACCCCAGTCCCCCTCTCCTCTATCTGACATTACCAACCAATCATGGACTGTTTGGGACTCAACCTCAAAGTTGTCCTCAATAAAGGTATGTTCTAGATAGCTTCTGCCAAAAGATGGGGGAAGGGAGTACATAAGAAGGAACTCACTTGCCATTCCTCGACTGAAACCATTTCTGATGAAAAGGTTTCCAAGAGTTGCAATGCACTTCACCTTGTACTTGTGAGAACAGCACAAAACCCACAAGTACTGGAGGGGAAGTGGTGAAGGGTTTGCTGCCGTATACATTAGCAGAGTAAACAGGAACTCTCCAAGTCTCTTTGGTTTCACTAACTTTTTCTACCTTGTCAAAATTCAATTCTGGAATATTTCACCAGGTTTTCTCCAAGGCTACACCTTCTCTAAAGAGGGTTTTAAGTCTAAGTTCCTAGATGATCAAGTATAGAATGAGCATTGATTTCAAAAGGATAATAGTATGTATAATGGTTCCCCCCAAGCCAGAAACTTTCTTATAGGAAAGTCCAAATTGTAATCAACCAGCAAGGGATGGGTCAGAAAAAGACCCATTAAATAGCGCTCAACCTAAATCAATGTTAGGGTTGGTAGTTAGGCCATATAACAATAGGAGTGACTTGTAGCTTTTACTACATTCACAAACTAAGTTAAAAAATAGCTACTCTGTGCCAAATATGGTAATAATGAGAGTGTTTCAGATATTCTTACCCATTTATTAAAAAACAAGAAAGAAAATACAATACCTAGTTTTTTTTCCTTAGCCCTGAGCACATGTACAAATTCCCTTGCTGAATTTTCTTTCAATGGACCTTTTCAAAAAGTTTTATGTCAAGATTTACTATAGTATTCTTAAGTAAACCAATTTTTTTGTGCTTTACAAATAGTGTAAATGTCATTATAACATATTTTGGTACCTCAATATGGGGTGAATATACCCTAATACTTGGTATATCCATTCTTAAATGCAATAGTAAATTCCAACCTTAAACTTTAATGTGAAAAACCCAAAAAATTATCTTTTCAAGAACAAAGTCAGTATGTTTTAAAAAGGCTGAAGATTATGGGCCAATTGATTCTTACTATGTCTCTTCAGGAAACATTTAATAATCACTATGTCTAGATCAGCCTGCCCAACAGAACTTCCTGTGGCGATGGAAATGTTCTGTATCGGCTTAGTCCAATATGATGGCCATTAGCCACATTGACTATTGAGCACTTGAAACATGGCTCATGAGGAACAGAATTCTTTATTTTACTTAATTTTAATTAAATTACATTTAAATAGTCATATGTGCAGATAGAAAATAGATACCAATGGGTTAGGATAGAAGGATGAATATGATTTGGCATTTCTTTCAAAAACCTACAAAGCAATGGGAGAAATAACATGCAACAGAATTCCACCTCGAAATCCCAGCTCAATTTTTATGACCCTTAATAAAGTAGAGATTTTATATGGAAGAAAAAAGCCCCCAAATCACCACGATAATTCTGAAGAGGAACAAGGTTAGGGAGAGGAGGTGGGGCTTGCCCTACCAGATAATCAGAGTTCTTCTAGAGCTCTCATAATTAACAAGGAAATATTGACATGGAGATAGTGTAGTAGAACAGAGGGAGAATCCAGAAACATTCATGCAGGATTTTCTTTCTTTCTTTCTTTCTTTTTTTAGCAAAATAAAAAAAAAAAAGGCGATAAGGAAAATTGATATGTTTTACTATATCTGAACTCAAACTTTTTGTAGTCAGCAAGACACTATAAACAAAGTTAATAGACTGAGAAGACAGAATCTACACCATTGGTAAAGGAGCAGAATATACAAATAAACAAATTAACTTCCCAAAAGTTCAATTAAAAAAAAAAAACAAAAAACAAAGGGAATGCAGACAGAGGATATGAAGGGGCCTCTCCCAGAAGATGAAACCTGAACGAAGAATATGGTCCATCTGACTATATCACAGACATGTAAATCAGAACAATGAGACTGCATATTCTACCCAGAGCATCTGCTAGTGGTCTTGAGTTTAACAAAGCCAAATGTCAGCACATATGTGGACGCTGGCAGGATGCATGGTGGGACCACCCCTCTGAAAGCAATTTGGCAATGTCCGGTGAAACTCCAAATACGTGCACTCTAGGCCCTGCTAACCTACTTCTAGGCATTTGCCTTCTGTCAATTCTTGCACAAGTGCACAAGGGAACTTGCACAACAGGTTCACTGCAATGTTATTTGTAACTGTGGAAAATTAAAAATGAGCTAGACGTCCTTCAGTCGGGGAAGGATAAATCGTAGTGTGGCCGTTCAAAAGAATGATCCATAGCAGACGGAGTAAATGAGCTAGATCCATGTTTATCAAGGCTGATGGGTCTCAAAAATATAATGTCGTGTGAAAAAGAGAAGTGACAGGAAAATATGGGGAGTATGGGACCAGTTTCGTAAATGTCAGAGCACCCCAAGTGCTATATATTTTTTGTGTGGGATACCTGTGTTTTAAAAGGATGAAAACTGGACAAGACGAATATTAACAACTTCGTGATAGCTGCACCTGGGCAAGAGAGGTCTTGTGCCTTTGGGAGTGGAGCTCTGGCCTCTGCTCCAGCCCCAGGGCCAAGGGGTTGTACCCATCTGAAGCCCATCTCTGCTCCGTCTCTGCATTGCATCCCTCCCACTCCCACCCTGGGAGCTGGAACCCCCAAGATTCCCTGTCCAATGGTCCAAGGCCTCATCTTGGGCCTGGGTAGGCCTTTCCCCCAGCCCACCTTCTCAAGAAAGGGCCTGGTGTCTGCCTTGGAGGCAGGGGACAGGGAACAGGATCTGAAGGAGACTTCAGCTGTGTCTAGGAATGTTAGTTCTTCATAACAATATAACTAAAACAAACACAACAACATGACCCTGCTAATTCTGGGGGTGGCATTTTTTTTTTTTTGCTCTTTTTAATAGCTGACTCATAAATATCACTTACCATGTTTCAAGTACTATTCTAAATGATTCGCCTTTAAAATTAGATAGCTTATTCTTATTCCGTTTTATGGAAGACAACTAAATGACTTGCCAAGGTCACTCACTGCAAAAAGAAGGGAATCTGGACCCTGTAGGTTTGGCTTCAAATTCCATGATCTTAGCAATACTCTAGGTCTATTTGACCATTCACTACAATAAAAAAAAAAAAAAATTAAAATACCCGGACAAATACAACCCAAAGAAAAAGGCGGTGAAATTTTGTGAGAAGGTTCTTAGATGTGTGAAGAGCACAGACGAAGAGGGCTTTACCTGGGCAGGAAGGCAGTCGTGGTGGTGGGGCAGGCTTCAGGAACCAGCTGCCCCCTTTCTGCCCCGGCCTTGCTGGGCAGGGGGGAGGGAAGGGCAGGAGAGTGAAACGCCTGGAAGAGGGCACTTTGTGTATACAGGGATCAATTTAGAAAAGTTCAAGAAGGATTTGAGGATTAGCAAGTAGCTATGTTTGGCTGTTACATGAGGGGACAACTTGGTGAGGGACACAGGTTGGGATCTTTAAAGGGAGGGTAAGACGGGATTTAATCTGGAAGGCAAGGCAGGCTCCGCCGAGCTACACCGTGGCTGTGGCCGGCAGGCCAGCTGCTGGTGAGGAACCCCCAGGGGCTCTGGCGGGGGGGGGGGGGGGGACACTGAGGGGCTGAGTCAAGAAGCAGTCAGGTATGCTCACCTACAGCGAACCGGGCATTCTTCTAGGTGGTGGGAGCCTGGAGTGAACAAAACAGAAGTTTCTGCCCTCATGGAACCTGCAGTCTGGTGGAGCAACACACCTAAGATAAATTGGTGGATCTACAGCAAACAAAGGGAGACGGATATGCATCTGTGAGACGGAGAAAGCAGGGAAGGGAGCTAGGAAGGACGGCCTGTGCACGTGTATGCTGTATTGGGTGGTGTGGGGGAGGCGGAAAGGTGGCAGGGTGGGGGAGTGAGCTGAGGTGCGGTCGGAAGAAAGGCCTGCCCGGTGAGGGGTGCTGCAAGGATCCGGAGACTCAGAGCCTGGGGCTGGGCCACGGTTACACCACAAGGAGGGGCAGGACGAAGAGCTCGGTGGGAGGAAGACAGATTGAGTCTGGGGTCCAGGGGGGCAGTTAAATATAGGGGCCAGAGCCCCGAGCGTGAGACACATCCACCCAGGAGTCACTGCTAACTTGGTGATGGATGGTGATAGACACGCTTTATTTTAGTAGCTAAGATCAAGGAACCAGAGAGCAATAGAAACTGCCAATCAGAGCGCCCCCGCTGTGTGTCCCCCGCACTCTCGGGTGTTTTAGTCCGCACAGTACCTGTAATGCTAAGGACATCCCTGCGGCCCCCATAGAGTTCTAATTCAGCACAAATAACACCAGCAACAGTAGCCCACACTTAACAAGTTATAGACTACATGCACGAGACACTTTCCCGGCCCTTTATACATGTTATAATATGTTAATTCATTCAGTTTTTACAGAGACCCAGGAGGGTACTAACTGGCCTCATTTGACAGGTGAGAATGCTCCGGTGGCCCCGGAAGTTGCCCAAGGCCACCGGCTGGTAAGGGGATGAAGGAAAGGCTGAAGAGTGCGGCCTGGCTCCAGAGTTCTTGTTTCGGAGGGAGGGAACCTCTCGGCCCTCCGAGGAAAGACAGCTGAAGGCACAAAGCCTTTTTGAGGACGGGGTGTGGGTCTGGGGAGAAGAGCTAGAGAGATTCTCCGGGGAGAAGAGCTAGAGAGATTCTCCGGAGACAAGGGCGAGAGGAGGCTGGGCCGGGGCTGGGAGAACGCGGTCAGCTCTGCCGCCCGGGGGTGGCCCGCAAGCTGGCCCGCGAAGACCGAGCCCCGAGCACCGCACACAGCAGCCCCAAGGGACGCGAGCAGAGTCCCGGAGGCCAGAGGCCCGTGCGGACACGCCCTGCGGACCTCTGGGAGCGGATAAAGAAGTTAAAACCAACCCCCAAACCAACCAAACACCCTTTCTGAGCGATTTCAGGCCCGGAAAGTAAGTCTGAAGGCTCCGGCCGGGAAACCCGTTTCCCTCCGGAGGTCCCTTTTCCCTTTGAACTTGACGAATCCGAACGAGAGGCTTAAACGCTGTAGATCGCCCAGCTGCCTTTTTGAAAAAGTTGGGCGACCTCTTAGATGTGACCAGAATCCCCCCCTAGATCCGGCTCGGCAATGGGTCGCCGAACGGCCTTTGAGCCCTGAGGGCTGGAGGTGTCCCCGGGGCACCTGCGCGGGACCCGGAGCGCACGTCCTTCGTCCCCTCGAGACTTCCGAGAGGCCGCGACCGAGGAGCCCAGAAAGTCGTGGGTGACCCTGGAACTTTCCGACGGGGCGCGCGACCCGGGGCGGAGCGCAGAGCAGGCTGCTGGCAGGGACCGAATGGAGCTCCGCGCCAGGCCGGAGGCTGTGCCCGTCACTCGCAGTCCCGGGCCGGGTGGCCGGCGCGCGGTGGCGCTGAGCCAGGCCGCGCCGCCCGGGCACCGCCGCGCGCCCACTCCGACCCCGCCGCCGCGTCCCCGGGGAGCGCCGCCCGAGCCGCCGCGGGCGCCCGAGGTCGGGAGGCGGGGGCGGCGGGCGCGAGGGCCCCGGGGGCCGAAGGGCCGGCGACGGCTGGCGCGGCGCCCGGGGCTGTGAGGCGGGAGCGCAGCGCGCGGGGGGGGGGGGGTTGGGGGAGCGGCAGGGCTGAGGCGGCGGCCGGCGGGGCCCGCGCTCACTCGGAGGCCGGGCGGCCGGCGGCAGGACGCGCTCGCGGAGTCGGGCCCGGCGGCGGCCGGCCGCGCGCACCATGCCCTCCTTCGACGAGGCGCTGCAGAGGGCGGGCGAGTTCGGGCGCTTCCAGCGGCGCGTGTTCCTGCTGCTGTGCCTGACGGGCGTCACCTTCGCCTTCCTCTTCGTCGGCGTGGTCTTCCTGGGCAGCCAGCCCGAGCGCTACTGGTGCCGCGGCCCGAGCGCCGCCGCGCTGGCCGAGCGCTGCGGCTGGAGCCCGGAGGAGGAGTGGAACCGCACGGCTCCCCCCGAGCGCCGCGGCGACGGCAGCTGCCGGCGCTACCTCCTGGAGGCGGCCAACGCCAGCGCCGCGCCCGACGCGCTCAGCTGCGCCGACCCGCTCGCCGCCTTCCCCAACCGCTCCGCGCCGCTCGTGCCGTGCCGGGGCGGCTGGCGGTACGCCCAGGCCCACTCCACCATCGTCAGCGAGGTAAGCGGCTGCGCACCGGAGCCCGCGCGACGGGACGGCGCCCCGCCGCCCCCGCACGCGGCGAGGGCGGGAAGCCGGCCTCCGCGGCCGGCCCGGGGAGGCTGGCACCTGTTGGTGGCCTCTGGGGACCGACCAGGTGCATCCCGCTCTCGAAGCGCCGCGCGCGACAGGCCCGGGAAACGCCTGTCGCTGATTTCCCTCTGCGAGCGAGCGGACCGAGAGATGCTTGGCTGTCCGGTGTGAACCACAGGTGGGGACGGATCCCAAGCTCGCGGATGCTTCGCACGCACCTCCTCGGGCATCCGAGCGTCCCGTACGATGGACGTTGTCGCCGGGGTGGGTTTGTGCAAAAGTGGGAAATGACGGTCCGACTCCCGGTGGAGACCCGCGGTCCCTGGGGCGAGCGACTTGGTTGGGCCGGGCCGGGTTGCTCTGTGGTCTTCAGGGGGTAAAGGAAGGGCGGAACGTCAACTGGTTGCCCAAAAGATGATCGGAAATGCACGGGGACAGAGATCAAGACTCTCCGTGGCCATGATTTTAGCAAAACTGCTCTGGGGCAAAGAGCAACATCTGAGAGAAATCGGGAAAGCTGTGGGTTTCAATGAAGACTTTTAATTTGTTTTTTTTTTTTTTCCTGTTAGTAAATTACAGGAAGGCAGCAGAAAGGGCTACAGGCCTTACAAAGCAGATCCCCCTTCCCAGGGGCGGCCGCCTGGCTGTGTTTGGGACGACAGTGCAGTGGTTAGCTGCCGCTCAGCCTTGGCCGAAGCACTGTTGCCATGCTGGGCTGGGATGGCAGTTCCCTTCCTCATCTTTGTGCCTTAGCTGTGGGGACTGCCTCCACGGGGACTGGGTCACAGGAACCAGCAGTTTGTTTGCACTTCGTGGGCAGTCAGAGATCAATTTAATTTCTTAAAAAAATGATCGAATGTGCCCTGGCAAATTAGGAAAGAAACATTTTTATCTTCAGTTATTGTCATAAACGTTTTTTAAGCACATCCTTGAATAAGGGGGAAACTCAGATATGAAGTTAGTGATGCCTCTTCCATCACTGTTCATGGTGACCTCATCTCTCTGGTGTTGGGATTCTAGGTCTTTGAGGTCATGCATGTTCTGTAGTGCCATGTGTGTATGGTCCTATGCTAAGTGGTGTCGAGATAAAACCTGTGGCCACCCAGTCAGGCAATATGTCTTTGTATTCCCAGTACTTTAATTTCTACTTGATCTGTGGGTAATGATGGCGACTGCTTCATAAACTACGTGGGCTTGCTGTTAGGGATTTCATAGATGAAATGGACAGGGTGTGGACTAGAGTGGGACCAGGTATTATCCCTAGTACTTCCTCCGAGCTGTTCGACGACTGCTGGTATTCCATTTAGCATGGCTGCTTAGTGCTTACTTCCCAGGCAAATTAGAAGGTAAGCCTTGGAAAGAAGACACCGGATTTTTGAAGACATTTAAACCTCAGAGAATAAAATGAAGCCCTCAAAGCGAAACGCACATGCGCTCAAGTGGGGTTTCTGTGAGCCAGTGTGATCCCCGGACATCAGAGAAGGGAGACATAGAAGCTGTGAGTTAGTGCCCGGACAGATACTTGCGAAATATTCTGGGGTTCTGGAGTTGTGTCAGGTGACCTGGGGTTATCTCAAGGAGGGACAGGTGGTCTTAGGAAGGTCAGTGGCTCCCAAAAGGCAATGTGGAAAGTGGAAGGTCAGGAGACCTGGTGTGGTACTGTTTGCAGCTAGCTGTGTGGCTTGGTTGAGTCACTTAACTTCTCTGGGCTTAGCTTTCTCATCTGTAAAATCAGAGGTTGGACTAAGCCCTTTATAGTCTTACAGATGCCGCCGGCATTATGGCTGGATGGCTGCTCAGGGTGCCCAGAACAACAATAAATATTTTCAAGGGAAAGTAGAATGATACTCAGCATGCACTGCTGAAGGCCACCAACAAATCTTTGAAGTATATTGGAGAGATTTTTTTTTTTAAATCCCAAATTGGTCACTTTTTCTGGTTGGTTTGTTTTTAATGCTTTGATTCTTAGGAGAACCCCCTTGCCCGCCATCCATTCAGGAAATACCACCATTCAGAGCAACTCATTCTCTTGCAGAGTTCTGCCTGGCTATTACTTCACTGTCTTTGGTTTTCAAGATGATCCACTTAGTTTTTGTTTTTTCATATTCTGTCGGGATTAAAGGAACTTTACTTCTATCTTGGGTTAACACTGTACCCAATGTGTTTCTACAGACTTAAAGATTAAGTTATTAATCATGGAAAGGGGGTGAATTGCGAGAGTTTCGAAGATGGAAGGGCAGACCAGATTCCAGAATGTCTCTGTATGGCTATTACACTTCGTCCTTGCACCAGTGGGGGGAGATATCATTGTCCTAGCTTTGTAGAAGAGTTACCTGAGTCAGGAGATGTGGAGGGACCTGCTAGAGTCCCAGACCTTTTAAGTGGCCCAGTTGGGTTGAGATCCAAGAGTCATGAGGGTAAATCATTCTCCGTTCCTCCAGGTTGTGCTCAAAGTCTTGGGGACAAGTAGAAGTGGCAGGAAATCATTTGGAACCTTCATATTTACTTCCTTCTCTGGCCAATCTGCCCTTGTATTTCATTTCATGGCAGGAGGAGCACAGTCAGCCATAATCATCCAGACCAGCCAGGAATGGCTCGCTCCTCTTGACATGAACATTATAGAATGGGCACCTGAACCTCACCCACTGTTTCTCCATCTTACAAAGCGAAACAGCTCCAAGGAATGACGTCAAAGTCAATGCCTAGTGCAGGGGTGTTTTAGTCCATCCCCCTCGCCTACTTCTCTTGCTCAAGATGAGGCAGTAGATTTTTCACTGATAGGTAACTTCCTCGGGGCGGACTTTCTAACGTTTGCGCCTCAGCCTTGCGTGCTTGTCAGACGCTGGCCAGCGTAGAGCGTGACAGAATGCAGGAAAGTCTGAGCCTCCTCCACACGCACACTTCAATTCTTTGCCTAGGAGTGAGGCTTTGAAATGGATGTTAGGACTTTTAAATGTTTGCTTGTATGCCATAAATGGAAATTCTTTTAAAAAAGAAAGAACGAAGGAAGGAAAGAAAAAGAGCTTCTCCCTAGTGCCTCAGTGAACCTGACTTCAGAGCACCTTTTAAAAATAGTCCGAATCAGTCTCATTTTTCCTTTCCAGGTCATTTTCTCCCCCCAATAAAAGGAACACCCATATGAGGGAAGTAGCGGCCACACTAGAGAGAGCGGGGGCAGCTTGGCTTTGTAGGGCTTCACGTGTCTCTGCTTTGCTCTAACTCGTCTATCCCACAACCCAGGGCCAACCCAGTGGGTTAACCCACAGACATCAGAGGCGCCCGCACCCTCTCTTCCCCGAATGTCAAGCGTGGAAAGTCTCTCCAGGCCCATGTTTTAGTTTGGGCTCAGTCTCTGCTGTGCTCTGGGCACTTGAGAAAGACTTGCTTCGGCACCGTTTTTATTGCTAGTTATCACTGGGGCCTCCCTCGTGTCTTGCTGAATCAACCTCACCAGGAGGACATCTGCTTGGTCATTACTTCTAAGACCCCCCCCAGGTCACTGTTTCTTTTTATCTCATTAATTTCTCCTCTTTATTATTTGCTCTTGTTTCCCGGTTTGACTTTTGGTATGCTTCTTTCAATGAAAGTTTGATGCATATCTCAGTTCTTTTCAGCCTTTCTTCTTTTGTAGCATAAATATTTAAAGCTATAGATCTCCTTCTGTGTACTTTTTTGACCATACCCAACAGGTTTTGAAATGCAGGTTTCAATTATTATTCTATTCTCGGTATTTGTAATTTCCATTATTTTTTCATCTTTGGCCCATGACGTTTTAATCTTTTTTAGTTGTTGCCTTGCAATTTAGCTTTGGTATGTCAGAGAATGTGGTCTGTGTGATGCTGCTTCTTTGGACTTCATTGAAGTTTGCTTTTTGGCCTTTAAGAGGTCAATTTTCATAAATGTTCTGTACATGCTCTAGAAGAATGTGCAGTCCTTAGCTATTGGGGGCAGGGTTTATAGACGTGCCATGGTTGAAGCTTGTTTCTTTTGCTGTTAAAATATTCTAGATTTTAATTAACTTTCCATTAGCTCGGTCTGTTGAGATTAACAAGTATTGGAATTAGCCATTATGTTGGTGCATTTGTCAGTTCCTCCCTATATCTCCAGCAGGCTTAAAAAGTCACATACATGGGACAATTTTATTGGGTGTGTGTATCTACAAATTTAGATTTTGCTTGTAACCTACATAGTGAATTGAACCTTTTATCAGTGTTTGGAGACCCTGTCTAAAATCTGTGAAGTATATTGTCTTGCTGTCTATTTTGTCTCATACTAATGTAGCCACTCCAGCTTTCTTTTAGTTAATATTTGCCTGTTGTATCTTTTGTTTCCTGTTACTTTCAAACTTCCCATGTTCTAAGAGTTTAGATGTATCTCTTATAAAGTGCATATAACTTGATTTTGTTTTTAATTGGTACACATAGTCTCTTTACATTTATTTTATTCATTGATATATTTGAGCTTGTTATATTATTTTTCTCATATTTTTCATATTACATAATATATAGAATTTTATATTTTATTTTTGTATATTTTTCATATTTTATTTCTCATATCATATTATTATATTATACATATTTTTTCTATGCTTTTTTCCTCCCTTTAAAAAATGATTTTTCAATTTGTTTTTCTTATTCTATTTTGTTCCTTCCTTTATTTATTTGCAATTTAGATCCTTTATTTCAGCTCTTTTAGTGGTTACTCTTGACATTTTACTATGCTTACTTAACAGCACCTAAATTTAATACTGCAATCTTTCAACAATTTAGGAAGTTTCAACACTTTCACTCAGTCTCTCACCTCATGTATCACAGGCATTTGTAGCGAGTATCCTAGGTCTTTCTTTTTAGTCTTAATTTATGGGCTCTGTGTAGATCACACATGCTTGGGTTTACACTGCTCATCATTTCATACAATATCTCCATTTCCCCCTTCCTTTTAATATAAATCTTTAAAATTTTTCTTTAGTGCATATCTCTAGGTGGTCCATGTTCTTAGTTTTTGTTTATATGGAAATGTCTTTGTTTCCTCGTTCTTAAAAAAAAAAAAAAAAAAAAGATTTTATTTTTAAGTAATCTCTACCCCAACATGGGGCTCGAACACAGAACCCAGAAATCAAGAGTCACATGTTCCGCTGACCGAGCCGGCCATTATTCATCATTATTCTTGAAAGACCGGTTTTGCTAGGAAAATAATTCTATCCTGCCAACTGTTTTCCCTCAGCCCTGTGAAGATGTTAGTTCTGTCTTACAGCTTTCATTTTGCTTTGAAAAAGTCTGCTGTCAGTCTCAATGTCCTTTTCGCTGAGGTTGTATTTAAGTGGGTATTTCTTTTATTTGTCCAGATTGGTGCATATTGCCCTAAAAGGCATCTGGCATATAATAGAAACCCCCAAAATAGTCATTGAATGAACCAGTTGTTGTATAACCTTTAACTGAATTTTGGGAAATTCTCAGCCAGTGTCTCTTCTGTGCTCCCTTTTCCTGTTCTCCTCTTTCCTTAATTAGACATAAGTTGGACCTTCTTTTGCTATCCTTCATGACTCTTAATATCTCCCTCATATTTTCCACTTCCTTATCTATATGTATCACTGAGATGTTTTTTCAGACCTACCTTCTAGAATACTGCCTTCATATTCAGCGGTATCAGCTCTGCTATTTAATCCATCCACTCAACTTTGTAGTTCAACAATTATCTTTCTCATTTGTCGAAGTTATATTTGTTATCTATCAAATATGCCTGGCCATTTATTGGTAGTCTCTTATTTCTTGCCCATTTTTCAATTTCTTTAAATGTTTTACATGTGATTACTCTAAATTTTGTATCTGGTACTTATACTACCTGAAATCCTTGGTGTTCTAAATCTTTCATTTGTTGTTTGTCATATGTTTTGTGATTGGTGTTTGTTGATTGTAAGCTCTCAGGTGGTTGATCTCTTTGAGAAACCTGAGAGGATTTTCCTTTGCTTCCCTCTGAGTTAGGGGACAGTACTGATCTGGAATCATTTTCTCCCTTCCAGACTTCCTGGGTGAATTCACAATAGCTGAATCTGTCACTGTTATTTGTTTATTTTTATCAGAGGTGTGTGGTTTCCCCCAACTTCCTGAAACACCAGTAATTCAACACAAATTATATTTTATGCTGAACCTTATTTTTCATCACCGGTGAGGTGAGGTGATAGGTGTGGTGAAGGGATACCTTCTGAATGAATATAAATCAAGGCAGAATGGGCACTGACCTTGACCTCAACCTCAGAGGATAAGGAGGAATGGGAGAGGAGTGTATGAGGAATGGGATGTTTCATTCTCTCCCTCTCTTGTCTTCATTATCATTTTCCCTGTAGCCATTTATTAAATGCCCTCTGGAGCACTGGTTGGCGTGTATTCCTGGCGCCCACCCACAGAGAGTTGGAATCAAAAGATTGAGGTGGGGTTGGGGCATCTTCATTTTTCACAGGCATATAAAGCCCATGCAGGTGGTCTGTGGGCAACTTGTGGAGATACGCTGGGTGTTTCTTTATGAGGAGCATGATGAGAATGTTGTGAGTGGAACTGCTTTATGTGTGATTGAAGCAAGTGCCGGTTCCCCTAAACTCACTCTGTAGACTTTGGGACAGAAGCATCATCTCTTTACCTGAAGGCAGGAGCCTCAGATTTTATCTGGTGAGATGCTACTCTTCATCTACAGAAAGCTTGAAGATATCAGAGATGGGCTGGCCAGATGCGGCTGACCATAAAGTCCTGTAATTGATGAGAGTAGGGTGCCCACAGCTGAACCACACTCCTGGCGAGTTTTGGCAAACTGTAGAGTGGAACTTTTCATAGAGACAGGGGCACAACCAAGTGGGATATCTAACAGATAAGGCATTGATATAAATCTATATGTTTTGATGTATCTTTGGGATTCAGTAGATCTGGGCCTAAATGTCAGCTCCTCTGTATTTCAACTTCAAGGGCAAGTCACAGAAACTGCCTCAGCCTTGGTGTCCTCAGCTCTAGAACGGAAGTAATAACACCTACCACAGTGCTTGGTCTGACATCTGCATCAGAGTGCCTGTCATTGTGCCTGGCCAGAAGTGATGTGCAAAAGTACTGGTTTCTGTTAACATGCACAGACTCTTGAACTGGGTAGGGGTAGTGGTGAGAGAGGGAGGAAGAGGTGTGTCAGATCTGACCCTGGGGCTGTAGTTTACTGAACTCAAATCTAGCAAAATTAACTTGCCTAAGATCTTTAAACAAAACAAAACGCATCTCTTGGACACTAATTTGCCCTTAGGGCAGAGAATGCTCTGCATTTTTCCTTCCTGACCCAGAACCAGGTCATATTTCCCAGCTTCCCTTGCAGCTGGTGGGTCATGAGACAGAGTCCTGGTCAGTGAAGATGGGAGAAGTAATATGGGGGCGCTGTCAGGCCTACAGCCAGACAGCCTTCCTTCTGGCAAGCCCACTCTCTACCTTGCTTCCCTCACCTGCCAGCAGAGAATGCTGAAGCCCTAAAATGTGGTGGAGTCCTTAGATCGAAGGAGATCCATTCCTGAAAGCCTGTGGGGAGGGGAGTCCCATCCTCCTCCCCTCCAGCTCATCTGCATGGGAAAGGGAAATTAATGAAAAGTAAACTTTCTCGTATTAAACCACTGAGATTTGGGGTTGTTTGTTGCAACTCTTAGAGTGAGCCTACTCTGACTAATACAACATTTGAGTATATTTCCTGTAGGCTGCACTTACGTGATTAAATGGTATGGAAGCTTGTTCCTTCAAGACAATCCTCCCCTTGGTCCGGTCACGAGGCCACCTTGTCCCAGCCCGTGGGCGTCTATGGCCCCAAAGGCCCCTGGCCTCTCCAGTGCCCAGTGCTCCAGCCCCCCCGGGACATGTCCAGCTGCTCTCCCCAGGCTTTGGAACATGCTGTTTCCTTTTCTCAAAATACCTTTCTTCTTTCTCCATATGGCCACTCCATTTTTTTTTAAGATTTTTAAAAATATATTTTTAGAGAGAGAGTGCAAGCAGGGGAAGGAGTGGAGGGGGTGGGAGGGGGAGGGGAAAGAATCTCGAACAGACTCTGCATTGAGTGCAGAGCCTGATGCAGGACTCGATCTCACAACCCTGAGATCATGTCCTGAGTCGAAACCAAGAGTCAGACACTTAACTGACTGAGCTGCCCAGGTGCCCCATGGCCATTCCATTTTTTATGCAGCTAGGAGTTACCTGTTCCAGAAGTACCTTCATAATTTCCACTTGTCCCCTGCAACCCTCCCCCAGACACCTGCTGATTGTGTTCATCACAGCCTCCCTTGTCAGAGTGCAGGTTTCTTGAGGATGGAGACCATGTTCAGTAAATATTTGTGATGAAATTACATGGTGTGTAACAGTTTTTTGTGGGTCAGTTAGAGAGTCAGTGTGAAAAGGGTTAAGTGATAAATTTGACCCCTTTTATAACGTTGGTTAAGCCAACCCTGAAATTGACCTTCATAGATTAAAATAAGCTCTTCTCCCCAACAGGGCTCCTGCTTGTTCTTTCTCTTTCACAGTACTTTTATGTTTTAATTTAGAGAAAATGGACATTTTAACAACTTTGATATATTGAATGTGATATATTTGATATCATTTGAATCGATATATTGCTGCATTTTCTTAGGCATAATTCAGTTTCTCTCGGCAATGTTTTGTTTTTTTCAGTGAGGATCTTACACAAATTTCACTAGTTTTATTCCCAAGTGTTTGCTGTTTCATGGATAGCATTGTACATACGGGCTCCCCCCACACCTGTGATTTCTGGCAAATCCTCAGGGGCCCTGTAGAAACTGCCCTCTTACCCCCAACCCCCACCCGGAGCAGAGGGGCAGCAGACCATACCCCTGCCCCTGTCTCTTGTCCCCAGAATCCTAATTTGGGGGATGTGACCTGGAACACGGAAGGAACCAGGGACTAGAACTGCTGGCTCTTTGGGGCCCTAATTGTTATGTGCTGACGTTCACTGTGCAGAAAAGGCTATGTGTTCAGCTGTCCCGGCACTTTTTGGCACATCTGTGTCTTCAACCTAGCCACACTCCAGAAGCCTCTGGGCACAGACACAGGGCCCGGGTCAGCAAGGGGCATACAGGGGCCTGGCTCTCAACAGTTCAGAGACCAGGTGCTAAGCCCTCCAAAGCTGGCGGGGTTGGGTGGGGGTGGGGGGGAGGCAGGCAGACACTGCTTACCTCTCAGAACAAAGTAAAACCTTTCTAACACTCTTCCTCCTTTTTTCCTTTGTTGACCCATAGCCAAGGAAGGAAGTTTATTTCTACTCTAGGAGGAAAAGGCAAAGTTCCTTAAGGTTCCTGATAGAGTTTTCTGGAGTAACAGATGTGGTCAGTGCCATGGTGTCTGGCTGAGAGATCAGTAACATGGGTTTTCAAGGACTGTTCTGTGTTTGGAATAAAACAAAGCAATTTTGGGGCTGGCACTTGTGTAGTAATCAAGAAGAACATTGAGGGATGCAGTTTAAGGGCCAATAAGGCGAATAAGAGACATGATTTTAACAAATTCTTATATGAAATTCTGCAGGTAGTGGGGGTCCTGTGAAGCACATCATTCGGAGTGTAAGATTGATTCAGTAATATAACTTTAAAAACTGTGTTTAGAGGAAATTAAAAATGAATGTCAGGGAATAAGCATAATGATTATTGTTGGATATTTTTAAAAGCTTGGACTGAGGCCTCTGATTACTCACTGAAGCTGATCCAAGACTCAGAGCCCCATCTCAGTTTACCGTGAGCTACTAGGGACAGTGGGCAACATCTTCAGGACCTCTGTTTCCTTTTCAGAGTAAAGCAGTCAACTGTCAACAGATTTCCAAGGTTCCTCTATCCTGGTCATTCTACAATCAAATTCACTTTCAGGTCCCTGATGTATTTAATTCCTGACCCTGAGCTCAGGGTTGTCACATTCACACAAGAGTGGGAACATGTCTTGGAATGAAGCTAACTTAAAGCCTAGAGGTGTTAGTTTCTGGAAATCAGGATGAATTTCCCCCCGCAGGGCACCTTTCTTCCCGGTGGGCACGGTGTGGTGTGAGTGATGTCTGCAGGAGCAGAGGGGCTGGGGTGGACATGTGTCCTTTCCCTCTGGACCAGGTGCCCATCCTGCCTTCTTTCACTTTGACTTTAGCCCCTGGGGCCTCGTGGGGAATCTGAGGGGGGGCATGCCATGGGCCACCCACACACTGAAAATGCCCACAGGAGGTAGGCTGGACTTCAGAAACAAAGGTGATTAGGATGCTGTCAGATCCTGTCTCAGGAGGCAAGTGACTCCCCGTAGGATTGCTGTAAGTCAGGAGCAGGGCAGATAACCAAGTGACAGGTGGGTCTCTGGCTTTCCATTTTAACAGCAATCCCTGGGGCCAGAAGTGGGGGCAGTAATATGGAAAAATGAACTGGAGTTTCACTAGCCTGTCCAGACTCACAGCCTTTGGCCTCAATTATCTGATCATTAACACTCAACCATTAAACTTAACACTGAAAGCTCAACATGTTAAAACATTTAAGTATTTTAAAGAAATTCTGACAAGGTTTAGGGGGAATATAACATTTCTTTTCTGGGTTTTGTTTACTTATGTTGTTCTTATTTGTGATAAAAGCTTAAATAAGAGTGGGAGTCCGTGTTTTCTAGAAAATAGTTATGAGACAAACTTCGGAGGTTTCAAATAACATGAGTGTTTGATGCACACTCCCTCCTGGGTACAGATGACAGGAAACCAGTGCTCTCGCTCTCCTCACCCAAAGGATCGGGGAGTTTTCTCTTGTTGGGATGCTGTCAGCCATTTCCACAGTTCTGTTTTGAGATAGAATTGTTAATTTTTCTTGACTTCATAATGCAGAAATGAGAGTTTCACCTCTAAGATTTAAATGAGCATCTCATAGTATGGGATGCCGTGTTATTTTCTACAGAATGAAAGTGTATTTTATGACTGCTTGCATAACACAGAGGCAGTTTTTTGAAAAATGGTGGTTTTCTATGAAATACCATCAGTCCAGTAATGCCCGGCTTGAGAGGCCCGAGTAAGGTCTCTATAGAAGTTAGAGGAAGCTAAGGCCTTGGCAGGTAAGGATGGGAAAGAGATTACTAGCCCTGATTCTCAGGCAACGGGACCCACGAGGCTGTTGGGTCTTAACAAAATCTGATGGCTTTGAAAGTTTTTGCTGGGGGTGTTGTCGCGATTCTGGAATCACGGGCCACCTCCTCATGAGCTAAGGAGGCCAAGGGTAGTGCACCCCTCCCGACAGAAGACCGGACATCCATGATGTGCTTGGGTACCTGGACAGTGCGTCCCTAAAGCCACCCAGACCCCCTCCCAGGAGCAGGATGGAGGCTTCTCCAGGAGCACAGCTCCTGTCACGTGTTCTCCTCATCCTCTCTGCTTGACAGTGTCTCATGTCTCAGACGCCTTTCTCAGTTGTTGCTTAGGTCCCACGTACGCACAGGGTGGCTCTGATTTCACGGGGCTCCTGCCAACTGGACGCGTTGCGCAGCTGAAAGACAGCGTGTGTGTCTCCAGCCCCCAGGGAGGGACGCCATAAGCCGAAGCCTCAGAGACACAAACAGAAGGGATGGGTGCCAGGACCTTCTCTTCTGAAGATGGATTGTAGTATATTTAGGGGAATTGAAAGAGTGTGAGAGCAAACAGTGTGTGCATTTACTAGGGATGATTTTCTAGAATCAATGCTTTGCAGACATCTATTGAGAAATTAGTTCCCTTTCATTGTTCTCAAATGAGTGTTTTCAAAACAAACGCTTGTATGGAAGTCATGGGGATAATTAAAAATATTAACTATTCAGGGTAGAGGAGAAAATTATGTTGAAACTAAAATTAATGTGGCCTCAACTTTTAAAAAGTCAAAGAAAGGAAGAAATTTCAGAGTTCCTGTAGTGTAAAGGAACTTGTTCCAAGATCCTACCCCACAAAAGTTCTTTGTGTCCTGGTAACTTTGTAATGAGGTGATAGATTGATCTGGGGCCTCCTTTTCTTGGCCACACAGCATCCTAATAGGATTTCTGTGACCCCTCTCTGGTATGTATGTGTATAAGGCATGCACAGAAGAATTTTGATTTTAAACGAAACCAAGTGAAATGTGTTATCAGACCACATGGGATTGCCTTCTTATTTACTGCTGTATAGATGCTTAGATAATGACCATTTATGGTTGCAAAATTCTGTGAAGAAGTGACCACATTTCAGATCTGAATGGGCTTAGTGAGGCCTAGCTCTAAGGCAAATGAGTGGGTGAGAACATCGCCTTGCTGGTTGTGTGAAGACGGGCAGGTTGCTGTTAGAGATGCTGCCACGCTGGGATTCTTACAAAAGGGAATACTAGCTGTTAGTGCCATTGATGGGAGGCTTATACACTTCATGCGGGCAGAGCGCTGTCCCCTTGTCAGCCCCTCCCTCCCAAGCGCTGAGTGACCAGTTGTTGATGACAGATACTTAGGAAATTGACGCAGAGACGCAGCTTGGGTCTGGGAATTAGAGGGGATGACAAACGCGTAGGTCCGAGGGAAGCTTTTGTTGGGCAGGCCACCAAGATTCCAGCACTGGGAGACATGGCAGGGATCCACTGTCTGGAGCTGCTATAGCTGGGACTTAGTAATAAAGACCAAGGAAAGATCCACGGTACAAGGTCAGAGCTACCAGCTTTGGCAAAACTTCCCAGGGCTCCTTGTGCCAGTCTTGACCTGGAACTGACAGTCCCCACCCCCGTCTAGGTGGCTCAGAGGGCTATTCAAGGTAGTATGCTTAGGGAAGGCCCTGAGCCCACGTCATCCCCTCCTTCGTGCTCTTTGTCACTAAACGTGGCCCCCAAGTCCTGAGTGTGCCTGGTCTGGGCTGGGGTTGCAGGACCCAGAGTGACTCAGTCTCCATGGGCTGCTGCAGACAGAGCGGAGAACCGCTGGGCTGGGGTCTTGAACTTCCCTAAGACAGGGCACAGGCAGAAAACCTGGCAGTATCCAAGGCTGGTTTAACGTGCATCTTATGTAAAAGACCTTTCCCTATTGAAGTTATGACTGTTTTATTTGTTGCTGTTTGGCGGTAGGAGGCGTTGTTGGAAGCAAGTGATGGCTTGAGCTGTGTTGTTAGAACTGGTGTGTTCTGTGTCCCCACAGGGCAGGTTGCTGTCCAGGGACAGTCTCTGGTGAGCGTAGGCAGACAGCCAGAGGCATCCACCGCAGCCCTCTGGCCCCAGGCTAGAAAGTGCTTCTTCTCTGGTTCTCAGCCTGGGTGGGATGGCAGCCTGGCACCTGTCCACAGCTGCCAGTTCCCTAGGTCCCGTATAGCTCTTGGGGGGAGAGGAAGGTCATTGTCCATGGTCACTCAGAGCCATGCACACAACTCTGCCAACTGCCACCTCCCCTGGCCCCATTTTGAGTGAGGGATTTTGAGAAGAACTAAAGCATCATCATAACATGAAGCCCTCTCCATCACATGTTGCCTTTTGTAAGCACCAGAAATCCTTCACTAAATATGGACAGTAAAGGTTCCCTAACAGGGTTGTGTTGGAATGCACCAGTGTGGGTCATGCTTACTTTCCCAGCAGGTCAATAAGACAAATTTGCCTCGGGGCGCCTGGGTGGCTCAGTTGGTTGGGCATCTGCCTTCAGCTCAGGTCATGATCCCAGGGTCCTGGGATCAAGCCAGTGTCGGGCTCCTTGCTCAGTGAAGAGCCTGCTTCTCCTTCTCCCTCTGCTGCTCCCCCTGCTGGGTTCTCTCTCTTTCTCTCTCTCTCTCTCTCTCTCTCTGTCAAATAAATAAATAAAATCTAAAAAAAAAAAAAAGAAAGAAAAATTTGCCTCATATTTTTGGGCAGTTTTCAGTCACTATCTCGTATCACAGTTTGCTCGTCCTGTCATGAGAAAGTGGCCTCAAAGAGAAAAGACCAAAAGAGTATTCCCCAACCTCCCGCAGACTATGAAAAGAGCACACGACCATGGTGGGGGGCAGTAATCATAAATACTGGGATTCAGGCTGGGGTTGAGGTGAATTTGGACGAAATTGCTATATATATTAAGCAATCCAGTCTCTTGACATTGAATAGATGCTAAAATCTAATCCATGAAAGTAGCTTAAATCCCAATAGGGACACAAAACCATACTGTAATATACTACATATAACCTTATAGTTATTAATGCACCTTCCTGCTTGGAATTTTTTTTTCTTATTTAATTACCAAAAACATTAAAACATAGTAAAGAGCCGACTCCCTTAATCCTCATGCACCTTCCTTTGTAGGGAAGGAAAATACGATACAGGAAGGTTAAGTGACTTGTCCCATATATGGAGCTCTAGGAAGGGAGAATTGGAAAAGATATTTTTGATGTCTGAACCCACAAGAGATTCACCGATGTCTCTAGAATATAAAAAGGACTTCTATAAATCAACAAGAAAAAGGTAACAAGTCTTATAGAAGAACTGTCGAAGGGTATGGACAGTTTTCGTGAAAGTAGACCCTGAAGGCCATTAAGCATAAGAAGCGATGCAGATCCGTTCATAATCAGAGAAACAGAAATGCAGACAAGATACCGCTTTACATGCATTAGGCCTGTTAGAAACTACAAAGCCCAGCGATGCCAAGTGTTGCAGGGTAACTGCTAGAGGGCGTGTGCAGCTGCTTTCCACAATAGTCCAGAACTACTGATGCCAATCAGGTGTCCACATATGTGTACTGTGATCCTGTAATTCCACTCCTGTGCATAAGTCCCAAAGGAAATTCTCAAACCCATCCATCCGTCCATCCATCCATCCATCCGTCCATCCATCAGGAGTCAGATATGTTCTCTGCAGCATTACTTGGGTGACAGAGAGTTGGAAGTGATCTGGGAGAGAGGGAATGTTAAATGCAGTGGATACACCCCATGCAGTAGTCAGAAATGATGGGTTAGATGTTCACATAGCATCACGGATGGCCTGTAATTCATAGGGCAGAATAAAAAGTAAGAAATAGAGTGAGGTATAGGATACAATATCATTTACATAAAATTGAAAGTGTATGCATATAAAACAGGGTCAATTCTATAAGAAGACAAACAAAAGATACAGCTTAACACATCAGGATGATTGCTTTATGGGGATGGAATGGAAATAGGGATAGCAATAAAATGGAATCGATCTATAAAAGAAGATAGGGGTCTTCTATAGCCAGTGACTAGAATACCTTATAATCAACTCAACCTTCTTCCCTTAAAGCTATTTGTGTGTGTGTGTGTGTTATGTTAGTCACCATATAATACATCATTAGTTTTTGATGCAGTGTTCTGTGATTCATTGTTTATGTACAATAGTCAGTGCTCCATGCAATACGTGCCCTCCTTAATACCCACTATCAGGCTCACCCATCCTCCTGCCCCCTCCCCTCCAAAACCCCCAGTTTGTTTCCGAGTCCACAGTCTCTCATGGTTCATCTCCCCCTCTGATTTCCTCCCCTTCATTTTTCCTTTTCTTCTCCAAATGTCCTCTGTGCTATTCCTTATGTTCCACAAGTAAGTGAAACCATATGGTAATTGACTTTCTCTTCTTGACTTATTTCACTCAGCATAATCTCCTCCAGTCCCATCCATGTTAATACAAAAGTTGGGTATTCAGCCTTTCTGATGGACCACATCTTCTTTATCCATTCATCTGTTGAAAGGTATATTGGCCCTTTCCACAGTTTGGCTATCGTGGACATTGCTGTTATGCACATTGGGGTGCATATGGCCCTTCTTTTCACTACATCTGTATCTTTGGGGTAAATACCCAGTAGTGCAGTTGCCGGGTTGTAGGGAAGCTCTATTTTTAATTTTTGAGGAATCTCCACACTGTTTTCCAAAGTGGCTGCACCAACTTGCATTCCCACCAACAGTGTAAGAGGGTTCCCCTTGCAAAAGACACAAGGGGGTAAAAAGAAAGAAATGGGGTTTTCTGCCAAAGACATTGAGGGGGTCTTGTAAGACAGATTCCTTAGAAACCACCTGGCCCTTGGCCTGTTGGATGAATTGGCCTGTAACTTAGAAATCTAGATGGGATCTCACTAGGGTTGTTGCAAACTGTGTTTGTCCAGTCTTTGGCTTTGCCATACCCACCTCTTTCAGCAGAGTAATTCTACTTCTACCCATTTTATTTTGGTGGTAAGATTGTTTTGTTTGCTAAGGGAGCCAGAGTTCTTCTAAAATAATGTTCGGAAAAACACAGGATAAATCTTCCCCAGGATCCATTCCAGACCTAAAATTCTATATTTTAATTAAAACAACCAATTTAACTAAAAATGTCTTACAACTCAGAGTTTGGAGTGTCAGGCTCGCAGGTGTTTGTATAGAAGACATTTTCTTGGGACGATATTGGGCACTCACTATTCCTAAAGTTGTTCAGTTTCTCTCTGTTAAATTTCAGGACACCATGGAACATCACTGAAGGTAAACCTCTGCATAGATTTGCACCTTGGAGACTAAATATGTCTCAAGTGTCCTGAAACAGCAGGTCTCTTTGTCCACTGTGACATGTCATGGCCTGACATGTCCCCCAGAGCTGTCTACCTGTGGCGATCAGGGACAGCGCTGGTGAAGGACAGAGGGAACTCACTGGTCCCCTGGGGATGCTGTGTCCCCAGATGCAGACCACTGGGGCAGACAGAAGGCCTTTCTTGAACACATCACATGGAAGATGTCTCTCGGTGTCCATCTCAAAAGCCTAATGTAAAATGTTACAGTACAATCAAGTCTAGTAGGGGCATTCCCAACATTGCTTTTTAGTTAATCCACAGTTTTTATTATGCTTTTATGTGTTCTCAGATATAGAATTCCAGGCATTGCTTTTGTCTTCCAAGATCATATAATCTTCCTATTTAGGAAGACTAAGGGAGAAGATACTGTTCAAAATCTTCAGGGGATCTGGGTTCTTGAAGTCCTGTGACTGGGCAAATCTGTAGGTCTTCCAGAAACAAGATGTTCTGGCCTGTCATTACTTTCCTTTTTAATTTGCCTTCTTTCATTGTCTTTTGGTTCTTCAGTGAGGGACTGTCTTGGTACCTCTGAGTTGCCCAGAAAACAGTCTGAGACAAAGGTTTGCGTATGTACTGTTTAATGTGTTAGGACAGCCAGGGAACAGAAGTGGGGGAAGGAGAGTGAAGTAGGGAAGGGAGTTTGCCGTTACATCCTTTAAGCCATGTGCCACCTGTCCCCAAGAACCAGGCCAAGAAGCAGGGAACAGAGAGCACTGAAAGAGAAAAGGGGAAGAATTTATCCAGTGGCTCCTGCCTCCCAGTGGTCAAAGTTTCCCTCCGCAGGCATTAACTTGCTCAGGCTTTAAGGTTACCAGGCAGAGGGTGTGTGGTAGCTTGGAGGTTGAAGGCCAGAGGTACGGGGCAAGGACAGGAGGCCAGGAGCTGGGAGAAGGAACCTGCATCTGGCAGTCAGAGCTCCCACAGGGCCGGGTCAGGAGGCAAGTGAGCCTAGAAGATTGGAGGGGTGCAGAGAGAGTCCAGTCCCGAGACCTGTAGATCATTAGGTCCTGCACAGAATCTGTCCTGAAACCTTAGTGGGACCCGACTCACTGGATATTTGCCTCTCTCTTCCCAAACCTGGGTGTGGTAGATCCCGGCCACCATCTTTTGCCCAACTTCCTGTTAGACTCCCTTGCTCCCCCACCCCCTGGCCTCCTTGCAGAGAGCTGCCTTGGATCCCCAGTTTTTTTGTGGAAGGTCCTGTGGAGTTTTCCCCTTATGACACTGTGATCTGCATTCCAGCTCCCACTTTCTTCTACTGTTTGCACCTGGGGCTCTCTTTAGGGTGACCAGCTCTCCCAGTTTGCCTGGCATTGAGGGGGTTTCCTGTGACATAGGACTTTCAGTGCTGGATCTGGCAGAGTCCCCAGCAAGCTGGGACAGTGGGGCACCTCGGGTGCTCTACAGGCAGAAAAAGTGATTCACAAGATGTATAAAAAATGAAAACCTGTGAACAGCTTGGTTGGGTAATGGGAGGGGATATGGTTAAATAAACACAGTGTACCCATTTGATACACTATGACAGAGATGATAAAACTGTGTTTACAGAGTAATAATGTGGAAATGCTTATGCTACAGTATCAAGTTAGGATGAAAGTCTGGGATATCAGTATGAGTCTATTGCATGATTTCAATCATATATTTAAAATCTCTGCCTAGAAAATCAGTTGTTGAAAAGCAGGGACTGTCTTACACAAAGGCTTTGAAAGGAGAGACCTTTACTGCTCCTTACATTTCTTAATTGAGATATTCTCTTGCCAAAGTCAGTGCTAAAGTAGAGATAAAGCCAAGTTAACATTGTGGTCATGCGACATTTAAAATTGATGAGCAAATGAACGTAGATCATTTAAATTAACCACGGTTTTGTTGTTGTTGTTGTTCAACTTGATAGGATTGCTAAGAAACAAGTCAAACTGCAAAAACTTAGAGCATGCGAATAAGACTGGGTTTTCAGCAAAGGAAAAAACACTAGATTCCTTCTCAGTAAGGCCCACTTACTAGGGGTTGCGAAATCCTATAGCTAGTGAAAGAAAACTATTCATAATTTCTTATCCAAAACAATTACTTTGTTGCTTACATGAAAACCTCCAGAAAAGAGGGGGCTGTTTAGAGAAAATAGCCTGGGGAGAAAGCCAGTCCGGACACCGTCATAAGGTGACAAGAGGACTTTTCTTCACGCAACACCAGATCAGAAAACAAAGCTAAACTTGTACTTGCCCACTTGCTCTGAATTATCAAAAAGGGGATTGCTTCACTTAGCAGGACTTAAGGTTGGGTCTGACCTAGCTTTAATATCTAATCTGTTTGCATGTGTCAGAGACCATAGTATATTTTGCATCATCCAGTTTATATTGTTTTATATTAGTATTTTTTTAACTGTGTGACAAGCCTCCTTTACTTGATTGATGAACCATTTATTTATGTGTTTGAGATTGTGTACTATTTGGGGTTATTTTGGTTACCAAATTTTATTTCCGTCATGAAAACGTAGTGGCCAGATATGTTCTGGGGGCTTTGAATATATTATGTTAGCATCAAAATAGTCTTAAGGATGGAAGTAGTTATTTTCCTGTTGCCAAAGGGTGGAGTTGGAGCTGTGAAGATAGGCCAGTGTGAGCTGGATTCCTTCTGAGGTCAGCCTCACCCAAGCCAATGACACGTCCCTACCCACCTGTCTCCAGAACAGTGGCCTTCAAAGTCTAGAACCATCTGGAAGGCATGTGGGAGCTGAGACTGCTGTGCCCCACCGCAGAGTTTCTGAGTCAGTCGGGCTGAGGTGCGCCTGAGAATCTGCATTCTCAGAGACCTAGTCTCCATGTATTACTGATGCTGTGAGCCCCAGGACCACACTTTGAGAACCAGTTGGTCTAGAAGGAGGTTGACTTTAGCTCATGATTTTTCATTAGGTGATGACTGGCTGTCATTACACTTGAATGGAAAACATGACTTTTTTTTTTTTTTAGACTTTATTTATTCATTTGACAGGCAGAGATCACAAGTAGGCAGAGCAGCAGGCAGAGAGAGAGGGGGAAGCAGGTTCCTTGCCGAGCAGAGAGCCCGATGTGGGGACCCTGGGATCATGACCGGAGCCGGAGGCAGAGGCTTAACCCACTGAGCCACCCAGGTGCCCCAAAACATGGCTCTTTAAGTAAGCTTCATATGAGGTTTGGTTCTTCTTAAAAATGCAGCTTACTGCTCCTTGATGTGGGTTCTTTCTTGGTGGTGTTCCCTTCTAGCCCAACATGCACGTCACCAGATGGGTCCCATGCACACAGCATATTGGTCACAGCACAGTTCTATTCACAGAGCCACCAAGGCTCCCTTCTGTCCATGAAACGAAGCCCAGGTACCGGAGTCTGGCATTGATCTCATGTACCTGTGAGCGGACTGTCGAATGTGATGGAGACGTCCTCTGCTCTGACAAGGATCCTGTCCAGGCCAGCTGCGCTGTACCCACAGTTCACCCCCAAAGTTATGCCAGGAGCCCTGTATCCCCTGGAATGTGTTTCTGGGGAAGATATCTACAGAGTGGCCAGTGTGGGCCAGATGTGTCCTAGGTGCTGGAAGCCCCGTGAGCAGGACGTGTGGACCCCTCACCTGCACATCTGTTGTCACAGGCTCCAACTTCCACTGGGTCTCGGGCCTCTGGTACTGCCTGGTCTCCCTCACTCTGGAGACTCCTTCCAGCTGCCCTCCCCACAACCACCCTTCCCTCTCAGTCTTAGCACTTTCCACTTTCTGGACATAAAAGACTTGGAACAAGAAACTGCTTGAGTATTCTACCGCCCATATAAGAACTGATCCATGTTCGCTCTCATCCTTTCCTCCTGACACCCCTCCCCAAGGAAGGTTGTGCCCCGCCACTCTGCTCTTACCCACTTCTCAGGATTACTGCCTCCACCACCACCCTGTCTCCTTGTGTCCTTCACTAGCATTTTTGCCCACCCACATTGAAAGGTGCTCAAGTGTATCTCATCTGTAGAACACCCTCTCCAATGCCTGAGTCTCTCCACAGCTGAGGACCCATATTTCCCTGCCAGAAGCATATTTCCTGAAAGAGCTGTTGTTCTCATTGCTCCCACATCCCCACTGCTCTCTCTGTCCCCACCATCCACAGAATCAGCTCTTACTGAGGTCTCCAGGGACCCTGGGGCTGCTGTTCACTCCACCCTCATTCCCGGTCCTGTGTATCACACCAAGCATCATTGGTGCTTGAGGGAGGGGCAGGATTCGTACTCTCAGTGACCCTGCTGTCATGGTCACCAGTTCATATTTCACTGTTCTGCGCATCCTGTACCCTTAGTACCTCTGTCTAACCTCTGCCCGCTCAGCCCACTGTCTGCTGAAGCCAAGCGCATCCAAACAGATGGGCACAGCCAGGCCAGGGGCCCCCATCTGCTGGTTCCTCCATACTCTCAGGAACCACGATCCGAAATCTGGAGACAGTGCACAGAAAATATTCAATTTAGTCAAAGTAATTAAATTAACTATCATGGATCTTGTTATCTCCACCCTTGCCGCTATTTCTAAGTGCCTGCCTGGAACGTGGATGCTCTTAGGACATTTTCGTACTGATGATTTCATTTTCCCCGTTGTTCTTGACTTTTTCATTAACACTCCATCTGTAAACAGCCCAAGCCACAATGACTGACTGAGCGTATTAGCGAATTATCCCCAAATGCCTGTGTTTACTTGTTTAACCTTCTCAGTGAGGCCAAAATCCATTAGCATTTCAAAAAAAATCTTGTAAATCATGTTGCTGTAGCATGCTAACATTTTCCAGGCTATTAGGGAACTCTTCCATTCATGTATAAGGAACTACCACTGGGAGTACCACTGCAGGGCGCCATTATTTGAACAATTCCAGTGACAGGTGCTCGGGACTCTATGGGGCCACTTTACAGAGATTTTCATCTCCATCTTTGAGTCCTTAAGAACACAAAATAAAATACAAAGAGCCTTACATGTGAGTCTTTTGGAATCTCTTTGTTTTTTAACATTAGCCCTTAGAAATTTAGTGGAAATTCTGGCAATTTGTATTTTATGTAAACTTTTCAATGAAAAAATACAAAATTTTAAACATTCACATATCACTGTCCAAAATGAATAAACATCAGCATTTTGTCATATTTACTCTAAAGTAAATTTTTTTTAAAGAAATAAACCATTACAGACTAGCATGAGATCCCACTTAATACTGCTGTATAAGAAATTATACTAAAACCTAGTGACTTGTGACAACCATTGTCTTGTAGTCATAAATTTTGTGGGTCAGAGATTCAGAACAGGCCCAACAGGGAATGCTCGTCTCAGTTTCATGACGCGTGGCTTCAGAGAGGAAGGCTCACAGGCTGAGATGATCCGATGGCTCGCCCCAGGAACCATCTGGCAGGTAGAAATGGAACCAGAAACCAAATGGACCAGAAACCCACCCCAACAGGGGGTATCCGTGAGGACTTGCAACTACCTAAGGACTGGTCCATTTGTCATAATTGTGTGACATAGGTGGGCGTCCGCGTGAACGTCTTCTTGTTGTATCTCCGTCTTTCTAAAAATGAGTCCCTGAGAGCCACGGACAGCCAATGTTAGAATCAGGCGTCGTTAGTGCTCTCACGTGATTATTTGTCAACCATGGCAGGGGGAACGTAGCATTAATCAGGTCATATTTACGTCTGCCGAATTACACTATATTCTCTACTTTCCCACACTCTCTAATCGTTAGTAAAAGTATTCCTACCTTAGTGTAGTATTTTACAGTGTTTACACAACACTCACATTTATTTCTGCAGTTGAGGCTTGATGAAAACCAATGTAATTTGAATCTTAAGGCTTATGTTTGAAACAAAAATAATGGAGGAGAAAACGCTTTGGGAACTGTAGAGAGCTACGAAGATGCCCCTTGCTGTTCAGTCTCTCGGTCACGCTTTCTGGCGAGCGAGGTCTGCACTCCAGTCCTGCCTGGCCCTTCCCCTCCGGTATCTCCTTGCTGGCCCCGTCTGCTTCGCTCCCACCATATCTCTGTGCGTCCACATATGGCCAGCTCTTCCTGGCCCGGCTCAAATGCCATCTCCTCCAAAGCTCCTTTACTGACATGTGTGTCCCAGCTGGAACTCGTCTCTGTGCTGCACTTACGCAGCATTCTCTGGGTCTCTTAGGGCATTTAAACACATTCCACTTTGTGTTCTCTTTTGCGTACTACATCACTGATGCTTCACCGGAAGCTTCTGGCAAACCAGAGCCTAGCCGTGATCTCCTGTCAGTGCACAGCAGTGTGCCTCACAGCAGTCCACAGATGTCTTTTGAATGAATGAGTGAGAGAAGGAATGAATGAACCCTCTTGATGCCAGGCTTAGCTCCCTTGTACCTCTCTCAGGCTCGGACCGGACAAGGGCTGGGAATATTGTCACTGTGGCAGTATCTGCTGGGACATAGGAATCCTCCCTGGCTTACCCCAATGCCACAGCTCTAGTGAAAATGTGCTGGCTTTTCTGACACCAGCCTTTCCCACGGCTCGCACCTTCCCGGCAGCAGGGCTCTCATCTCTAGGGGCTCTGGTTTCCAGTTTGGAGCAGATGTGGATTGGGAAAGGCCACAAAAATGAAAAAAAAAAAAAAAGACTTGGCAGCTGGGATTTCTCTAGGATGGGTGCCAACCCCTGGTTTAAGCACTAAGTTATTACAGTAAATGAGTGTGTGTCTTGTCTCCTCTGCAGCGTCTCTGCGTCCCAGGTACAGCCCAGGTACTGACAGCGAGTGGGGACCACATGACTAGCTTTGGAGGTCCAACACCTGCTGCTTTCCCAAGTGGGTAGGCAGACAGCACCACAGGAAAGACCACAGGGTCACCTTACACCTTGGTGGCAGCATCTCTTTCCAGGAATCTATCAGACCAGATCTGAATCAGATCTGGCTCGCAAATGGCCAGATCCACCTCCGTGCCCAGAACTAGCATGACCGCCTTTCTGAAATGCCTCGCGAAGTTTCAACATTATAAATACAGCCTTAGTGATGGTCTGTTTTCTTGACTTCTGGGCCAAGAAAAAGATATAAACAGCCAAGGTGACACTCTACTCTAGACCCTTCTCTCTTTTTCAAAACAAACATAATTTTAAGACCAGGGTGCATAACTCTTGTAGTCAAGGGCTTGCACCTTCTTTCACCCGAGCAATTGGTTCTAAGAGCAACATCAAGCTGCTAGAACACTGTT
Organism: Martes martes; assembly: GCF_963455335.1. Lineage (NCBI taxonomy): Eukaryota > Metazoa > Chordata > Mammalia > Carnivora > Mustelidae > Martes > Martes martes. The sequence continues at coordinate 7,509,912 of NC_137893.1, read as the reverse complement.
GAAGATAGTGAGAAACGAGACTGGTATGATACCAACTTTTTTTCTTTTTCTTTTTCTTTTGCATTATACCAGTTGCAGAAAATTTTAGAGCAAATATGAGACAATAGTCATTTGGCAAAAATGTGATGGCAGTAGCTCACTTACTAAGAAGAGATAATTTAATGAAGTTTATGTCATTATTAATGCTTAGTTATTTAAAGGAAAATGACAGGAGTTTTAAAAAAACTGCCCAAACAAGAGAATTTTGGGTATTTGCTGCACTATACATCGATCCAAGTAAAAGCAGTTTAAGAAGGATCTGTAGCACCTGCTTAAATGAAGAATGTATATTTCAGCAATTTTTTTTTAATTTCAGCAATTTTTAAAAACTGCATTTCCTTGTAAAAGGCTGCAGGGGTCAAGGGTTGGCTATAGTCTGGGGTGTACTTGGGTGTGAAGGCGTGGGTTTGATAATCTGCCTACTGATTAGTCTGAAACTGCTGACTCGCTTCCTGATCTCTAAAACCAGTTTCCTCAGCTGTGCAATGATGGTAATAATCACATCTAGCTCACAGGGTTGCTGGAGGGCTTCAAGGGGGCAGCGTGTACAAGCTAATCAAAGGCCTGGGCCACAGTGAATGCCAGGTGTCAATGGCAATCAGTTTCAGCCCCTGGATTCCAGATGTGAAACCTGCCCCCGTACTCACAGTCAGGCATTATCTGTGTCCTTATTCCCCGGGCGCCTGGATGTGTAGAATCATGGGGCCAGGTTGTTGATGCTGCTTTATTACTCTATTTTGCTTACTTACTTTGCTTACTAAATTACTATTCCGTGTTTGGGGGTTTTCTCTATCCTCAGTGATACCTCCTTTAAGGGGCCTTAAAACAAGGTCTTTGTGAACTCCATCTATATTTATGGTTTCAATAACTCCAAGTAATCCTAATGAAAACAATTTGTTTTAAATATGCATTAAGAAGGAAATATTTTCTTTTTTTAGATTTTATTTTATTTGAGAGAGAGAGAATGAGCAGTGGGAAGGTGCAGGGGGGAGAGAGAGAGAAGCAGACTCCCTGCCGAGCATGAAACTCGATGTGGGACTCGATCCTAGAACCTGGAGATCATGAGCTAAAGGCAGATGCTTAACCGACTGAGCCACTCAGGCTCCCCAAGAAGGAAATATTTTCAATTCAAGGCCTTGTAAGACTAAACATAATGTTATCTTGCGTCCCTCAACATACGAGAATGGCTGTCCTGAAGCAGCCAGGGTCAAAGGGCATCCCAGGCCTGGAAGGGGATCTGGGAGGCTTTTCAGGTCTGCCTTCTAACCCCCGCCTAACCCACTCAACACCTGGGCAAGGACAGTGCAGGGAATCCTCAGCGCCTGGGGACGGACACTGCTGGGCACGGAGGGTGCGTGTGTGCTAGAACACTTAGAGAGATAACCAAGTTGGGTCTGCACCTCAGGTCAAGTAATTCTAAACTTTACAGTCACAACAAGGAAACATTTGCAGAGCTGTGCTGTCCAGCAGGAGTTCAGTCAATGATCCCATTGTCCTAGGACTCCCCCGGAGCTCTCTACCAAAAATCCTGGCCAAAACTCTCCCAAGATTAAGCATTTCTCAAATCTCTTTCCTGATTCCCAACGACTGGAAATGTTATAAAAATAAATCTCTTGTCAAGTCCCATTTATTCTTGCTTTCAAACACAAACCACGAAGAGAACAAAAAACAAAGTAGAAGAACACAAGACACAAAAGAAGGCAGAGGCCCTCCGCACCGGCTGCTGAGAAGCTCGGGTTTGGCTCAAAGAGCTCTGTTTGTTTGTTCGAATCAGTTTTAACCTATTGGGAATTTGTCAACTTAACACAGACAACAGCTTCTGCTTTTCCTGTTGGTTTATTTAATGCTGTGTTTCTCCTCAAAAACTTTTCATTGTCGGTTTCTCTCCTAATCAAATAGCAGTTATTTTAAGGATGTGAGTAATGTCGTGTTTCTCTTCTGACACTCACTCCACGTTCGCAGAATCGGAAACCATCCGAATAGGAAAGCTCAGACCTTCAAGAGTGTCTGTTGAGTGTCTCCAATGGGAGGTGTGAACAAAACGAAAGCCTCGATGATTCTAGAACGGGGAGTCAAAATCAGAAAGGTGGTAATAGGATATTCATACCAAAACCCAGTGATTTTTTAAGAAGTTTAAGAAAGATACATGTTAAGCTGGGAAAATAACCAAAGATTTAAAATCTGTGAGCTACTTTTCATATTTTGGGTAAGTCGATTTTTATGTGGCAACGTTGCTGTGTTTCATCAGCTTGGCCGACTATGTCATAAGAGTGTGTTCTTAGAAAACACAGGCTTTGGCAGACTTTGAAACGTGTACATGTTACTCCATGTTCTGACTAGATTATGAAAATCTTTGGCAACCGTGGTTTCCAAGTGGAGAAAACATGGTGCCAACGATTTTGAAACACAGAAACTAAAATCTAGTAAAATGTGTTGGGTCTCCTTCCCCACCCTGGAATTCCTCTGTAAGGAACATTTGATGGGCTTAATATATATCAGGAAATCTTTGACATATCAAAATGGCAGATTTCTAAAAGGAACTGGAGTCTAGCTGTGCTGGCAGAGGCCCCAGTAGTTAACAGAACCCATATCACACCCTCATAAACGAGGTGGGGAAAGGGAGTCTGTCTTTCTTTCCAAAGGACACATAGAAAATGTATGTGTTTATGTTTCTCAAAAGGGATGGTAAAGTTCATTGTGGGATTTATCATCATCATCATTATTATTTGGTTTTCCTCTGTTGGTTTCACCCAACCTATACTCAGATGACTTACGACATTGTTCCTACACCTTCCGTATGTCTCTTACAACCTAGAAAGCTGCCCAAATATCACTTTTGTGTGTATTTGAGAAAATTTCCAGTAGCGAAATATTCCTTGGTGCTGTTTTCAAAATTCCAAGTAGATGTGATAGAACTACTTTTGGTACCCATAAATATCTCCAAGCCTTTTACTGCATAATAGGTTAATTTGGTACTTTCTTTTTCTGAAACCAAAGAGTCATAAAATGCCAAACTTCTATTATTATGATTACTTTTAAACTTTATAATGTTTCTAAAGATTAATCCTGTGTGGTTTTTTCCCCTTTAGTAGTTACAGTTATCAAACAATTGGTCTATTTTTGTGTTAATTGTTGTGAGATTTCAAATGCAAGTCAGTCCTTACATGTAATTGCAGTTAGAGTTTATGAGCAAGGAGCTATGACTCACGCCGAACACTTGCCATTGTTTCTGAGTCTGTCTCATTATTTCTTACCCCTGCTCACAGATCACATGCAGATAAATACATCAAAAGTATATGGGCTGAGCATGTCACCTGTTTTTATTTTTCCTATCATCTAGCCTAGAGAGCCCGTTTCCAAAACATGGAGTCATTTCATATATACTGATCATGTCCTTTACATGTCTTCATATCTCCTAATTATCTTAGAGGACTATTTTCTCATTAAGGGTTACAGAATCAGTTCCAGGAAGAACCTGTGGTTCTCACTAACACTGAGGCTAATCTGGACAGATCCTACATGTATTTTTTTTAAATGGGGGTGAGAAGCTTTGTGAGGGAAAAATAGATTTCTGTGGAAAGTCATGCATATTTTATTTAGGGGGTCAGTGTAAGAATTTTACCAAAGAATCCGTGATCCATATAAATTTTGCAAGTTGCTTTACGTAATCTCTTTAGAAACTTGTTTTATAATCATTTGGGATATGGGAACATATTTTCTTTTCTCTGGCTTACTTTATTGTAAGAATATAGTACATAACACGTAAAACATACAAAATAGATGTTAATTGACTATTTATGTCATTGGTGGGGCTTCCAGAAAACAGTAATAGGCTATTAGTAATTCAGGTTGAGGGGAGTCAAATGAACATGAATTTTCAACTTCACAGTGGATTGTACCCCTAACCCCTGCATTGTTTAAGGGTCAACTGGGCATTCAGATTCTAGCGTTCATGATTCTTGGTCCTCCTGCTTCTGGGGAAGCTCACTCACTTAATTTCTAACTTGTCACCCAGTTTAAGGCTCTGGTCTCTTACGTTGTTACGTCCTTAGCCAATAATAGGGTTTTTGCTTTCTCTCACCCAAGCTGTACGTAGGTCAGTGAATGCACTCAGTTAATACATGAAAAAGTGAATCTGGATTTGTATTTTCTTTTTCTAAGGCAAATTAAGTTGGATAAAATTGGGATTTATCATACTTTGCTGCTAGTAGTAACATAATACCTACATGATAATAATGAATTTTCCACATTTAAAGACCACATGAAGTGAGCTTTCAGGCTATAAAATAATTGTAAAAGGAGTGTTTTCTTTCTTTTTTTAAAAAGATTTTATTTATTTATTTGACAGACAGATCACAAGTAGGCAGAGATGCAGGCAGAGATAGAGGAGGAAGCAGGCTCCCCGCTGAGCAGAGAGCCTGATGTGGGGCTCGATCCCAGGACTCTGGGATCATGACCAGAGCCAAAGGCAGAGGCTTTAATCCACTGAGCCACCCAGGTGCCCCAAGTGTTTTCTTTCATAAGAAGACTTGGTAGCTCCTATGGATAGGGATCTGGCCTTCACAATTTTCGATTTTAAAAATTGTCTCTGTTCCACTGGACTCATGGGAGATAGAATTAAATGAAGTGCAATGTCATTACGTGCAACACTGGATCACAGAGTAAAGAGATTTCCGACCACCACAGAACCTGGCTAAAAGAGGCAGCTGCCAGCAATATGATTGAGTTATCATGTGTTACATTGAGTTAATGTATGATTGAGTTAATGTATGTACATTGCAAGTTACTGTTCAGTGGCTCTACATCCCAGGGGCGTCAGAGTTTGCAGTGGGAGCCCAGATAATTTCCTACCAGAACAAGAGTCTACAATCCTTAGAAGAGCACAGAGGATTCAGAGAGGCTGAAGTGACTACTACCTGCCAGCCTTAAGCCCTGTCCTTTGTCATCTCGAGCCAGTAAGACATGCAGAGAAACAGGAAGTGTGATCGTGCTGGAGCTGGCAGTGGGTGGAGAAGAGCAGCCAATAGAGACTGACTCTGGGTGGTCCTGGGCATTAGATGGAGCAGGCAAGGCCTTCTAAGTGACTATTATCAATAAGTACTTTCAACCGATTATATGATGTTCAAAGAATTAAAGGAAAATTGGTCTTGATGAATGAGTTGAAAATCTCAATAGAGAAATGGAAACTGTTTTTCAAAAGGAAATTCTAGAGCTGGAAAGTGCAATAGCTGAGACGAGAAGTTCACAAAATGGGCTCAGTAGCAGATTGAAGACGGCAGAAGGAAGAAGAAGTGATTTTGAAAGTGGATCAACGGAGACAACCCATTCCTAAGAAGAGAAAGAGAAAAGATTGAAGACAAACAGTGCCCCCAGAGACCTGAAGGATAGTGTCAAAGGTCCAGTACACAAAATCCCAGTTCTGCCTGAGCATTAGGCTTCAGACCAGGTAGGAATGGCAATGAGTGTGTGCTGCATTCTTCCATGAAAGGTCATTTTCCAGAACTGGATTTGCCAGGAGTAAGAGTGGGCTTGCCTTCGGCATCAGGGCTTCAGCTGAACCTTAGGAGAGGTTCTTGATTTGTGTTTCTGCATTTTTAATGATTTCTTATATTTCATGTGAAGTAAATATTATCGAGAGACTTGTTTTTCCTAAGTAGACTCCATGCCCAACATGGGGCTTGAACTCCTGATCCTGAGAACAAAAGTCACACGCTCTGCCCACTGAGCTAGTCAGGGGCCCCGGGTGAGAGACTTCTAAGAAGATGGGTATTAAGGAGGGCAGGTGTTGTGATGAGAACTGGGTGTTATAATCAACTAATCAATCACTGAACACTATATCAAAACCAATGATGTACTATATGTTGGCTAACTGAACATAATCTAAAAAAAATATACATATATATATATATATATATAATCTTCCCACCTGACTCTCACTCATCCCTAATTCTATACTAGAAATTATCTCAAACATAATTACTGGGAAGAACTCCCCACTCCACCCCATACCAGCCTTTGACAGATAGTTACATCCAACTCTGGAAACCCCTTCACCCTTCTTCCTCTTGCCTTGCTGTGCTTACGTTACTTCCCTCAACCAGTCTCCTTCCCCACCCTTCTAACATGCAGCTTTATAGTCAGTATAGAATTTTTCCAAAGTGGGCATAGTTTTATGTTATGTTTTTTTTAAGAAAACACATAAAAATAGTACATGCTCAATGCAAAAACAATTAAGAAAACACACAAAAAATTATGAAAACAAAATTACCTATCATCCTAGCACTCAGAACGTTTCGATTAGCTTAATGAGTACCCTTCCCTCTGACATTTTCTGTGCATTGGCATAAATACAGATTACTTTATGACCATTTTATGTATTTTATTAGACAAGGACGTTCAGAGAGACTTGACACGTGAGAAGGGCTTGATACAGCGTCGCAGGCTTTGAAGGTAGAGGGGACCACACGGAAGGGGCCTGATAGTAGCCACCAGCTGTTGAGAACAACTCTCGGTCTGCAACAGCAAGAAAACAGGACCCCAGTTCCACAACCACAAAGAACTGGATTTTCCCAACAGCCTGGATGGGCATGGAAGCAGATTCTTCCCAGAGTTTGTACATGGGAGCCCAGGCAGGCTGATACCATATGTATGAGAGACTGAGCAGGGAACACCTCCAAGCCTGCCCAGACTTCTGACCTACAGAGCTGTGAGATAGTGAATGGGCGTTGACCTAAGCTGCTAGGTTTGTGGTTAATTAGTCACACAGCAACTGAGAACTAATGCACTAAGCAAAACTAATACAGTGCCTGTGCATTCCTTTAAGAAGCCTGTAGCAATACCCCCTCGGCTTCCCCTCGGCCAACAGTCCATGTCAGAGTGTCCAATCTGAGAAATTACTAATGTAAAAAGTATGTTAGAGTCTGTGTTTCTCAAACTTGAAATTATGTGCAGCAGAATCCCCCAGAAGCCTAGGTCAAACACAGATTTTTGGACTCTACCCCAGAGTTTCTGATTCAGTGGTCTAAGGTAGACCCCAAGAATCTGTATTTCTCACAAGTTTCCAGATGATGTTGTTGCTGCTGGTCCAGCCAAACACTTTAAGAACCACTGTGGTAGGTCACTTAAATTATGAAAAGAATGGTTTACCAAGATGCTGTTTATTTCTAAAGCTCTACTTCAATGGTTTATTTTCTAGTAAAAAAAAAAATATTTCTAGTAAACTGCTCAGAAAGATACATTCCACTGTGAGCCTAATCCCCATCTGGCTGTTGCTCTATGTTATTCTTCTGAATTTAGTTCATCTTTCCCTTTGAGGACTATAATCCCTCTTCTTCATTATTTTTATTTTCTTAGAAATCAGCTTTATCAGAAAGCGTGGCTGTGTTATTTTGGGACATAGCTTACGAAGTCAATAGCAATTATGTGTAATAAAAATAAACATCACTAAAATAAAAATTTACCTGATTGCAGTTATTTACTAAAGACCAAAGGTAAAAAGAAAGAATAAGTGCAAAGCCTCACTGTGTCTGAACAGTAAAGGTATGAGACCTGCATTGGAAAATATAAGAATCTGGCAACATGGACCTATGGGGCACTGGCTGTCAGTCATCCCAAGTCAAGAAGCAACAGCCCCCCGCCACCCTTAGCCTCCCACAAAAGTTAACGTGTTAGATATTCACTAGCTAGTACATTGTTTTGTTCATCTTCCCAGAACATCCATTGTTAAGTGACATAATGAAGTACCTGAGATTGTAGACGCTCACTTGATTAAGAAGTCTTGTGACTTGGTTCTGACAATTGATCTTCAATCATGAGCCATTTCGTTTAAGTTGTAGACTAATATTGATTGCCTTAAACCTTTTTTTTTTGGAATAGCTGACTGACTGAATCAGTCAGTGAACAAACATCTATTGAGTGTTTGCAGAGTGTCAAGCAAGAAAATACTGGTTCTATCATTTAACCCTGAGCTCAGCCCAACTCAGGCCATGTGGTAACTTTGGCGAGGGAGGGCAGAGCACCTTGACTGATGGTCCCCACTGCTGTTCACAGTGTGTGTGTGGTGGGGGGGGGGGGCAAGTTCCCAGAAGTCAGTCGGGCAGTGCTACCAGGGAGGCATGAATGGATGCTGGGAGATAGAACAGCTAATGTGTCCTGTGTGGGGAGCCAAGGTGAGCCTAGGCACCTATAATTCTGCTAAGGGTCTCTTCTAACCCACGGGTCTAGCAGGTCAGATACGTGTTCCTTTTTGACCATTCTTGCTCCCAGTGTTGAAGGTGCTTATACACAGATGGTTAGAGCCAGGCTGAGTAATTTCCTAAATCATGTCCTGATTTAGCACAGGGACCCCTTTCTAGAAAGGGGCACACCCGGTAACATCAGGTTTGTGGCCACAGGATCTGCTGGTCAGCCTGGTGTCGGGGGATATACTCCTGAACGTCCAGGATTGGCTCCAGCACGGAAGGCCAGTAATCCAGAGAGTGAAATCTAAAATGGCTGCTCCTGGGTGAGACTTTGCATGGGTCTTTCCTTCTAGATGGAATTGCATTAGGTCAAAGTGGCGATTAAAGGAGCTATGAGTGGCACTATTTGTTTCCTCAATAATTCAAAACTGATGACTCACTTGTTAAAATGTATCATTTTGAATAGACTCCTCCACACCCAGAATCATGAATTTAAGATAGAGTAGTGCTTGTTGAAAGGATCACGAGTTGCTGCCTAAGCATTCCTTAACCTGGGTTCCCTGAGTAATAGAGCCTAGGACAAGAGCTTGCATGCTAATTCTTTATCAGGACCTGCAACCCCAGGGAAGGGAGAGTGAAGGAGGAAAGAGAAGAATCAGGGATGGAGGGAGGGCCATTTGCAGGGGTGGAGCTCCACACTGGTCCCAGGTCTACAGCAAACCTTGCACAGCGCTCAGCCTTCAGGCATCTCCCCTGAGGTCATGTGGACCAGCGACATCTCAGAGCAGCCATGAAGGGGTAGGACTCCTCTCTTCTCCCATCTCCCACCCCGTCGGTCAGTCTGAACCAGGAGGCTTCAGTTCCTTCCCATGTCTGGGTTATCATGCTCTCTCTGCCTGGGCAGCCAGCACGTTTGAGGGCTCAGGCTGGCCCCCGGGGAGGTGTACCACATCGTAGACAGAAAGCCTTCATGCTGAATTCCTCAGCCCAGGCAGTGTGGTGGCTGTCCTTTCCAGTGAGAGAAGGATCCGTGCTTTCTTCAGGACGCTAGACCAGGGAAGCAAGATGGACCACTGAGGGAAATGCAACTGTGCAGATCTAGATCCAGTACAAAGCTCACCCCTGAATTCCAAGGGGCAAGGATCAGGAAGGGAGAGCTGTCTTTTTTTTTTTTTTTTTTTTAATGCTTCATCTTATACAGAAACTTTGAAAATATCCCGATTGATATGTGTATTAGTTCACTAGGGCTGGCATCACAGATTACTACAAACTGGGCTGTGTTAACAGCAGAAATTTATTCTTTCGTCATTCTGGAGGCCGAAAGTCTGCAGTCTGATTTCAGAGGTCTGCTCCCTCCAGTAGCTCTGTAGAGGAGAATCTGCTCCTTGCCTATTCCCTTCTGGTGTTGGTGGCTCTTATGGGCTGAGATATATTCATCCCCCACTCCCATTTCATACGTACCTCAGACTGTGCCTGTATTTGGAGACAGACTCCTCAGGAGAAAGCAAACCGAAATGAAGTCATCAGGGTGAGCTCTAATCCAGGGACAGTGACCTTATTAGAAGAGGAGGTTGGGACACAGACACACACAGATGGAGCCCATGCAAAGGCATGGGGAGAAGGGGGCTGTCTACAGGTCAAGGCGAGAGGCCTCGCGGCCCTGTTGATGCCTCCGTCTCAGACATGCAGCCTCCAGAATGCTGACAAACTAAATTTCTGTGGTTTCAGCTATAGCCTGAGGTACTCTGTCATGGCAACCCCTCAGGTGAATACAGGAGACCCTTGGTGTTCCTTAGCAGGCACCTCCTACACCTTCCCATGCTGTTCTCCCCGTGTGTGTGTCTGTGTCTGTTTTCTCTCCGTATACGAACACCAGTCACGGTGTTCGTCACCCTCCTGATCCAGTACGACACCATTCTAACTAATTACATCTGCAAAGAGGTCATATTCTGAAGATCTAGACAGACCACAATTAGGGAGAGGCACTATTCAATCCAGTATAATATGCAAAATATGCAAAAATTAACTGTCCCCCAGCCGCTATTTACATAGCTGAGAACCTTGACACCCATGGGTTTCCATCTCAGCTACTCATTAGACTAGATTCCGACTGAATTGGCTCTGGAGGGGGCTTAGACATTGTTTTCAATTATTCCAGTGGTTCTAATGAGCAGCTTGGAAAACCACCAAGGAATGTCATTAAAACCACCAGGAATGTCATTTACTATTATCATTATATCCCTATCATTATCATTATCATTATGTCCCTAATCCTAATGCAATTGGTAACATTTATCAGACATTTAATATATCTCAGCACTGAGTAAAGTACTCTATTTTATTTCAAAGATATCATCATCTCAATCCTTACCCTCATTTTATAGATGGCAACACAGAAGGTCAAAGAGATTAAGAACACAGGGCTAGCAGTGGTAGACAACCAGATGGCTGACCCCAGCCTTGTGGCTCCTCTGCTCTTAGACGAGCACAAATGCAGAGACTTTCATCGTCCTCTGGTCTTAGACATCCTAAGTTATGTACAGAAATCATAAAACACTTTAAGATGAGTAACTGCACATCTTCTCTACAAAGAAATAAAATGGTTTGAGCTTCTAAGATTGGAGAGTGAGTGGCGGAGCATAAGTTAATAAACCACCAGGAGCTATTACTATTAGAGTAATTTCAGTTTTGCATTTTTCTTAATTTCACAAGCCCAGACAAAAAGCTGTGCACTTCAAGAACATCTTTCCATTATATTTGGAGGTTATCTGATTAGCCATACCTGAAGGCATGGCTACTGTCACCCTTGGAGGACAGCTTAGGTGACAGCTTGTATGAGCCTTTTCTCACAGATGGTGCCTCTTCATGCCAGGTGATGTGGCATGCCAGGTGTTCTAGGCGACCATGGCAGATGTTAGGTTTCCTCTCCTGGTCTTGCTCTCATCTTCCTGGAATCTTGTTCTGTCTTGGAGCCAGAACATCTGCTCTGGGCCTTTCCATTTGCAACTTTGCAGATTCTTCCTCTGTCCTCTGGAACTTCCTCCTCCCTCTGTTCTGAAATCTCTTGATGTCTCTGGTTTCCTGAGAAAGAAACTCCCACTCCTGGGATTTGCATGGCACTCCCTGTTGGGTGGAGGCAGTTCCTTAGCTTCAAATTGGAGCTTGACACTCCCATGTGCTGTAAGCAAACCCAAACCTATTGGCATTCATGCGTTTGTGCCTTGGGCTGCCCATCACTCTGCTCGAATACCTTCCCCCTCCCCCTTTTTTCCTTCTAAGTCCAGCTCATTATTGAAGAATCTAATTATATCCCACCTTCTTCACGTATCTGACTGCTTTGGACCTACCAGTCATTTCTTTTTCTGAGCCTGTCCTGCATTTTATAGTTAATCCCTTTCAGCAACACATTTGCCTCACATATGTTGACCTTGGCTCTCTAAACTACATAATATAGGAATGCAAGCTGGTGCAACCACTCTGGAAAACAGTAGGGATTCCTCAAAAAGTTGAAAATAGAACTACCCTATGACCCAGCAATCACACTACTGGATATTTACACTAAAGACACAAAGGTAGTGATCCGAAGGTGCACATGCACCCAAATATTTGTAGCAGCAATGTCCACAATAGCCAAACTGTGGAAAGAACCTAGATGTCCATCAACAGATGAGTGGATAAAGAAGATGTGGTATATATACACAATGGAATACTATGCAGCCATCAAAAGAAATGGAATCTTGCCATTTGCAATGATGTGAATGGAACTAGAGGGTATTATGCTGAGCAAAATAAGTCAATCCGAGAAAGACAACTATCCTATGATCTCCATGATATGAAGAATTTGAGAGGCAATGTGGGGGGCTTGGGGGTGTAGGGAAGGAAAAAATGAAACAAGATGGGACCAGGGAGGGAGACAAACCATAAGAGACTCTTAATGTCACAAAACAAACTGAGGGTTGCTGGGGGGAGGGGGTAGAGAGAGGGTGGTAGGGTTATGGATATTGGGGAGGGTATGTGCTATGGTGAGTGCTGTGAAGTGTGTAACCCTGGCGATTCACAAACCTGTACCCCTGGGGCCAATAATACATTATATGTTAATAAAGAATAATTTTTTTTAAAACTACATAATAAGCTCCTCACAGAGGCAGACACAAAGTGTACAAATCACTGGTCTTCTCTGAGCCTCATCTGTCTACACACACCACTGGAAGCTTCTGTAAATACCTAATGATTAGTTCTTACAACTGCAGTTTATTGTGATGGTTTGTACATGTCAGAAAATCATTAACTGTTTGACAGTAAGATGCCCATATAGGGCCACTTAGGTAGCTCAGTCGGTTAAGTGTCTGACTATTCCAGCTGACCTTATTTCAGCTCAGGTCGTGATCTCAGGGTCGTGAGACCGAGCCCTGCATTGGCTTCCACACTCAGCACGGGGTCTGCTTAAGATTCTCTTTCTCTTTCTCTGCCCCTCCCTGCCCTGCTCACACTCTGTCTCTCTCTCTCTTTTTAGAGAGAGAGAGAGAAGAAGAAAAAAGATGCCCATATAAGTGATCAGATCATATTAAAGAAATTTTCATTATGACTGGAATTACTAATGATATCCTTTCCCCTCATGGAAGCCCAGCCCACATCATTTCTTTATGATGACAATAAATTTTAACCATTATTAGGCTCTGTTACGGTGGCTTGGTGTTGACTTGCAATGGAACCTACCCATGGAGATCGATGCGTAATTGGCCAATGCTAAATGTAGCCTGGGGCACCCCATACCTGACGTCAAACCAAAGGCACACATGCAGATTTGAATACTGATGAAGAGTTTAATGGCCACTAATTTCAAACTGAAAGTTGATTAGGAATGGTTTGATTGAGAGCTCTTCCTTAGAAGATAGGAACAAAGGCATATATGTCTGGTCATTTGACATCAGAGACATCCCTTTCTCTCTCCCACAGCAGTATGAACAACTAATGAGTACTATTCCTCATGGATATGACTAGAGTCAGATAATGTGTTGTACTCTAACCTTAGACCCTCTTACCTGACAGTTTGTTCCATAGACATCTGTGGAAAAGCCAGCCTCTGTGTCCCCTCTCTGTGGCTTAAGGAGTAGGCACGCCCCCTCCAGAGTTTCTAAGTTTTTTTTCACGCCTGCATTATTTTTACCTTGCTTATTACCTTTGACCTTTGTATACTGGAGGTATTCTGTTGCTCTAGTCTTAAGGATAATCTGGAAATCAAAACTTTAACATGTATCTAACAGTAACTTGTCCCAGCATTTTATCATTATAGCTCAAATTAACATAATGTCTATTTGGATTGTAACAACTAGGAAAAGCTGAGAAATACCCCTGGTTAGAAGCCTTTCAAGAGTATCTGATTAGGCTGGAGTTGTGCTTTCTGTAAAGTGAAGCAGTGTAATCCTTCCAGCATTACACGAAGAGTTATTTGAGTGTTTTATCCTATGGGCTTTCTGCTTATGCCAAGCGGAGTAATTCCTTTTGTGTAAAAGTGATTTTGAAGATTAGGAATGAACAGAATGGGTACACATGGATTCATGAGTATTTAAAAATAATTTTTAGATGTCTTTGCATGTACACACTTAAAAAATAAAAAGGAGATATCTCACTTGTTCTTGATAAATTGCCTTAGGAGAAAGACATAAATGCTTGTGTCCTTGATTGAGAATTTGGTGAGTCTGACAAGAGGTAGGTTTTAGGTCTCTCTGGGAACTACAACAAACCTTTAGTACCTTATTTCAGGAAAAAATCCTTAGCCTATGAAGCTCATGGTCTTCACTGCCTGTTAACCTCTCTTTGAACATGAAAACATATTACAGACCCAGAGCTATTGCCATAGCAGGCAATGAGCTCAGAGCTGATCAGAAGTGCCAGACCCAAGAGGTGGTGGTCTCCCTCCTGGATGTATGAGTAAGAGCCAAAACCAAGCCACTGAATCCTTGTGTCTGCTATATTGGTCCCTGTACTGGAAACACAAATGTGTGTTTGTGTGTGTGCACATTTCCTTACATGTACATAATTCAAGTTAATTTATTTTGTACTTTGATAGATAGCATGCTCCCAGTCATAAAGCCAGAAACCAGGCTAGGTATTTCAGGCAGGAAGGGATTTAGTAAAAGGATCTGGATTGAGTTGCTTTGGAAGGCTCGTAAAGCACAGAGGAGAGAGATCAAGAAGGACAGCACCTGCAGAGCCCTTGCCCTGCCCTGCCCTTGCCCTGTTACCCCAGGCATTACGAAGCCAGGATCCCTTTGCTCCCATGTGGATGGGGAGTGGTTAGAAACGCTGACTGACCTCTACAGCCACCAGGCACTGTTGTCACTGCCACTGTTAGAGCTGGAACTGCTACCACATCCAGAAGCAGAATCACCACTACCTCCTTCTTGTTTTCTGATCTTGCACTTAGTCTTCCCTCCCCCACTAGCAGAACCTGAATAGAACCTTGCTGGCAAGGCATTCTGGGAAATGTAGTTTCCACACCTCCAGCCCCTGGGCTGCAGAACAAAACACAGAGAGCTGACAGTATGTAGCCCAGATGGCATCATAGTATTTTAGATAATGTTATTGCAGAACTTTAACCACTTGGATGTTTATTTTCAGTTAAAACATGAAAAATATTTATTTTAATATGAAGTATAAAAAATTCTTTTTGACAGTTTATCTTATGGGAGAATGAAAAAGATAATCAGTTTTATGTTAAAGAATATTTTGTGTATTTAAAGACTATGGGAGGGATATTTTAATTCATACAATTCAAAAGCAGCTGAACAAATGCATCGAAAGGATAGCCTTTGCTGGGCCTCACTATGTCATCAATGAAAAGCTTTCCTGCCTCCCTGGCTAATCTGAAGTACAGCTGGAGGAGGCAAATTCTGCTCTTTGAGAATTTCTATTTGACACTGGCTGCTACTTTTCTGAAGCAAAATGTTTTCTCTGGCAGTTAAATTGCCTGTTTGGTTTCTGAGATATGATATACTTTTATTCTTAGTGCTTTTTTTTTTTTATTCTTAGTGCATTCTTTCATGTGTTTGTTTTTATGAAGTCTGTATCTTAATTCCAGTGTAGTTAACATACAGTGTTATGTTACTGTCAGGTAGACAATATAATGGTTCAGCAGTTCATACATCGCTGGTACTCAACATAACAGGTGCCCTCCTTCATCACCATCACCTATTTCCCCCATCCCTCCACCCATCTCCCCTCTGGTAACCACCGGTTTGTTCTCTAGACTTAAGAGTTTGTTTCTTGGTTTGTTTCTTGGTTCTCTCTCTCTCTCTTTTTGTTTTGTTTCTTAAACTCCATATATGAGTAAAATCATGAGGCATTTGTCTTTCTCTGATTGACTTATTTCGCTTACCATTATACTCTCTAGCTCCATCCATGTTGTTGCAATTGGCAAGATTTCATTCTTTTTTATGGCTGACTAATATTCCGTTGTGTATGTATACCACATCTTTATCCACTCACCTATCGATGGACTTGGACTGCTTCCATAGTTTGGCTATTATAAATAACGTTGCAATAAACATAGGGGTTTATATATCCTTTTCAATTAGTGTTTTTGGATTTTTTGGGTAGATACACAGTAGTGAATTACTGGATGAAAGGGTAGTGCTACTTTTAACTTTTTGAGGAACCTCCACACTCCTTTCCACAGTGGCTGCACCAGTTTGCATTCCCACCAAGAGGGTTCCTTTTTCTTTACATCTTTGCCAACACTTGTTTCTTGTGTTTTTTATTTTAGCCATTCTGACAGGTGTGAGGTGATATCTCACTGTAGTTTTGATTTGTATTTCCCTGATGATGAGTGATGTTGAGCATCTTTTCATGTGTCTCTTGGTCATCTGGATGTCTTCTTTCTTTCTTCCTTTATTTTGGATGTGTGTTCATGTTTTCTGCTCATTTTTATAATTTTAAAAAAAATTTTTAAAAGATTTATCTATCTGAGAGAGAGAGCTCAGGGGAAGGGGCAGAGGGAGAGAGAGAAGCAGACTTTCCTCTGAATGGGGAGGCTGACGTGGGGCTCAATCCCACAACCCTGAGATCATGATCTCATCTGAAGTCAGACGCTTAACTGACGGATGCATCCAAGTGCCCCCCGTGTCTTCTGCTCATTTTTTAAATTGGATTATTTGTTCTTGGGTTTTGAGTTTTATAAGTTTTATGTATATTCTGGGTATTAACCCTTTATTGGATATGTAATTTGCAAATATCTTCTCCCATTCTGTAAGTTGCCTTTTAGTTTTGTTGATTGTTTCCTTCACTGTGCAGAAGCTTTTTATTTTGATGAAGTCCTAGTAGTTTATTTTTGCTTGTATTTTTCTTGCCTCAGGAGACACATCTACAAAAATGTTGCTACAGCCGATGTCAGAGAAATTACTGCCTGTGTTTTCTTCTAGAATTTTTATGGTTTCAGGTCTCATGTTTAGGTCCTTAATCCATTTTGAGTTTATTTTTGTATATGGTGTAAAAAAGCCATCCAGTTTCATTCTTTGGTATGTGGCTGTCCTCTAATTGCATTCCCGATACATTTAATTCCAATGGGAAATTATTTCAGATAATTAATCGTCTGCAAGTTTACTTAAAATAAAATTGTTATGCCCTGAGAAAGCTGTACCTAAATGGATGATAAAACTCCTTTAAATCACCACAGTTCCGGGGGCGCCTGGGTGGCTCAGTGGGTTAAGCCACTGCCTTCAGCTCGGGTCATGATCTCAGGGTTCTGGGATCGAGTCCCACATCGGGCTCTCTGCTCAGCAGGGAGCCTGCTTCCCTCTCTCTCTCTCTCTCTCTCTCTCTCTCTCTGCCTGCCTCTCTGCCTACTTGTGATCTCTCTCTGTCAAATAAATAAATAAAATCTTAAATCACCACAGTCCCTACTAACGTGTGTATATGCAAGGTCTTTTTTACTTTTTTAATCTCTGTAAGTCTTTCCAGCAACTCTGTGAGGTGGGCTAGCTACTAATGCTCCTGTTTTTTTCCAGCTATGTTAAGTGACAGATTATTAGCCGTAAGACAAGAAGTTGGGTTCCGTAAATAAGTGTGACAGTTTGCTTATGAATGTGTATCTACTAATGGTCTTCAAGCTGGGGTGAGCTTGCCATTTGGAGGTACACAAAGACAGTCACAGGGTGGAGTGTCAGGGTACTTTGAAGGGAATCCATTGCCAAGAGCCTCAGCTCATATAGGTCCAAAATGGATCTTCCTGAGTACAATGAAGATACAGGTCCTTTTTCCTAATGAGCTTCTCCCACTTTGCTAAAGGAATCCTACCTCTCTCCTGCCCCTCTGTGATGCACCAACCCGAGGCTTAAAAACCTGTGGGGAACCAAACAACAGGACAGTTTGGATTGGTTTGGGTACTAAGAAGGTAATGAAGAAAGTAAATTACCTTAGTGATTTGATTAAACAACTTTTTGTAAGTGTGGTGGTTTCCTCTTCCTTCCATGTTGCAAAATTATAGGAGAACTTAAATGGCCTGTGAGTTAACAGAAAAGTAAAACTAATTTTGATGATAGATGGCTGTGTGAGTATCAGCACGTACCTGAGAAGGAGCCAGAAGAACTGAATGATGTTGCTTTAACTGAACTCTCTCCGTTCTCATTAATTTACTTATACAAACAAGTTTTTCTGGCACACAAATTTTTAAAACTGAAAAAGGGGAACAGAATTGATGTTTAGCTTTAACTGGTTCTGGTAATAAACAATGTCCCTCTGCAGATTACACGAACTAGCTGGAAAACCCCAGCCTTTCTTAACATTCTTCTAGAAATACAGAGGTACATTTCCAACAAGATGTTATTCCCGTGCAATAAATCTTTTTCAAAATTCCTCATGTTTTGTGTTTTCGTCCATTGTGGTCTAATAACTGTAATTATAACCCAATGAGAAAGGACGCGGATATTTAGAGACAATGTCACGGGGAAATTTTTTTTAATTGAATGTCAATTTATATACATAATTTTTATGCACAGGAGTATTTATTTACCTCACCATTAATGCAATACACATTAATGCAAAATACAATAAAACATTTCTACTTATAATATTAGGATGTAAGTATGTGGGAATAAAAATAAGAATTCAAAGAGAAAAAACAGTTGACTTCAGATTGAGAATATTGAATAGCTTGCTTTTATAAGGTGATGGTGGGTGGCCGAGGGCTCCAGTATTGGATACAGTGAATTACATCTTTGGCTGTTATTGAAACTGACAAAACATTTATATATCAATATAAAAATATGCATGTGATACATTTTAAAGTTTTAAGGAGTGTTCGGGCAGATGTTTAATGATCATTGACTGGGACAGAAGATCAGGTGTCTTGAGGATAAGCAGGGTCACATAGCTCCTGTGTATTTGCTTTGTTTTCACAGTTTGACCTCGTGTGTGCCAATGCTTGGATGCTGGACCTCACACAAGCCGTCCTAAACCTCGGCTTCTTGGCTGGAGCCTTCACCTTGGGCTATGCTGCAGACAGGTAGGCACAGGTGTGATAGCCATTGACAGCACTAGAACATGATGCACACATGTGGAGGTGGAAATGTTTGATGTTAACCATTAGAAAACAATTTCTGCTAAACTTGAAAAAAGTCTTAATTTTACTACTTGTGACATTCATGCTTATTTGGTTGGACTAATTCTCTCCTTGTTCAACTCCATCTCCTTACTCCTTGAACTGCACAAATGGACGGGGCGGCTCCCAGTGGGTCTACAGGCATCTGAATGGAAACCCACACCAGAAAGGCAGTCACTTCATCGTGGGGCAGAAGGCTGGCTGGCCAAACACTGGAGAGTCGATTCTGGGTGTTTCCACAGCCTGATTAATTTAGCCAGAGTCTGCACTTTCCAAATATGTTTCATTTAATGTTTTTTTAAATAAATCCTCGTATATTTTATTCTGCAAGTTAAAAATCCTGCAAAAGGAGTTTTTCCAAAGCCCATTAAAAGAATTTTATCTATCATTTAATATTCATAAATATACCGGTTAATGGCAGACAAGGTAAGTGTGTATACTGAGGATAGTCATGCTTTTTATTCAAATATTCCTGTTTGAAACATTATTTTTTTTGTTTGAAACATTATTGATGTTGGTTATTGTATTCATTCTATTCCTTTATCCCAATTCTAACTATGAAAATATGTGCAGTGATTTAATTATTCCTTCTCTGTCCCTTGGGACAGGAGTAGGAAGCTTTGGCTATTGGCCATGTCTGGCTAATTGTCGCTCTGGTCAGGCTAGCCCAGCCAGGTGGGTCCTTGTGACCATGCTCGCAGTGGGCAGTGCTGAGGGTATGTCTTGGAGAACTGCCCACTGCCACTGATTAGCTCATTGGAGACAATATAAAAGCCCCAAATGCTTTAGCCAATAGATGGTCTGCGTGTAACCAGAGCAGGACTTCAGAGTGGGTAGAACCTTGGTTTCCTCTTCTGTTCCTTCATCTCTCAGTTTTCTCTTGCAGCCCCTGACTCCCTCTTCTGCATGTGACTTTCTCCTCTCTCCTTCTCTCCTTCTCTCTCTCTTCTTTCTCCTGTTTCTCTCTCACAATCAGCAAACATATTCTCCAAAGAAAAATAACTCAACTAAAGGAGGGAGGGCTTTTCCCTTCTGTGTCCCAGCAGGGGACTGAGTGGTTGTCCTCAGAGATGACTCAGCGCTTTGGAGAGGAGGACAGTCCTATGAACGAGTTTGCCTCACTGCCGGCCAGCCATCCGTCAGCTCCTTCTCTTCTTCATGTCGTTGAAGGAAAGGACAAGAAACAATTTAATAGACCACATAGCTAAGAGAGGACAGTGTAGGAAGGACAGACGGTGAATTTCAAAACCTAGATAAACCAGAACTACTTCTGTCTCCACTCCACTGACCAAAGCAAGATGCTGCATATGTGAATTTGGTGGCCATTTCTATGGGAAAATGTTTTTTTTCCCAAATCTCTGAAAGGTCATGGATAACAGACTTCCACCAGCCAAGAATTTGGCACAACTATACCGAACCACCTAATATCAGAATCCCAGAATATGGCGCATAATGATGTGTGCCCCTCGTCTATGCTTCTAACCATAGTTATGCAAATGGTGAGGATAAAATGCCGAACTTAGGAACAGTTCACGTTGTTCCTGAAGTTCATAGTTTGTAAGGAGCTAGACATCAGCATCTCATTTGAGCCTCTACACCCTCATTGTAGAAGGGGTGGGGGGGCAACCCACAAGCAAACGAGCAAAATCTGAGTCTTGGATTGTTGAAGGCATGGACCCAAGGTTGCACAACTGGCTGTTGATTGAGCCAAAACTGAAGCCTGGGCCTGGAGTCTTCTCCCTTTCCCCTTCCCACCCCACTTACAAAAATGCTATAAAGTGTTCAGGCTGTGCCCCTGGGGGCACTGGACGTGATGGAGAGCGGTATCTTTCTGGAAACTGCAATCCCAAAGATTGCATTCTGTGCCTTACATTTTGTCATGTCATTTCAGACACACATGTTCTTACTTGTCCTGGTTTTGCTATAAAACAAAATGTAGAATTTTCAACAATCCTGTACCTGGTAGTAATGCAGTCTTAAAATTTTTGTTGTACTTAAACCTCTTTTAACAACACTTCTAATGATAGTCTTTCTCATTGTGTCGAAGGAAACGTTGAAGGTGACTTCTTCCTCTCTCTTTCTCAAAAAGGTACGGCAGACTCGTCATTTACCTAATCTCCTGTTTCGGTGTCGGCGTCACCGGTGTTGTGGTGGCATTTGCACCCAATTTCCCTGTGTTTGTGGTCTTCCGCTTCCTACAAGGTGTGTTTGGAAAGGGGACATGGATGACCTGCTACGTGATTGGTAAGACATTGCTACGCCTCAGTGTCTCTGTGACAGCCAGGGGCAGGTGGTTGGGCGGTGCCGGCCAGTCAGCCCTCCTGGGGCTCGTATGTGGAGGCTTGGCGGCTGCCACAGTAATGATCTCTGCAAATAAGAAGGTGTGGGGGTGAGATTCTGACTCTTGGGAAACTAAACACCACCTTGCCAAATATGGAATATCACAAAGTTCTTGGCTGAACCAACCACTTTCTAGCATGGCCATACCACTAACACCTTACTGCTTTGCTGTATCAGAGTTCAATTTTTATAAAAATTTCAGCGGTTCTTAAAACGCTTTTAATATGCATTTTCTGTGTATTTCTGTGATAGGGTTTGAGATGACATTCCTGTGTTCTCAAATACTGTTTCTTAATTCTACTCCTTTTGCTCAAGTGGAGAACTTTTTCCCGTGAAGGAGATCTGACCTAAAAACGTAACTAGAAAGTTTGACCTTCAGGGTATGAAAGAAAGAAAAACTTTCCATTGCTCTTTGCTCATTTTACTGAGAAAAGTCCTGGCTGCTACTTTGGTTCTGTCTCTAGTGAGGTTCAGGACCAGCTACCTACTCTGAGGGTCACGGCGGACTTGTGAGTAGGGAGATGAAAAGCTTGTTTTTGATTATTGCTCCGGATCATTAGGCTTCTAGTCCTTTTCATGACTGCTAGACAGTCCATCCCCAAGCAGTGCCCACTTTGGGGACCCTCTGAAGATCTTTTTACAGGGAAAGAGAGAGAGTGCTGGGAGGTTGCCTGTCGCCGGATGGGGCAGAAGGGATAACTTTGGAATGTGAAGTGTTTTTAAGGAAATTTTTAAAGTTGTGATCTTAGGGCACCACTAAGGTAGCACATCCCAGGATGGTCAGAATAGAATGAATGACAAATAGAAAAGGGTAAGTTTGGGGGGATAGAGGTGGGAGAAGGTATGCAGTAAAATCCCCCATGTGATTTTTAAAGAAATATCACATAAATGGAAAGTCCAACGCGGTGGGGAGAATTATCATTTAGTAGAAACTATGTGGTGATCTTGAAAAAATTATTTGTAGGATTATAATGCTCATAAATGCTTACAAATAATCTCCTAAGGAAACTACAATAGGCAAATCTTGTGCTCGCTTCGGCAGCACATATACAATAGGCAAATCTTTAGAACTACCGTGATAGAAAGCCAGCCAGTTGGTTCTAGTTCTGTGTTGATAAAATAGTCATCACTTAAGCTTTCCTAAAACCAATACATACGTTCTTTGCGTACCCAGAAGAGTGCTGGCCTGGGTGTGTGGGATGAGCGTGGCCCACGCTCGCCGATAACTGCCAGAGGAGAGGGTGAGCAGAAAGCATGGTGCCGGCAGCACGTATGGAAGCCTTGGTACCTTTAAGAGTTTGGTAGCATTCTAGCAATGCCAATGGATATGACAGATGTAATGTCTCTGTTTGTTTATTTTGGAGCTGATGTTCAGCTTCCCTAACCTCTGTGTTTGTTTTCCTTCAGTAACAGAAATAGTAGGTTCAAAGCAAAGGAGAATTGTGGGAATAGTGGTCCAAATGTTCTTCACCCTTGGAATCATAATTCTCCCCGGAATTGCCTACTTTATCCCAAATTGGCAAGGGATCCAGCTAGCCATAACGCTGCCCAGCTTTCTCTTCCTCCTTTATTACTGGTAAAGTGGTTTTGGTCATTATTGAATTTATTCTTATTCCAAAGAATTGTAGAGTCTGCACTTCTAAACCACCATGAAAATGAAAGCAACCAAGATTTCCTAACATCTCCAGAGTGACTATGGGCTTTGAATATGTCTAGAGAATTGAGAATTTATAGAGATTATTATTTGACTCATTGTTGTTATTAAAATAAATTAACAAAGTATCCAAGCAGAAAATCTAAATAAAGCATTAATCATGTTTTGTTATTTTGTAATATCTTCTCGAACACTATAAGGCAACATACCATATCTGCCAATATTTCAACATGCAAATTAAATGCAACAAAATTGATTTGCTTCTCTGTGTGTTCTATTAAGCAAATTAATATTCTTTGGGAATCTCCTGAGGAATATGAAAATGTTAAGAGCATGAGGAAATTAGGTTATCAGAAAAGTACAGGTTATATGCATTTGACTCTTATTGTAGTGAATGTATTTTGATCATTCCTCTCATTTAATTTTAATATATGGGGCAATCAGTTTACATGAATTGGGTCTTCATCTTTTCCTAAATGCTCATTAAATCCCAGCTATTTTCATAATGTGTAACCGAGGACACTGTGTTCTAGGACAGCCTGGTTTTACAAGACCAATGCAGTATTGATTATTTTTATTATGACCAATGATTCAGTTATCAAGCGAGCATTTTTCCCTTCCATTATAAAATTTTTGAGATAATTTATATTGCAGAGAGCCTATTCTAAACTCTCAGAATCTCCTAAACTTGTACCTAATCACAAGATCCATTTTGATAGAGAAATTCAAGTCATTAACTTTTAGGTGTTGAAATTACTAGATAAAACTCAAAAAAGTCCTCTTCTTGCCAGGGTGGTTCCTGAGTCTCCCCGATGGCTGATTACACGGAAGAAAGGAGATAAAGCATTAAAAATCCTGAGGAGCATTGCCAAGTGCAATGGGAAATATCTCTCACCAAATTACTCGGAGGTAATCTTACTTATTACTAGTCATAAGCATTATTAAAGTGGGTGAATTGATTTGTCTCTAATGTACATATTATCAAAGAGTTGATTAAATCATTTTTAGTTTGGCTTTAAAAAGGGAGAAAAGAAAAACCTTTGGGAAGAATCACAAGGGGCATTCAAGAAGACATGGTTGTGAGATTGTGACAGCACCAGAGTGAAGGCCAGCTGGTCCCTTGGTCCATGTTTCAATAGTTGCACCACGTTCCTTGAATAATTACACTTACTGTACATTTACTTACTATGGCCCCGTACTATGAAGTCATTCATTCATCTTAATTTGCACAAACTGTACATCTTTTCTTGACATTCAGGATAGTCTAAAGATTTGTCTATAAATGTAATCTTGGAAATACTATTTGTTTGGATGAAAGCGTGAGCAATGATGTACTATTCAGTCTTCAGACCTACACATGCTGCCGGCCTACCTGCCCCCGCTCCCTCATTTTCTTCCTCCATTTTTTTTTCTTCTTCTTTTCCCCAGCAAAGGCTTTTTTAATGTTTCTGTACCACTACACTAAGAGAAATGAGGGACTCAAGTTCATTCTTTGCTCTTGGGAAGATTTGCTATTATGCCTTTGAAGACATAGAGATATATCTGAGGCCACACCTGAATAATTAGAGAATAATACATAAAAATATATGGCAAAGTTTTACTGCAAAGATGGAGTAACAGAAGGATTATTATAAAATGATTATTAGAGAACAATTTTTGGAAGATATGAATCTTTGACGAAAACCTTGAGGAATGTTAGGTGCTAACATCAATTTTTTTGTTCCACTCAGCTGGTTTTGATAGAACATTCTGATTTAAAAAAATAAGCTTTGTTAGTTTTCTTGTCACATCCCAACCTCCCAGAACTTGGCCAGAGAGATTTGGATTTTTACCTTTTTCCTTCACTCTTATATTCAGTGGCAAGTGGTAACCTCTGTATTTACAGAGGTTTCAACTGATCAGTTGACATTGGATTATAAGGATATACCTTGGGGTTTACAGATCATACATACACAATGCAGTAAAGGTAAAACATGATCTGTTTTAACCATGAAGATGAGTCGATCCTTGTTCTTTGAGCATATTTGGGCTGTGGATTCCTTTTACGGAAAAATATCCTGCTGCCTTCTGCCCTTGGTCTCATCACATTAACCTTAATCTTCACAACTGGATCAAATGTATGATAATCTGCCCTCAGTTTAATAGTCAAATAAATATTTTTGCTTTTCGTTCGGCAGTATCCTGAAGATATTACACGCATAGTCCCCGAGCTAAGCGTATGTCAGATCCACATCAAGGTTTTAAAAATAGAGAAAAAAACAGTGTGTGCCGATGGCTTAGGAAGGCAAATAAATACCACTTAACTAGGCATGTGGTGTGTTGTCGTGAGTACAGCTGAGTGGCCACGGGATGATTCCCAGAAGCAGCTGCTCTTACGTCCCCGGGTGTCTGGTTCAACGCTGCTCCCCTACACCCACAGACCCACTTCTAATTCACAAGCACTCTAGAGACATTTCAGCGGGGAAGCAGTTCAAGGCTCGACATGGTTGTGCTCGTGAAAGATCATGAACTGTGGATCCCGTGGCCTCCAAGACGTGTTAACTCTGGTTTTAAGCAGTTACATGATCCCCATTTGAAAGTCAGGTTTGAAGTCAAACATGAGTTTCTCTTGGGAGTTCAGCACCCGAGCCACCACTATCCCTGATGATTCCATACTGTGATGGGCTGATAAACCTCTTCGTTCTTTAGTCTATAGGTTCCTGTTCTTTTCTTTTCCTTGCAACCTTGGGGGTAAAGAATGCTAGGGTTTCTTTGTTGCTTTTTTTCTGTAGACTTTTCTGCAGTCTAAATTGGGGTTAATTATATCCTTAGGATCCTTTAACATGACCCTCTGTCTCTTGTGTTCCCTGTCAGTTGGCAGGTAGATCTAGAGGTAAATCAGGTTTAGATGTGATACTTTAGGCAATCCTCCTTCGTAACTGACTTAGTACCTTTCCATTAAGAAACATCTCATGTCCTCCCGTCTCTTCTTCTGTGGTGTAAGCTGCCATGGATCATTGTTGCCTGCATTTATTAATTCATCAGAAGTTGCAAATGACAATATTGATAATATTCCCACTTTATCATTATGTCTTCATTTGTTACTGGAATACTTACATAAAGACTAACTTCTCCCATCATTTGTTTGGTGACTCTGAGATACAGTTCTTACAGGAAAGGCAGGATACGTGTGTAATTCTTTCTTTCTTTCCAAAATAATGAGTTGGTTCCCTGCATTCTCCAACAGTAATCAGTGACATGTGTGTTGTGGGGGTTTTTGAAGCCTCCTTCTGAATGCCTGGATTTAAACCTATAATTCACTCTTTCACAGGTTTTGTTATTATCCTTATTGGTGCTCAAATTGCCCCATCTTTGGACCAAGAAGTCTCCTCTTTGATGGTTCTGGGGTCCCTCTGCCACACCCCTAGGAGTTCCAGAAGGCTTCTTTGCTTCTTAGAACGATGATATTTTCCAGGCTTATCTTGTAGGGTCTTACTCTTGGAATCACCTACTTCTCAAAGGGTGCTTTGAGTTTTGGACCTATCCATCTTCAACTTTTTAAACTGTAGAACATAAGCAGAAAAGCAAAGTATTATCTTCAAAAAGAGAAGGAATTAACATTTCAGTTTAAAACCCCTTGCTAATAGCAGAAGTCAGTCAAATTATAGGCTAAACCATGATTTTCTATTTCAGGGATCCCAGTGTTCCCACAAAGAAGAAGAATGTGCAAATTACCTCTTTACAGTACTCAGAAGTACTGACCAATAGTGCAGGCATTGCACCCCAATGCCAGAACCAGTCCTATTATGACTTCTGCATACCACTATCAATTACTCACTTTTGGTGACTCAACTAACTAATTGACCACATCAATGTTAGGGTCGTCTTGAAACCTTGTGTCTATATAGTCACTTCGAACCTTCTGCATCCTTTGCTGCCTTACCTGGTACCCCCGCTTCTGGATATAACCTCAAGGGCTCCCATGCTCAAGGCTAATTATCCAGTGCTCTGCCTGCACTTGTCATAGAACCTCTTTTCAATAAATCATGACTTTTGAGAGAAGTTATTATCATGTAAGTTATCACGTCCTCCAAGACCGGTCCAATCCCACCTCATCCTACGTGTTGATCACCACATCACAGAAGGCTAGAAGGAAGTGGAAAGGATCTGCTTGATGCACATGGGAGGCCTAGCAGTGATACTGTCTTCCTTAGCCACCTCCCAACCCCAGCCTTTTCCATCCCTGGTACCACAGATCCTCGTCTATTTTAGGGGGGATCGAAAGCCCTAGCTTAAAATGATGCTCTCTTTTACAAAAGAGAACCTAAATTCACCACAATCTTGGGCGAAACCAGTCCCCTGGGCTTTGCGAATGGAAGGAGGATATGGGAAGAAATAGGTATGATGGATTTCATTGCAACATTCAACCAGGTGGGTTATTCTGAGGTTGGCCGCCCAGCAAATAATCTCAGTTATATTTCATATGGATGTTACTCGTTTCATGGGTGAATAAACTCTGGATGTTTGTCTCACTTGTCTCTAGGCTTCCATTTGCCAAAATTCCCAGCTAGCTTCTGACTTTGTTGAAGCCACAGCTAGAAGCTAGAAACACAGGTGATGAGAACGTCAGGCTCTCTGACTATACCAACTATTATTCCCTGTAACTATTATTCCCTGATGAGAAAAGTCCAAAAATGTAAAATCAATGCAAATGAGGCAGGTGGGTGGAACTTAGAGGAAGTTGAAGAAATACAGAAACATGGAAAGAATCGAAGTGTATGGAAACTGGAAAGAATCGAGTGTCAAACACTAGGCAGTGACCCAATGCAGAAGGACACTTAGCTTAGATATGTGCACGGGAGCCTTTGCAATGTTTAAGGCACACTTGAAAAAATAAAAACAAACTATTAGCAGGTCGACAGTCCTTACAGCCCAGGCACAACTGTAGCACAGCAGTGTGTCCTGAGGCCTCCAGAGCATCCACAGGCATCCTCTGACCCGGGGAGCATGTTAGTGATGGCACTGGTTCCTGCCGTGGTGGTCCCCACAAATTTGTTCATAAGGTGAAGTTCGTTCATGTTGCAGTTAAGTTTTTCCTCGGCATCAGTTTGACGTTACTTCCTCCCTGTTACCTGGAGTGCTCTGGTTCTTGCCTCACACCTAGTAAGTTACCAATCAATCCGACTTTCCATGCTCACCTGGCACCGTGTGTATGATTGAACAACGCATCGCATGATGATGCTGGTCTGAAGAGATGGCCATTGCCCTAAAAACTGAATGTGTATTTCTCAAAGTTGATGAGAAAGTGGGCAAGTATTTAAGAGTGCTCAGGCTTTTGACTGTAGTAGACTAGATCTCTGGTAAGTAGTGGAGAGCTGGGGTTGTTGCTCAGGGACCTTGCCTCATCGTGACTTGGTACTGTGACAGATGCATTCTTCTTCCCAGATCTTCAAGCCTCTTTGTAGGAGGATCCCACACCCCCTCTCGTGGCCGTGGGACTCACAGCAGTGCGCCTCTGCAGGCAGGTAGATTTTCTCCACTGAGTCAGGCTCAGCCTTCTGACTTGCTGGCCTGAGGTACCAGTTCAGAGCAGAAGCTATAAAGGCATCATGCATTTCTGACAGCTCTCTTGCCCTTTCCATCTCCCACAAGAATAGCATACCCTAAATTGGTGGTGTTCCTTCAGCATGGGTCTCGGAATGAGAAGAGCCACAACTTGGAACAGAGTTGCAGAGGCTGACCTAGAGTGGCCATGTGGAACGTGGCCAAGAAATAACTGTTTTCTCAGTGAACTGCAGTCTGCTAAAAGTGTGTTTCAGAGATTGGAGGGTGTTTGTTTTTGTGGCCAAAGCTAACAAATATAGCTGATCCTAACAGCATTGTTTCAATTGTCAGGGTAGGATTTAGTGATTCAACACATTTTTAGTTGTTGAGGTGACCGAGGAAGGGGGTAGTTTAGCTTATTGTTTGAAATATTCATGTCCTCCCCCTCATTTCCATTGGATGAAAATGCTTTGGGGCTCCTTTGATATCGGGCATGTCAGTGTAACTTGCTTTGATCCCATGGTGGGTGGAATGTATGTCCTCCCCTTTGACTTTGAGCTTGACCATGTGAATTGCTTTGGCTGTTGGTAGGTTACCACCAGACGTGCTACAGTAGAATCTTGAAATGTTCTGTGTGGTTGGGCTTCATCTCTGCACTTTAGCCATCACCATGAGAAGAATATTCCCAGGCTTGTCTCCCGGCCCCAGAGGAGGCTGAGAGGCATCTGGAGTAGAGCTTGTTCAGCAAAACTTCCCCAAACCTACATCAGCCATCTCTCAGCCAACCCATAAACATATGAGTGAAATGAATACTTATTACTTTATGTCACTAAGCTTAATGGTTGTTATGCAGCATTATTTTTTTTTCAGAGACTAGATTTTATTTTATTTTTTTTTAGCAGTGTTAAACTTTTTGTTTTATTTTTTTTAATTTTTTAATTTTAATAAACATATAATGTATTTTTATCCCCAGGGGTACAGGTCTGTGAATCGCCAGGTTTACACATTTCACAGCACTCATCATAGCCCATACCCTCCCCAATGTCCATTTCCCCACCACCCTCTCCTGTCCCCCCTCCCCCCCGCAACCCTCAGTCTGTTTCTTGAGATTGAGTCTTTTATGGTTTGTCTCCCTCCCTATCCCATCTTTTCATTTTTTCTTTTCCTACCTCCCCCCAACCCCCCCTGCCTTGCATCTCCACTTCCTCATATCAAAGAGATCATATGATAGTTGTCTTTCTCCGATTGACTTATTTCGCTAAGCATGATACCCTCTAGTTCCATCCACGTCGTCGCAAATGGCAAGATTTCATGTCTTTTGATGGCTGCATAGTATTCCATTGTGTATATATACCACATCTTCTTTATCCATTCATCTGTTGATGGACATCTAGGCGCTTTCCACAGTTTGGCTATTGTGGACATTGCTGCTATAAACATTCGGGTGCACGTGCCCCTTCGGAGCACCATGTTTGTATCTTTAGGATATATATCCAGTAGTGCAATTGCTGGGTCGTAGGGTAGCTCTATTTTCAGTTTTTTGAGGAACCTCCACATTGTTTTCCAGAGTGGTTGCACCAGCTTGCATTCCCACCAGCAGTGTAGGAGGGTTCCCCTCTCTCCGCATCCTCGCCAACATCTATCATTTCTTGACTTGTTAATTTTATCCATTCTGACTGGTGTGAGGTGGTATCTCATTGTGGTTTTGATTTGTATTTCCCTGATGCCGAGCGATGTGGAGCATTTTTTCATGTGTCTGTTGGCCATCTGGATGTCTTCTTTGCAGAAATGTCTGTTCATGTCCTCTGCCCATTTCTTGACTGGATTATTTGTTCTTTGGGTATTGAGTTTGATAAGCTCTTTATAGATTTTGGATACTAGCCCTTTATCTGATATGTCGTTTGCAAATATCTTCTCCCATTCTGTCAGTTGTCTTTTGGTTTTGTTAACTGTTTCCTTTGCTGTGCAAAAGCTTTTGATCTTGATGAAATCCCAATAGTTCATTTTTGCCCTTGCTTCTGTTGCCTTTGGCGATGTTCCTAGGAAGAAGTTGCTGCGGTTGAGGTCAAAGAGGTTGCTGCCTTATGCAGCATTATTTAACCAATATACTGGTTAAATAGCTTTTGTCACTTACGGACCCAGTTTATACAACTACATAGGTAGTAACTGTGGCTGTGGTTTTGCTTTCATTTTTTTCTAAAGGATTTTAAAAGCCCTTATCCTATATAGATCCCTCTCCTCCCCTACTCCTCCACTTCTTTTCCTCGTGTGGGATATGTTCATGGAAAAGAGTATGTTGCAGCTCTAGTTAACAAGGAGCCTCTAGCAGCATAGAACTGAGTGTGTCCATATTTGTTAGTGATATTGTTTTCCTCTGTTGGCCCAACAAACCTATAAGGCTTGACCATAATTTCCCTATTTTAATGATATGCCTATATAGTTTTGTTCATAGTTAGTCTACAACTTATTAAAATATAAGTACCGGCTGTTATATTGGTAGCCAGTAATGCATAAACACACCCGTGGGTGGTTTCCTTGGTGGCACGTTTAGGGAACATCATTTGTGCTTTCTGATCCCAAAGGGTCATCACTGATGATCCCACTGTTAGATAAATATATAAGAAATAGAAAATAGAAAAAGATTAAAACTTCATTAGGGAGTGTTAGGCTAAGTTTTAGATTGCCTCGCTTATCAGAGAGAAGTCCAACTCCTGATCACTGCCATCTTCATTGTATTGTAACAAATTGTCATGCAGACAACAATATGTCTACAGAGAGGGACTTTCCAGCTTTGGGAATGTCTGCTTATGACATTCCCTTTCGGGGGGGATTTTATAACCACAATTTTTGTTCTTCCAAAGAAGGAACCACACCATGATTCTGGCTGTCATGAAGCCCATCTGGGGTATGGCTTTCAGTCCAGTTACTGTAGTGTCTTTGTGAATGCTGTATTTAATTACCATCCAAGGCTTGGGATGGAACACTGTTTTCACTGAATTCATTTCAAAAGATCCAGAAAAAGTAACTTAATCCCAGGCAGTGCCCCAGGGGGGCTCCAGTCCAGTTCCCGTGTCAAGAGCCAGAAAGGTGTGAGTCTAGAAACTAGTGAAGGATATTGGACAGAAAGTCACTGGAAACTTATACAGTGCTTTCCCTTAATAGGATTAAATCTTCATTCTTGGCATCACACAGAATAAATGGTGCCAATCTACCCAACAAAGCCATGATCCTCAAAAATGACATGTAAAAATTGTTACTGTCTTATGCATGCTACCACATTAGCTTTCATTTAGAATATTCTGAATGCATAAAAACGACAGGACATGGGACACCTGGGTGGCTCAGTTGGTTAAATGTCTGACTCTTGATTTCAGCTCAGGGTTTTCATATCGAGCCCCATGCCAGGATTTGCACTCAGCGCCAAGTCTGCTTGGGATTCTCTCTCTTCTTCTCCCTCTACCCCTACCCCTACTCATGCACGTGCACGTGCTCTCTCTCTCTCTCTCATAAACAAATAAAATCTTTTTAAAAATGACAGGACACTTCATATAGCTAAAACGGACCTTTGGAACTGAGAGTTAGTAGTTCTATACCTAAATACGTTTTCACAAATATCCTGAGTTCTACAAATGGCCTATATTTAAATGGATTGTTTATTTATTTCCTACACCTTAACTTAAAAAAAATACAATATTGCATATAAAGGGGAAAATGTTGCTCAAAGAAAAATGCTGCATGAAAAGAGAAATAGTGCTACATTTAAAAAGCCATGAAAACAGTACTGATGGACTTTTGAATCCAGAGTGAGCTCCTTTCCCAAGCTGGTGATTAAATGGTAAATTCGTTTCACTAAAGGGAATTCTGCCTAAAATCTTCCTGGTCAATAGACTCTCATTTAACCCATACAAATACTGAGGGGAGGATGTTCCAGAGCGTCATGTGGCTTTAATTGAACTAGGAATCCAAGTGACCTATGTTTTGTGGAATGAGATTACAGCCTTGGAGCGGGTAAGGCAGGTTTTCAGGATCCCTCCCCAAAGAGCAGCATCTCGAGTAAGGAACCCTGGAGAGACAGGGCCTTCCTCCTCTACCAGTCCCTCACACCAACCTTCTTAAAATAATTGGGCCATATACCTTTGTCAGAATCTTAACTACTTTATCTAAATACAAGTTAAAGCTTGAAAAACATCCATCAGAAGTGTGAGAGGAAACACGCCATGTTACTGTGACATACACTCCGTGTGCTCAACCCCACCCATTAGTCTGGGTGTTCGATGACCCGTCACTCATGCGTAATGGGATCTACAGAACCCTGGACCCTGGACTCAGGTGGTGACTCGTAGGGTGACCAGCTGTACCCATTTGCCCAGAACTGGGGGGATTCCTGGGAAGTGAGAGTTTCAGAGCTGAATCTGAGAACGTCTCAGGCAAACTGGGACAAGGCGGTCAGTCCTCGCCTTCCAGGCTGTGCTCAGAGGAAGTTGCAAAGGTTTACATTTGTGAGCTCAAATTTGCCTGTCTGCCCGTGGACTCTGATGCTTGTGAGGGATTCCTGGTCCCACTAGAGATTGGCTCTGTTTACTTGTTGGACTGGTCCCAAAGTGTGACTCAGGCTGTCCCACCCTGGGGCCTCTGTCTTCCCACCCCCTCCTCAATCCCTAGTTTCATTTCGTTTTTTGTTTTTTTTTTTAACTTTTATCGCCTTTATTTGAAGTCCCAACATGAAATGATATTCCTTAAAAAAAACAACAACACTTTATTGACATCTGATAAACACAAAAAACACACACATATTTGATTTATTCAACTTTCTCACTCCCCAGCTTCTATTCTAGTTCTTAATCTGGTCTTGAACCCTATCTTGTTTGACTTGGGCCCTGTCCCCTGCTTAATTTCTGCCCTTCTTTCTCCTGATAATAGGATCCTAGTGCTTATCCCTTCACTCATCCGCTGTCTGAAAGCTAGATGCTGCACTCTCTTGATGACTGGTACTTGCTCTTTCTAGAGACTGCTGCTGCTCCTAAGAACCCCTTCTCCAGATGTGTCCCAGACCACGGACAGCGGTGCTGACCCATAGACAACCTGCTTTTGACCTCCCCTGCACTGGCCTCTCCACCTACAGGCCCTAGTCCCATCCATGGCCAGGTGCAGAGCCACAGCCCCTTTCATTCACACTTGACCTGGTCCCCTACTGCTGAGATTCCAGCAAACCTTCCAGGCAAGGCTGTATGGGTGATGGTTCTGGGGGAGAGCTCCAAGCTTTACCAAGTGACATTCAGAGTCATTTCAACTAGCCATTCATTAGTTATATAATCTGGGAATCATGGACTCCTCCCTTTTTCCTTCTCAAAAGCTGACCCTTGCCTTTAAGAGCAATGGTCCACCCCTTCTAGCCCCAACACCCTGAGGGATGCAGAGGAGTGTTTGCCTCCTTCTGTCTAGCCCAAGCCCTGGTGGCATTACAAACAAAATTAATTAAAATATAAAACAAGAGAAATAAGCCACACAAGCCTATTCTGTTCTGTTAATATTGGTAGCTCTCTTCTGTGGGCATTGTGACAATGCCTAATTCAATTATTTTAATTCTGGTTCTCTCTCTCATAGAATAGGGGAGTGGGTTTGCTTTCTTTCTTTTTCTTTTTTCAAGCATTTGCCAAGAGAATGGCCCTCTAATACTGTCTTTGAAATGTTCACGCTGTGTGTGAGAGAGAAAGATGGTCAGCTTTTCCAAGTGTTTTGTTCCTGTGCCATTTGGCCCTTTCTTGTGTTTTTGGCAAAATCAGTTTCTGCAATCCAAATTGCTATGCTTCCCTGCTGTGAATAAATGAGAAAATACTAGCTCTTTGTGAAAGCGTTCCCTGCGGTGGAGGCGATGATGGGTACAATGTCCAGAACCCTGCGTATCCAGCTCCTGGCAGGAATTCCCAGGCGTTATTCCTGTCATGTTACCATGACAAAACTGCTTGCTCGATCTTCGTCCCACCAGGAAAATTGCCCTTGTTTAAGAAATAATCCTAAGAAAAGCGATGCAACCTGGGGAGCAGGTGAAATCATTTAAATTCTGCAAGGCCAAGTTGATTGCTGCTGTACACGGATGTGCTCTGTTGCTGCAGATCAACACAGCAGGAAATTGTGCTGAATAGTAAGGGAGAGAGCACACTAAGATCCCTTTGTTTCTATCCCTCGAGGTCCCATCCAGGAAGATGGTAACAAAGATATCAGGTCCTAGATTTTTTCCACGGGACAAATCCTCCTTTTCCTGAGAGGGCACCCAGATGGCCGGATGATGAACACTGGTCGTGTTTCCATAGCAACATTTCTTCATGTGGGTGCAGATGCGAAGGGGACTAGGTCCACACACTCCAGAGATGGCTAGATTTCTTGTTTTGGAACAAATAATACGGACCTGTGCTGTTTTCTCTTTTTCTTTGAATTTGGTGCTATTGAAGGGGGACCTGATTGAGAAGAAGCCTTCCTTCTCCATGTGCTGAACGCACTCCTCTTAAGGTGGCTGGACAGAGGAGGACCGAGAGAGTGGAGAAGTCTTTATGTCCTTCCCAGGAGACAGACATGGGGAATGTTGGGGGAAATGGCCAACCAAAGCCCCTTTGTCTGCTAGAGGAAACTTTCCTATTAAAAGCAAAACTTTGTCACCTTCCCTAGTAATGGGCATAGAGGGCGACCAGATAGAAAACCTTGATAAGCAGGGTTGCTAACACACTCCTGTCACCCAGCAGCTGTAACTTTAGCCCCACAGTTGATGGGATAATCATATGGCAATCTGTCCCAATGGGTCACAGATCCTTGGGGACCATGGAGTTATTGCGAAAGTCCTCAAACCATTTGCAACCAAGCCTTATCTGTAGAGTGAATTAATATATCTTGGGTAAATATGTACTATTTTTTCAGAATGAAAGTGGTTGTGATTGTTATTAATAACTGATGAGTTGAAAGGTGTTATTAAGTTTATAATAAATTTATGTTGTTATGTGCTCTCAATGAACAGAAATTTTTTTAAAATTTAATTTATTTATTTGACAGAGATCACAAGTAGGTAGAGAGGCAGGCGAGGGGGGAAGGAAGCAGGCTCCCCGCTGAGCAGAGAGCCCGATGTGGGGCTGGATTCCAGGACTCTGAGATCATGACCTGAGCCGAAGGCAGAGGCTTTAACCCACTGAGCCACCCAGGTGCCCCATCAATGAACAGAAATTTAAAAGCACGATTCCTATCATTTGGACAACTGTTAAATTCTTTGGCATTAGCCAGGAGTCTTCATACTCAAGAAGGAGAGGAGTCACTGATCTGTCATCACATGTAGGATTAGTCTTCATCTGTTAAACAACCGTTGTCTGATCTCTCACAGTTAAAGTTATACGATGTTCTCAGGAAAAGCCAAAGGACCTCTTCACAAACAGAATTCTTGACAACTTCCAAGATTCATTAACTTTTTGATTCAATAAAGTGAACTAAAGTTTGTTATATTCTGCTCTTTCACTGGTCCTATGGACAAACTCTATATGCTTAGTAGGAAGAATTGAGTAACTGGGTGTACAACTGCCTTACTACCTCTCAAAGGTGAATCCTTGTTTTCTTTCCTGCTTCCATTTCCAAACCAATACACCACTAAGGGTCTAGATCTTGAGGAAGACTGAGGAAGGCATCTTGAATGAATACTCAGCATGTTTACTTTTATGGCACAGAGTGCAATAGAGTTTAAGTACTTACCCTCGTGTTTTGATCAATATGTGTAGTCTCCAGGCTTAAATAGTTGTGTTTGAGAACTTAGAGAAATTTTGCTAAAGGTAATTGAAGTATTCACTCTGCCATTTATGACAGTTTGTGTGCTATATTGATACAGGCTGCTCTAAAATTAGCAGGGGACAGACTTTTTGATGGCAGCTGAGTGAACTAGAGGGTCTACTTCATGTAGTATTTTTTTTTTTTACCATATCATGTCTTCCTACGTTCTGTAAACTATTTGGTAGGCTTTGTTCCCTAAAAATAACCAGCTTCTTCAGTTCAACAAGTTCATTGATCATTTCAGTGAAAATATTTTTCACATTACAAAGTGAATCACAGAATATTGTACTTGGTACTCATATATTTAGAAAAATCATTTAAGGTTAACTGACATGAAGCTGGCTCAGAAATAAAGGGGCACCTACTCACCTGGTATAGCAGGTGATTTGTACATCCATTTCATTTTCATTCGTACATCCATTAGTTAGCAAACAGTTACTGAGTGCTGTGTTCAAAACATCTGCCTTTTAAACAATCTCTGTATAATGTTCACTTTCAAAAATGTCTCTTGACATGCATTGAAGATGCTTTGTATTTTTTCCAATTCTTTGTAGTTGCTTTTCTTTTTCTTTTTTTCTTTTTGAACTGTATTCAGTTTCCTCTACTAGTTCCCTATCTGTTCAACTATACTCACCTTCATGATATAGGAAAGAGCTAAATCAAAGTTCTTACCATTTAAAGTTGAAGTATAGCTGAGATCTCATGTGCAGAGTTTGGAAACCATTTCGGTGTGTTTTTGTTTTGATTGCATTTGTTTCTAAGTGGAAAGGTATTCTAGGGGCGCCCGGGTGGCTCAGTGGGTTAAGCCTCTCCCTTCGGCTCAGGTCATGATCCCAGGGTCCTGGGATCGAGCCCCAAATTGGGATCTCTGCTTCTCTCTCTCTCTCTCTGCCTCCCTCTTTGCCTACTTGTGATCTCTGTCAAATAAATAAATAAAATCTTTAAAATAAAAAAAGGTATTCTAACTGGATCTCAATCAGTACATGTGTTAATGATGAAAACTAACATCTATTTGTTGAGATATAATAAAACAATTCATAATTCAAAATTAGGGTTAAAAGTGAACACAGTCCAACATTAATGCACCTTACTATGGCCCCGAGTCAAGCCACAAGACTGAACATGCTTCACTCTCGAAAACCTCCAGAAACAGAATTCCAGGGATGGCGTGTGCCACCTGCTCATGGCTCATACATAGAAGCATCTTATCCCTCGCTAAAGACGGTTCTGTCTTGAAAAATAAAGGGCATACCAATGAGAAATAAGTAACTGTGTGCAAAAATATTTTGCAAATCAATAAAAGGGAGCCACTTGCAAATTCCAGAACACACCAAGGATTGTGATGTTTATTAAGGTGCATTTCTACTAGTCTTTCAACTGTTCGGTTGTGCTTGACTTTCCTCAGAGAAGCTTCTTCGCATTCCCCAATGCAAACAAATAAACATGAAACTAAGGATTTTCTGGGATATAGAAGGAAGCCAAAATCTGGAGAGTTGGGAAATGTGGAAGCACTGAAAATGGACGAAATTCCAGCGTGGCCTCAACGTGACTGGAGATTGTTTTGGTTATTGTCATTTCTATTTGAGTGCAGCGTTGACTTAATCGTGCCTCTCTGTGCATGGCACAGCCATTACTGGGCTGTGCAAGGACCCTCTGGTGTTTCATTTTACTTTCCCTTCCTCCTCTCTCCCCATGTCCACTCTCAACAGGTTTCCAACAGAATGTGCTTGATTTGTGCCCTTTGATATTTATGTACCCTTAAAAACTAGAACTTGTTGCGTGTGTGTTTAGGTGACATAAATAGAACTGTGCTGCTCTAGACCTTGCTTTATTTCTTTTTCATGCAGCAGTATGTTTTAAAACATATTGATCCAATTACATCCAGTCAGAATACCTTTCTACCATCTTGCTCGCATGGGAGTGCTGTGTGGTTTTCAACAGTATCATCTGCTGTGTTTCATGTCCCTATCCTTCTAATGACAGGCAGGTGGGTTGTTTCCAGTCATTGTCATACGTGTCCCCTTGGAACCTTTGTGAGGTTCCTCATGGAGTTTAATACCTTGAAGTGAAACTGCTGGGTCCTGGGATGCATGCAGGCTTTGTGCCCTGAGTAATGCCACAGTGTTTTCTGTGCACACCCACTGAGTGTCCCATTTGTCCACACATTGGGTATTTTCCGATTTTCCATTGGGCCAGCCTCCTGAATGTTTTAAATCGCACATCTCTGGTTACTAGTGAACTTCAGCATATCTTTGTGCATCTCACTTTGCTGTTTGGGTTCCTTCTCTGTGGATGGCCTTGCCATATCCTCGCTCATGTGTATTGGATTTTATGGAATTTGTCTCCTTGCATTTATAAAACTCCTTTTATGTTTTGAATACCACCCCCTTGTTGGTTCTAGACTTTGCAAGTACATGCTCCTCGGTGTTTTAGCTGGTCTTTGGCTTTCCTACTTTTTTCTTCATTGGACAAAAATTCTTAAAGCCTTAGACTTATCTGATACAGGCCAATCTGTGTATATTTTTGGCTATTGATTATATGATGGGTTTTGTTCAAGAAATATTCTTCTAGGGGCACCGGGGTGGCTCAGATGGTTAAGCGTCTGCCTTCGGCTTGGGTCCTGATCTCCGGGTCCTGGGATCGAGCCCCGCATCGGGCTCCCTGCCTGGCGGGGAGCCTGTTTCTCTCTCTCCCTCTGCTGCTCCTCCTGGTTGTGCTCTCTCACTCTCTCTCTCTCTCTCTGTGTCAAATAAATAAATAAATAAGTCTTTAAAAAAAGAAAGAAAGAAATATTCTTCTATATCCCAGGGCCACAGAGATATTCTCCTATTAGCTTATGGCTGTAGCTGTCTCAGTTACGCCCAGATTCCCCTGGAGCCCACCACCATTCTGACTGGGAAGCAGGGATCCACCTTGATTTGTGTCCGTGCTGAGCCGGCTTTTTTGTTTCTTTCTTTCTTTTTCTTTTTTTTTCTTTTTTTTTTTTTTGAGCTCCAGCTAATAAGCAGATTTCTCATTCCTCAAGTTCCCATTTCAGGGTCCGAACTAGTTTACAACCTAAGAGCTGTCTACAGTTCTTAAGGACCCCAATAATTAGTGACTCAAACATGTGCTTCTGTGCAGCAGACCTGAGCCAGGACACAGGCAGGTTGCAGGGGATCGGTAAAGATAGCCTTCTTAGGAAACTCCGTATGGATGAAGAAATGGGTAATAAACCACTGCACTTGGACCCCAGATTCATATACCGCTACCAGTCATCTTCACATTCTTGGCCTTAAAAGGTAGATATGTTTTTGTTAGTAAGTGCCCCAAAGACTTCTCGTCTGCGGCGCCGCGCCTTCATGAGTCTGTTCCTCCCTGACATGAAGCAGAGCTCCTCTTCGGAGCTGAGATGTCAGCAACGCGAAGGCCGACGCGTTATGGTTGTTCCTCCAAGGGCTTCTCATTTCTTTACGTAATGAGGTTTGCCCTCTGTGACAATAATGCCTGCCCCCCGTCCCTCTTAAAAAGAGGTGCTACGGAAGAGCCCACTTCTTAAATGTGAGAAGAGATCACGGTTTTTAGACCCACCGACACTTCCGTGAGATCGACCCAGGGCTGCAATTTGATTTGTTAACGTTTCCTTTACCTGGGTAGCTGCGGCAGCTCCCAGCCTTCAGCGGGAGGGACGTTCTACCCAGGGTTCTCTCTGCCTCGGTGTTATACTTTTATGGCTAAGTTCTGTGATAAACTGATTAGTGCCTATAAATTGAAAGTGCAGAAGAGATAGTCCTCATTTCTTTTAGGAGGTTTTTTTTTATGATTAATTATTTTTATTAACATATAGTGTATTATTTGCCCCAGGGGTACAGGTCTGTGAATCGTCTCTTTTTAGGAGTTTTAATGGTATGATTTTGTCAAAAGGAGTTATTGACTCTAAGTAAGAAACAAATCGTAAAAGTTGCATTTTTTCCAAATTTAAATTGAACGGTCTAAGTTTAATTACTTGAAGTAGAAATATAGGACTTAGCATAATAAATTCCTGTCAAGAGGAGGTGGGGACCAGAGGTTTTTTGGGTAAACATGAGAAATCCACAGACTATCACTCAAGATAAGCTAGGTGTGTGTGTAACAAACATTACCAAAATCTCAGTGGCCGTTGTCTATGCCCCATAGTTTCACTGGGGCCTCCTCTCCTTGGAGCAGGGTCCCCACCCTATAATCCATGCTGTCTCAGCAGCTGCTGCCTGGACTATCGAGGAAAGAGAATTCTAGGGGATCTTGCTTTGGCCATGAAATGCCCACAAGTCCTTGGCGCATTTGGGTAGGTGGTCCCACCCAGTCACAAAGAGTCAAGAAATGCAATCTTATCATGCCCCCATAATGGGGTAAGGAGGGAGGTAGGGAAGCAAAAATATTAGGCAAACAGTGCCAGTGAGTGCCACCCCGTGGGCCTCTTTTAAAAGAGAATGAATGATTAAGAATCCAGGATTCAATCTGAGAAACACTGACTCAGGAAGATGAATGCTTTTCAACTCAAATTGCTGCTACAAAGTAGGTTTCACCTTCATCACTGGTAAAATAATAATAATAACAACAACAACAATAATAATAATAATAGTTTGGTCAAAGCGTAAACACAATTTTAAAAGTTGTTATGGAAAAATACAGTGGATATTATGAAGACCCGTTTCCTATCAGAGACACCCCAGCCGCGGGGCCCCTTGGGAGCAGAAGGAAGGCCAGGCCGAGGGCGACAAAACGCCAGGAGCCCAGGGCCATCAAGGCAGTGGAAGGGCGGCCTGGCCTCTCCCCAGGCATAGCCAGTTCAGGGCAAGGATCCAGACAGACGCCCTGAAGAGATGCCTGAGAACCCAGCTTAGCACCGCGGGCTTCGCGGGGACCCCATCTCAGCTTACGGAGATGCTGTGAAGGACAGAAAGAGGGAAAAGAGGAGAGGGACCCAGGCCCCTGGCACAAATACAGGAGGCAGCCGGTGCCAGCCTGCAGGCTCTCTGAGAACACTGTCCTGGACATGCCCTGTCACTGTGGCCCCGGGCACTTGCGTGACAGAGTCTCATGTCGTCTGGCTGCCCTTGGCCTGTACAGAAAGGGCTGCCAAGTCAGAGGAGGGACAGGAGCAAGCGCTTTACACTCACGGGCCTGGGCAGAAAGACACCTGCCGGGAATCTAACTGGGCCAAGTTGCCTTTTTACGGGCGTCCTGCAAACACCTGAACGCCCGGGAAAGAGAGCCGGTGTGGGCAGCAGCTAACAGGACCCGGTGGCCAACATCCCCCCCAGCCAGTGAGGAAAACGGCCGTCTCTTGAGTCCATATCCTGTTCCGGTCACATTCAAGACCTCATTCTGATTAAGACTATTTCGGAAGCGTCCAGAAGACTACCGAGCAGTGATGCTAAAGACGCCGGTGAGTGGGAGTCCGGGGTGGGGCTTTTGTTTGGACTAATCGGATGACTTCCTTTAATTCACTCCTTAGCTTTTCCCTCTATTAAAAAAAAAATCCTTGGCTACTTACTGATGTACAGATGCTCCGTTTGTGTATTCATAGAACTAAAAATCTGGAGTGTTTGAACATGCTACTATAGTGTGAGGCTCTGGATGTCCTTTAAAATGTGATATTTGGAACTTTTCTTTTTCAGTAATTGTCACTGACGTTTATGCTGTGGGAGGGTTCCCTGAATTTAATTCAGTCCCTTAACAGCATATCTTGGTGTTTCCTCCCCCAAGTTCTGAGTCTTGAGGGTTAGAGTTGTGTGTGTGTGTGTGTGTGTGTGTTTTAAGGTTTATTTATTTGTTTGACAGAGAGAGAGACATCGAGAGAGGGAACACAAGCTAGGGGAGGGGGAGAGAGAGAAGCAGGCTTCCCGCCGAGCAGGGAGCCCGATGTGGCACTCGATGTGGGACTCAATCCCAGGACCCTGGGATCCTGACCTGAGCCAAAGGCAGACGCTTAACAACTCAGCCACCCAGGCGCTCCTAAGGCCAGAGTTTTAGATCTGAAAGTGCCTTTTCTTCTCTCTCTCTCTTTCTCTTACTTTAACACCTCCCCCAGCACCCCCCCCAAAAAACTCTCTCAGTTTGTTTTTAAGAAATGAAAAAATGTTCCAACACGTGACCCACAGCTGCAACCCGTTAACCTTTGCTAATATTAAGTCTGCACTTTGGATCCCTCCTGGGACCAAATGGATGGATGCACTTTCGCTGTTCTAGGCAGCGCGCCTGCTGGGGGAGGGGCGGGGAGGGACGCTCTCCAGCCAGATTCAAAACGAAGGGAATGACTATCTTCTCTGCGCATCCTGATAGAAGACCTGGCTGGACCCCAGGTGCTCCGGAGCCACCATGTCCACTACAGTCGCCGCTAGCCATGTGCAGCCATGGAGCCTTGACCTGTGGCTAGTCTGAGCCAAGATGAGCCATAAAAGCGGATTGCATAGTGATTTCGCAGAGCATGTAAAAGATCTCCTTCACAGTTTCATATTAACTGTATGTTGAAATGGTAGTATTTTGGATAGATTGGAGTCAGTGGAACATTTTATTAAAATTAATTTTACCTGTTTATTTTACCCTTTTTAATGTGGCTTCTGGAAAACTTAAATCGAACTCTGTGACTCGGCTATATTTTTATTGGATGGCGCTGGTCTAGGTGACTGAGATTTGTTTTTAATTCTTTGCTAAGCAGCAAATATGCATCATAATTTTAATATATACTTTTATTTATAATATGAACTCTGTAGGGTAAATATTTTATCTACTCTTGTTTCAAAGTATAATGAAGTTTTTAATAAGTCCCAAAGCACTATGGGTTATTTGACAAATTGACTTTTATGGATACCAGGTAGTGCTATGACTACCCAGAAGCTAGCCTAGACTTTATAAGGTGCAACACTTACCCTTGGATCTTCTGGTGCGGCCTTCATCTCACTGATGGGGGCATCCGAGACATGGTGGGATGGGGGCGTGGGTCCCCCAGCAGTCGCCAGTGGACTTCCTCCTACTCATGGACGTCTTCCAGCCCCTGATGCTTGTATGAAAGACCTGCAGGTAGTTAAACTTTGAAGATGGCCCCTGGTCCTCCAGATCAATGAGCCCCAAATCCTCAAGTCATATTTGATTCCCCCTGGTTTCTGGAAAATTAAAGACTTCTAGAGAACAGAGCCGTAGGGAACTGGTGAAAATGATTACATCACAGGATTGGACTCAAGAACAGAGAAGTGCCCCCTTCTCATCCATGGCTTTGCTTTTCCTTGCGAAATATGGCAACAGACGAAAAATCCACCTCTTGGGAACAACCAGATGAAACCGCAAGTCCACCTGACATTGCCCCCCCGCCGCCCCCCCTGCCCAGGCAGGCCCTGTGGAGCGTAGTTTGTCCTCTAAAGCCTGGGGCACTTGTATTGCCTCTCAACCTGGGAGGAGTAAACGCTAGGAGTCAGCTCTGAGGCAGGACAATTCCTTGACCATCAGTGCTTCTCACACGAGTCTCCCTGGATGTTCTGAAAAGGAAGATGCTGATTCTCTAATCTGGGCTAGGGTGTGTGTAACGAGCTCCCAGGTGACAGCCACCCTGCTGATTCATGGACGGCGCCCATTTTGAGGACCACTCTCACTAAGTGTCATTTGCTTGCGGGAACATTCACGAAAAGTGACCCAGCCTAAGGCATGGGAGATCAACAGTTGCCAAACTGACATCAAATATACCTGGTACACTTTTAAAAACCAGTATAAAAAGAAATCCATTCCTTTAAAAAGGAAAAAAAAAAGGGCACAATGAACATTCTTCTCTTTACGGAGGGACTCAAGTCAGGCCATCTTTATTTTTTTTTTAAAGATTTTATTTATTAATTTGACAGACAGGATCACAAGTAGGCAGAGATGCAGGCAGAGAGAGAGGAGGAAGCAGGCTCCCTGCTGAGCAAGGAGCCCGATGTGGGACTTGATCCCAGGACCCTGAGATCATGACCTGAGCCAAAGGCAGAGGGTTTAACCCACTGAGCCACCCAGGCGCCCAAGTGATCTTTAAAATAACCTCCCCTTAGGGACGCCTGGGTGGCTCAGTTGGTTAAGCGGCTGCCTTCGGCTCAGGTCATGATCCCAGCGTCCTGGGATCGAGTCCCACATCGGGCTCCTTGCTCAGCAGGGAGCCTGCTTCTCCCTCTGCCTCTGCCTGCCTCTCTGTCTGCCTGTGCTCACTCTCTCTGACAAATAAATAAATAAAATCTTTAAAAATAAATAAATAAAATAAAATAACCTCCCCTTAGGGGCACGATAGCGTCAGCTACGGTTTACTAACGAAAAAGATAAAGAAGTGCCAAGTGAGTCATCATCTGGAAGTAACACGTCTCTGAAATGATACAAAACAGCAATGGTTCTGCTGCCCGTGTCCACGATCGAGCTCTTCCTGTGTGTGGTGGCGTGTGTGGATGTGTGTGATCCAGTGGAATCTCCAAGTACTAGTGAAGTGAGTGTTGCTCTCCTCAGGCTCCTGGGGAGAGAAGTAAGGTTTGCAGAGTTGAGGTCACGTACCAGTTTTCTAACCCCGTGACTCTCTCCTGGTCCTGACTGATTGTCCTTCTTGACCAGAAACCAGCCCCACATCAGGGGACTTCTTGAGCACCATATTTAGAACAGACGGTAATTTATAATGTCTTTCTCTTCCTTGGCAATTTAAATGAAAATGTCAGCTTGAAAAAAGGTTTCAGAAAGGTACCAGGAAGCCTGGTACGTGCAGCTAGATCAATCACAGTTAGATGAACAAAGTACATTTTCAACACGGGCGACATCACTGTTAATGTAACCTAAAAGTCTTGGAAGAGCT
Organism: Martes martes; assembly: GCF_963455335.1. NCBI lineage: Eukaryota > Metazoa > Chordata > Mammalia > Carnivora > Mustelidae > Martes > Martes martes. The sequence continues at coordinate 7,464,964 of NC_137893.1, read as the reverse complement.
GCAAGACCATTAGGAGACCGCTGGGACAAATAGCAGGCAGCTCAGTCCATAAACATTAGGAAACTGACCTATGCAGCTTACCTGTGAGCAAGCCCTTTTCCTACGAGTGACATTACTAGGCAACAAGACTCCAAACACACAAATGTTACCACGAGCCTTTCCTATCTTCCTTTGCTCCAAACTGGAGCAGGCAGACACCCCTTGGATGACATAAACATATGACAAAATCGCATACCAAGCTAGATACAAAAGACGACATTTTGTATGGTTCCGTTTATATGAAATTCTGAAAAAAGCAAAACTGTAATGACACAAAGAAGACGGGGGGTTGCCTGGGGCTAAGAGCAGGGGGAGAGGGTGACCGTAGAGTCGGGAGGAAGCCTCCTGAGGATAGTGGAGACGGTCCGTATCATGACGGCGGTCGGGGTTCATCGGCTCTACGCGTCTGTCAAGATTCACTCAAGTGCACTTGAACTCGCTGAATTCTACTGTATGAAAGTTATATGTCAATAAAGCAAACTGACGTATGTACATATAATAACCCTGATCTAGCCTTCCTACTCTTTTGTGTCTGACTCAGAGTAAGCAAAATTTGGTAACCCTTTGGCAACACAAAATAAACACAGCTTAATTTCAAAATTCAGAGCTGGGAGTTGTTGTAGAAGAAGCATAAGTTCAGCGGCCACTGCACATGAGTTGCCAAGACTGTACTGGACGTATGCCCATCCCAAGACACGGCGTTTAGTCTCTCAAGGTCTTCAATCACCCAGAAAGTGGGTCATCTTTCAGAATATCTGCGTCACTGTGGAGGACATGTCAGTAAATCAAAAACCAGCTGGATTTATTCTTAAATTGGCAAAATGCATACTTACTTGGAGGTACTATTAATCCTTTCATGCACTGGACAGGGAAGATTGGCTTTTACGGTCTTGGTTACCTTTGGTTTTATCAGTACTTCATATTCTTTTGGTGAAGGGTATGTGTTAGGCGTGAAACTTGTGCTTTGAGAAAGCAGAGATCATGTGATGGCTTGATTCTCAATCTTAAAAGTTTGAAATGAAGACTAATAGTATTTTTACTGAGTAAGTTGGAACACTCAAGCAATTATTTTAATTATTTAATACAGAATTATTTTGCCTAAAATATGCAATTATTGCAAAAGAATTGTTCTGGACTGAATTCTGGACCTAAATGCTTTAGGCAACAAGTTACAGAAAACCAACTTAAATGGGTTTAAACAATAAGCCCATTTCCTGGCTCATGTATCTGGAATTCTAGGGTTAATAGCAGCATTTGGGGTTGGCTGGACCTGGCTCTCAACAGTCCCAGCCGTGGTTTTCTCCCGCCCCACTCTGCCGACAGAGTGGCTTCATCTTCATGCGGTTGGCCTCCTGGGCGTAAGATAGATGCTAAGTTCTACTTGAGCCCACCATTTTCTCATTAATTCCCTGAGAGTAGAGAGAAGATTCCTTCAGGAACCTCTGACTTAAGGTCAGTGAAGGACTTTCTTTTTTTGTTTGTTTTATTTAAAGATTTTATTTATTAGAGAAAGAGAGAGAGAGAAGCAGAATCCTCGCTGAGCAGAGAGCCTGATGCAGGGCTGGATGGCAGGACTCTGAGATCAGGACCTGAGCTGAAGGCAGATGCTCAACTGACTGAGCACCCGAGGTGCCCCCCAGTGAAGGACGTTCTCAAGACGATTTCTCATTGGTTCAAATTGGGTCTCATGCCCAGTCACTGGCACAGAGGGTAGAATTGCCCTTCGGCAACCAGGTCTCCCCTACAATTGGAAACAGAATCAGCTCCCCTGAGAATGGGAATTGATGGGGGGAGGCGCAGTAAGGGTTCTATTAAGAACAAGAAAGAGAGAATGACACAGAGCCAACAACAAAAAAGGTACACTAGGGTCTCACTTAAATCCGTTACTTTAAAGGTGAGCTATAGTTCTTCTTGTTAGGAAAAGGACTTTCGGTTTAAATTTTAATTTTAAGAGAGTATTTATAGCAAAAAGGAAGAAAGTAAAACCCACCATAATCTTACTACCCTGTGAGAACCATTAATGATACAAGCATATTTTTCAACATTAAAATAAATGTTATACTCTGCCTACTGCAGACACAGTAGAACATAATGGTTAGTAACATACAGACTTGGGTGTCCACCTCCTGGTTCATCTACTTACTGTCTGTGGGTCCTCAGTGGGCAAGCTACTTATCTTTCCTGTGCCTCAACTTCTTCCTCTCTGTGATGGATATAAGAATATCATTTATAAGTTCCAACAGCACCAACCTTCTAGTTCAGAAGCCAGCGATCTACAGCCTGCAGGCCAGACCTGGCTTGTTGCCCGTTTTTGTAAACAGAGTTTTATTGGAATCCGGCCATAGTCATCCATTTGTGTATCCATCTGTGGCTGCTTTCACACTGTGATAGCAAAGTTAAGTAGCTCCAACAGAGACCATATTGCCCACAAAACCAAAAGTACTTATAGTCTGGTCCTTTGCAAAAAAAAGTGTGCGGACCTCTGGGTCAGACCAGTAGACCTCTATTGTCTTGTCAGACTCTATCATGTCATAATTCTATGGTTGTGTAGTAACTTAACCAGCCTGGAGATACGATCAAGAAAAAGTGACATCGGCAGAGATACCACAAAAGCAAGAGATGCTCAGTTGTTTCATCAGGTAGAGAGAGTTCTAAGAACGGCGAGTGATTGAAAAAATCTACAAAAGTGCTGAAATGTCAAGTTATCTTCCTGAACTGACCAGAGATCTTGAAATATATGATACATGATCTCCTTTAACTCTGGGGTGTTGACACTGGGACGTGAATGAAAGTGAATTTGTACAGTCTTATCTAGTCCATAGAAGTCACAGCTGTGGGGAGAAGATAAGAAGACTGAAGAAGGAATGAAAGAGAAACCATAACAAATTGTGGCAAATAGTGCTTTAGTAAAGAAAAGATCGTCACCATCTGTGTGCTCTGGGGAGCAGTGGTACAGAGTACAGATGTGTGGATGGGCAGAGTAACCGGACCCGGGACTCCCTAGAGAAAAGGGAGTAGAGTGAATGAGCACAGTCAAGCTGACCCAAGTCTGAGCGTGGAAGACCCATAAGTGAGTGAAAAGAAAAGACTCATTGGAAAAAGTGAAATATCCATGGACGACAGCTGCCCTCGCAGTCTGGGTAGTTTTGATCTTGAATGTAAAGATCCTCAAGCTCTAGATTTTAGTCAAATCCAACTTTTCCATAAAATTATGTTTTAACTAAAGGTTAGCTTTTTGGCCAAATGTGTAACATCCTTCCTTGAAAATGAAGTGACCATCAGCTACACAGAAGTTTTCTTAAAAAGCCTCGAATACATTCAGCAGCAACGTGAGCAGTAAGAATAAAGGATCCCTATCAACTGCCTGATTTCAGATCCCGGCTCAACCACCTTCCCGTTAATCCCTCAAGTCATGAGCCTTGTTTTTCTTATTTATAAAATAGGATTGATAACTTTGGAGGATTTTGAGAGAATCAAATGAAATAATCCATGGAAGGTAATTAGCCCAGAATCCAACAAGTATTACATGCTCTTTAGAAATGAACCATTTAAAAAAAAAAAAAGATTTTATTTATTTATTTGAGAGAGAGAGAGAACGAGTCGGGGGGAGGGGCAGAGGGAGAAGCAGACTCCCCACTGAGCAGGGAGCCCAATGTGGGGTTCGATGCTGGGACTCTGGGATCATGATCTGAGCAGAAGGCAGACACTTAACTGACTGAGCCACCGAGGCAGAAGTGAACTATTTTAACGTGGACAAGATAGGAAAGTAATTGTGGAAAACATTTTGATAACCAACCATATAATGATACATTGTTGTAATACCCTAAGTTCTTTCATTTTTGGTATTTCTGCCTTATTTTTGGAGCGGCAAAGGTCTTAAAAATTCTTAGAATTTAGAAGAGGAGATTGGGCAACATTTTCGTAAGCATTGTATTCATTTAGAGTACAGGTCAACTTGCTGTTGAAACAGAGACCCCAAAAGTATAATGACCAAAGAAAAAGAAAGGAAGAAAGAAAGAGAAAGAAAGAAAAAGGAAGGAGGGAAGGAGGGCGGGAAGGAAGGAAGGAAGAAAAGTGTCTTTCTCTCGAACGTGCTCACCCAGAGGTAAGCAACCCAGCACTAGAAGGCAGCTCTGGTCCCTGAGTGCCTCCAGGACCCAGGTTCCAGTTATCTTGTTTCCACAACTGTCACCTGCAACAGATTGTCAAGGAAAAGCTAATTCACCAGCATCTCCTTCCATCCCTTAGGAGAGGGAAGACAGTGAATAAAGAGCAAAGCCATTTCTTTTTAAAGGATTGGATCTAGAACTTGAGTACATGGCTTCTATTCCCACCTCATTACTGAGAGCTTAATCAAAGGGCCACCCGTAGTTGAAAGAGTGGCTAGAAAATGTGACTTTGGCGAGGTATCCACATGCCAAACTGAAATTCGGTGGATTCTGTTATCAAAAGGGAGAAAGAAAGTATGGATGGTAGAACCAATTAGCAGTCTCCTGCGGCATCGTTATGGAAACTAGTTTTGTGTCGCTGACTCTAAGACCCTATTGATTGTAAGACCCATCATTTTATGTACCACTAAGTAAGAGAAACCATGCTCTGAAACATATCGTTAAATGTATTGTTTTCTTTTCGGCTCAGTTGTAGGACACATCCCAATTTAGGAAAGGTTAAAATGTGAAACATATGTGTCTTGGGATAGAAGAAATTCTGGTATTGGAAGAGAAGGTGATCCAAAGACATTGATTTTGCAGTCTTCTTTTGCCTGTGACCGTCCCCGGAGCAAGCAGACAGGAGATACCAGGCTTTGTTTGACTCACCCAGTGTCGTGCTTAGCCTTGGTGACTGACAAAGTACCTGCTTTCTGGCTTTGTTTCCCTTATAGTGCCTTATAAATTGTAGGCAACAGCAATATTTGTTTCATGCAATGAAAGAAAAGACCAACTTCTCGGATGACCAAATAGAGATGAGCTGAATTTTCCACGATCGAAAAGACACTTGATTCAAATAAATGGACCAAAGCAAACTGACACCTTTGGGGCCCTGCTTGCTCTTGAGTTTAAGATAATCTTATTTGACATCAGGTTGATAATTTAAAAAGGAAACACTCATTTGGATCCCAGCTGCTTATGCCATTTTTACATTTATTTTCTCCAGTTTAATAAACGCACACATGTGTTGTACTTTAAAACACACCTTTTGTCCCTGGTGAGTCTGAGCAGATGAGCATACAGGACCCCTGGTCCTTGCCTCAGAACAGCCTCTCCTGCGGCAACCACATCTTTGTGAATTGGAACTTTTATGACGGCGAGGGAATTAAACTCTCCATTCTCAGGTTTTAAGATGTAGTCGTGAAAGACCCTGGTCGATTCAGTCAGATCATTTGACTTGGTGGCTTTGAATCTGGTCAATGAAAATCTATAATATACAGGTGTGTCTTGCTGTATTTGCTACTGAAATCTGCTTCTCTTATATAGATCACTGTTACAGATGAGGAGGTTAGTAACCCATCCTTTTTAGATCTGGTGAGGACTCCCCAAATGAGGAAGTGCACACTTATTCTTATGTTTGCTTGGTAAGTCTGACTTGTGATGGGCTCAAAAGCTTGTATCGAATTTACAATGCGCCCCTTCCTTTGGAGCAGGCTGAAGTTATGCCTTACTTGGTCTCCGTTGTTTTTCACTGTTGCTCCAGGTTCACAAGCGCGGTGGTATATCAGGGACTTGTCATGCGCCTGGGAATTATAGGAGGCAACCTCTACATCGACTTTTTCATCTCGGGAGTTGTGGAGTTGCCCGCAGCCCTCCTGATCTTACTGACCATTGAGCGTTTTGGACGACGCCTTCCCTTCGCGGGAAGCAACATAGTGGCGGGGGTGGCCTGCCTTGTGACTGCATTCTTACCCGAAGGTAATAGTCCCCCAGAGCTGTCCAGCACTCAAGAACGTGAAATAGTCCTAAATCAAAATAATCAAGAATGGGGAACTTCTTGTCCTTCAAAAATGTACCACCCTCAAAATCCTGGTACCAGTCAACCTACAGTGATGTCACCCAATTTTCTTCTTAAGTGGTGTAATGACTCTGCGTGTAGGGATTGGTTCTACAGATTTTTCTGTTTTCTCCACTTTAGGTTCATTTACGGTTGGAATAGCTGTCATGCAGAGTCTAGCTTATAGTGATGTAGGTTATTACTGATCACTTTTATTCGACTGGCTCGCATGCACTCCTTGACCATGGTTACCGTATTTCCTGATTACCTGCGGTATCGCTGGCCCCATGCAAAATACCAGGGTTACAAAAGGAAGAAAGGAAGACACCTGTTGACTCCAGAAGGTTCATAACCTAGTAAGGAGTATGGATACTCCATTTTTAAAAATTTGCTTTTTTTTCCAAGTTCTTCTAACTAAATTCTAGTTAGTTAACATACAGTGTAATATTAGTTTGAGATGTAGAATTTTGTGATCTATCACTTACATAGGACACCCAGTGCTCATCACAAGTGCCCTCCTTAATGCCCATCTAGCCCATCCCCTCACTCCCCTCCCCTCCAGCAACCCTCAGTTTGTTCTCTATAGTTAAGAGTCTGTTTCTAGTTTTGTCTCTTTCCCCCTCCCCACGTTCAACTGTTGTGTTTCTTAAATTCTACATATGATTGAGATCATACGGTATTTGTCTTTCTCTGACTGACTGATTCCACTTAGCATTATACTCCCTAGCTCCAACTACACTACAGCAAATGGCAAGATTTTATTCTCTCATTCTTTTATATGCCTGAGTAGGATTCCATTGTGCGCGCACGCGCGCACACACACACACCCCACATCTTCTTTATCCATTTATCAGTCGATGGACATATGGATATCTGGGCTCTTTCCATAACTTGGCTTTTGTTGATAATGCTGCTATAAACATTGATATAGATATTTTAATGCTTTCACAACTCCCTGTGATAAATGAAATAATAGAATTAGTTAGAGGTAAACCTTGTCATTACGGGTAGGGCGTGCTGACTCGTTGCATGAGCAAAAACCTGCATAGAACTTTTCACTCCTCAGAAACTGAACTGCTAATAGCCTACTGTTATCTAGAAACCTTACCTATAACAAAAGAGTCGACGAACGCATATTTTGTATGTCATATGCATTATATACTGTATTCTCACAATGAAGTTAGGGAAAAGAAAATGTCACCAAGAAAATCATGAGAAAGAGAAAAATACTGTGGTGTAGCGGAAATGCTGTCTGCGCGTAGGCGGACCCATGCAGTGTAAACCTGTTGTTCTGGAGCCGACTGTACCAGATTCACAAACATAAAGCTCTCTGAAGGCTCTGCATGATTAAAAAAAAAAAAAATAGGTACAAGGAGTCTTATGCATGGAGTGGTCAGGAAAAACTACCCAGAGGTGAGAACTGGGCATGTGTGACAGAGGACGAGAGAGGTACTGGACAGGGGGGCCTGGCTGGCCCAGTCAGAAGAGTGTGTGACTCTTAATCTCGGGGTCGTGAGTTCGAGCCCCACTTTGGGTGTAGAGATTACTAAAAATAAATAAATAAACAAACTTTATAAAAGAAAAAAGAAATCCCCTTGACAGAAAGGAAGGGTAGGAGAGATTTTTTTTCACAGCAGAGCACAGCTCTCAGAAGTATGAGCCATCTTTGAGGGATCTGGGACCACACATTCTCTGTTACCGCTCAAGTATCCAAAAAAAAAGGGAGCTGAAAGATCGCCTGCCACCAGCGGTGACTGGCCTCTCGGGCCATGCCAGGAGCTTGGGCACGGCCCTGCGAGCTTCCTCATAGTCGCATCAGGTTGGCTGGTAGCGGTGAGGAGGGAGGGATGCCGAGAGCAGGAATCAGTGTCATGGCAGTCGGCCCGGGTGAGAGAGGATGATTTCAGGGATGTGTCAGAGGTCAGGGTTGCTCAATGACCATAGCGTGCTGCAGAGGGGGCAGTGACCCCAGATGCATGGGTCATACAACCCGCATCCTCTCTGCCCCAGGACACAGCGGAGCCTGGATGGGGAAGCCCTGCCAAGTCCCAGGGAATGTGCGAATCAGAGCAAGTTCATTATTTCCAGGTGCCACGCATGCGAGGTGGAGGTTCCCGAGAGGGCGGGTTCTCCGGGAGTCCTTGTGTCCTTGTGTCGGCCCCAGAGAGGCTGTCTTTTCTTATGAGAATCATCTGAGGATCAAGAAAGATGGCATAATATTGTGGAAGTGAAAACAGGCATTTACAGATGAGTTTATTAATTATATGATGGTTTATGGAGTCCCCAAACCCTACTTGAATAAAGTTACAAAAATGTCCATCTTCAGACCAGAAAATTTAAAGAAGGTGTAAAGTCTTCAGTCTTACTGATTTGGTCGATGATTAACAGAACTGATTATTTACACCGATCTCATTTTCCTCGAGTATACTAGTTTCTTAGGGCTACAGGAACCAAGTACCACGCCCTGGGGGGTGGGGGGCTTGAAACAACAGAAAGATATTCTCTCACAGTCCCAAAGGCTGGAGGTCTGAAATCCCAGTGTGGGCAGGGCCAGCCTCTCTCTGAAGGCTCATCCTCCCTAACTTCTGGGGGTTGCTGGTATCCCCCCAGGCATTCCTTGACATTATCCCAGTGTCTGCCCCCATCTTCATAGGACCCTCTCTTCTCTGCATCTTAACTATCACATCTGCAAAGACCCATTTAGAAATACACTCACATTCTGGGTTCTAGGTGGACATGGACTTTGGGGAACACTGTTCAACCCACTACATTGAGTTAAAACATTTTTCTAAGAGTTGGGGAATCTCTGTAACACCTATTGGCCAATGCATGTCTGTTTAGTATCTATGAATGGCCACCACTAAACTAGGAGTAGGAACAGAGCAGTGAACAAGATAGACCTAACTCCTGCCCTTGGGGATAGTGTTCAATTTAAGCAGAAGGGGGACAAATGGAGGATGCTGGAGACTTCACTGTTCTTTCCATTTTACTTTAACATTGTATCATTTGGGATTGAATATCCTACCAGGAGGTCTTCTGTTCTCAGGGCACATGGAGTAAGAAGTATTTGTTGCACATGAAATTGGGGAATGGGTTAAGGACTTATGGGTGGAGAAAGGTTAAGGATTTATGGGTGGCCCATCATTTCATGATATAACGTTCCCCTGGAAGATTCTGTCTGGGCTCAGACCGATTGGGGTGATTTTGACGTGCACAGCATTCTACATGGTCCCAGAGAGCATTCTAGACCATATGCCCGCACCAACATTGGAGTAACTAGATGAATGGGAATCAGACGATTTTGTAGAGAACACTTTCCTATACGGAAAAACGTAAAGCAAAGAACAGACTTTTCCGTGTGATCTGATCAGTTTTATTTTGAAGATACCATTTCCTGATTTCAGCTTTAGAATTGTTCTCAGCAATCCTGAAAAATAATTATTACGCTCTTATTCTGGACACAGATTGTTTGTGCATTCCCAGATTCGGCTGCTTGGATAGTCATATGTCAGTCGTGATGGGCGAGAAGAAATGCACATCCCTAATGCTCCTTGTGAGTAACCACAGTTTAAGGGCAGTTCCTCACTCCTTTGGCAGCCCTTCTCCTTAAGGGAGCTTTTGGACTTGGTTACTTGGGCTTATGAATTAACATTAGAAAGACTTTTCCTCTCAGTCATTCTTGACGTCAGGAACAGGAGGACGACCCATGCTGAGAATGCTGATTAGCCTTTTAGAGGAATCAGCTCTAAAATTATTGAGAACAATTTAACTGGCTTCCCCTCCACTAAGCACAACTTTTTATGGCCTGAAGAATGAGATTCTGGAAAAAAAAAGCCTTCCTGGCTGTACATTCACTTAAACCTCACTGCTTTTGACCCACATTTTTGAACTCTGATTAAAGTCGGAAAACTAGAAGGTTTTCTTTGTCTGCAGTGGTCTCGCCTGAGCCTTTCATTTGGATTTGTTTGGGATGGCTACAGACCTAACTGCCTGGTTAAGTACCCCTTTTGAAACAGAAAGGCTGTCTTTTGCTTTTATTTCTCTCTTAAGTGAAAAACCAGCCAATGTACCTTAATTTACACATCTCTAGTACAAATTTTCACTACATTTTATTTCAGAACTCAAAGCAGATGGTACATTCAGAGGAGACGTCAAAGAGTGTTTCTTTAAAATCCTGTATCCTGCTTTTCAAAACTTGAGGTCTTATTCCCAGTAATCTCCTGTCTCTTTTTTTTTTTTTTAATTTTTAAATTTCTTTTCAGCGTAACAGTATTCATTGTTCCAGTCTCTTGACCAAACCCCTATTCAGAGGGACCGTCTTTCTCTGTGTTCTTGGGACTCCTTGGAGAGAGTGCCAGCCTCAGTCCTCGTTTGTAAATTGTCTTGTGTTCCTTTGTCATTGCTACGAAAAGTGTCTACCGTGTCTACCGCTGCTCCAAGATGAAGGCAGCTTATCACTGGGATGATGGGAAGTTTCTGTTTGCATACGTGATAGTCACACATCATTTGCACTTCCTAACAAACTGCTTTCGTTTCACTTTCTGTGCCTCTGGTTCTTGTGTGTTATTACACATTTCACCCAGATCTCTAGCCCAGTGTGGTTAGACAGTGGCCTCTGCTGCTCAGGAATCGAGAGGCGCTCAGAGTCCAGCCCACGTGGAGGAGAAACCACGGCTCCTCCCGGGTCTCCGCTGACAGCGTTTTCTGAACATTGTACTCACTTGACTGGGCGTTTACCTGTATTCTCTAAGCTAATCACATGTTTTATGTGCACACATGTGTGTTTTCATTTGGTTTCTGGGTTTTTGTTTGGTTCTTTCCAGCAAACAGTTCCAGCTTCCGTTGTAAACTTAAACTGTCCTTGAAACTGTCAGCGGGACTCCCTTACAGAGTTGTCTTGATTCAGTAGGAAAAAAAAACCCTAAAACTTAAGAACTTAACCTGGATAATCAAGCTGTTTCCACAGTAGCAGGCGACATTCTTTGCAGCCCGAGAGCAGGGAAAGGTTGCCCGGTCGGGCTGGGACCCAGGAAATCTGGGCAAGAGATCCCACGTTCCGTTCCCTGGCACCTGGCACCGTACCACCTGCTCATTGAAGCCTGGGGTGGAATGCGTTTCCTGGTCCCCCTCCCTGGCCTCCGTGAGAAGGCAAAGCCTAAATAAAACACATGTTTACAACCGTTCCGTGCCCGAGCAGATGGCAGCCCGGCACATGGGCACAAGGCTGATATTCCTCAGCCCCTGATGGAGCTGTTGATACGGGAGCGCTGCAGATGCTGTCATCCGGGAAAAACGTCAAGTCCGTCAGGATGTCCTCAGCCAGTGTGCAAGCAAAACGCAACGTTGTAGTCATAAGCTGGAGCCTCCCAGCAACGATCTTAAACTTTTTCTGTGCTTGCCCTCCTAGGCAATGTAGTATTTAGTGAGTTTTCGGGTTTTTTTTTTCTTTGTTGACTCTTCTGCAGAGAACGCCCTTCCATCTACTGATCTTGATTCTCTTCTGTCCTCCTCTGCATTCATGCCTAGGTGTCCACTAAAAAAAATAAATAAAATCATTTTCCACGAAGAGGCAATAATTCTTCTCGGACATAAGAGAGCCGTGTAGTGCTGAGTGAGCATGAGTATGAGTGTAAAAGGGAAAGGTTTCCTTTTCAAAGATGGAAGTCAGAACATCCTTCGCTTCACTTTGGAGAACAGACTCGTGCCTATTTGTGAGGTCATAAGTCCTCACACCCGTGTCCACTGAAGGAGGAGGGCATAAACTGTGCAACTCTTAAGAGATTTAGAGCACTGACTTTGTAGGGCAAAATGGTTTACTCCTTCTTCCTTTAAACCTTGAAAGAAAGAAAATATGTAATGAGGAACACTTGGCTTTTTCCACTAGTTGCTGTGGAGAAAAGGAGAATTTCCTCATATAACCAATGCAGCCCTAAAACAGTTCATTTTTAAATGAAGGAACCAACTAATTTTTAAGAAGCCGTCTCCTCTGGGTGATTTCTTGGGGGAAGAAGCAAGATGGGAGACATACACTCTAGTGATAACACAAGGCATAGGTGTCCCCTTCCAAAGGTTCTGGTCCTCAAAGCCTTGGCTGGCCTTCAGAAACCAACACCAGCTTCATGTCCAGAATTCTCCTGGTCTGGCAGGAACAGCTATGCTGTGTGTTGTCACTAGGGGTGGGAACGGAGAGAGGACAGATGGGCACCAGGCTGCGGTAATGGTTCTCAAGGCCCAAGTGAAGACCACCTTCCAGACAGACACCCGGGGCAGTCAGGCCCTCTAGGAAAGCAATGCCTGGAACACTGTTTTCAGCCTAGTGGCCATTCAAGAAATGGTTCTTGAATTGTATTCCCACCATCTAACCCTGCTCAGAAAGGCGACTAGCACACTAAATATTAGCTATCATCCTGGTGGTTGTTGCTGTTAAAATTTGGCTATGAGAGGGCACCTGGGTGGCTCAGTCATTAAGCTTCTGCCTTCAGCTCAAGTCATGATCCCGGGGTCGTGGGTTGGAGCCCTGCATCAGGCTCCCTGCTCAGCGAGAGGCCTGCTTCTCCCTCTCCCCCTGCTTGTGTTCCCTCTCTCGCTGTCTCTCTCTCTTTGTCAAATAAATAAAATCTTGAAAAAAAATTTTTTGGCTACAATATTTGGAGGTATCTGTCATTCTTGCTTTAAATTGGCAAAAACTTAGGGCCTGGGAAAATCTCTAAGCAAATGCCTTCTGTTGATTTGTGATATTTTATTGAAAGCAGACCCCTAACTCTTTCCTTCCAAATTTTCTGTGTTCACAGGAATACCCTGGTTGAGAACCACAGTTGCTACCCTGGGAAGACTAGGGATAACCATGGCCTTTGAAATTGTTTATTTGGTAAATTCAGAATTGTACCCAACAACATTACGGTAATTCCAACCTATATGTCATTGTTTCTCCTAAGTAATTCTGCAGCCAAACGTTTTGAGTTCAAAGCCATTAAATTGTTTCCTTAACTGGGTGATATGTTAGCCCAGGCTGAATTCAGCCAGGAAAGAAGATGTGCTTTGAGTTAGGGCTACTTTCTGCATTGCTACGTTCCGCATTTTTTTGATAGAAGTATTTCCCGTACCAGTATCTTTATACCCGGCTGTGGTTTTGTGGGATCAGATAATCTGATTACAGTACTTGCTTAGATGTGGGTTAAAACTGTCCGCATCAGCGTCATCCTGTTCAAAGGCTACAGCCTCTGTTCTGGCCACACTCCCTGTCTTGCCGCGGTGAGCCGCTGATTTAATAACGCAGGACAGAGTGAAACAGTGTGCATGGGCTGCAAATCGGCCTCCTTCCCTGGGGGAATACTCGTGGGCACACCTCACTGTCAGGTGAGGGAGTCAAGTCACCTCATCAGCATCGCCGAGTGGGCTGGGGAGTGAGACGTCGGTGGGAGGATTTCCACCCCACGGTCTTCGCTGTGACTCAGCTTTTGCCCAGATGTGAAATGGGGCAGAATGGAAACGATTTGCTTAGAATATGGGAGGAATAGCCATTTTCAGAATTAAAAACTGTAGAAATGGGGGATGCCTGGGTGGCTCAGTCGGTTAAATGACTGCCATCAGCTCAGGTCATGATCCTAGGGTCCTGGGATCAAGTCCCACATCGGGCTCCTCGCTCGGCAGGGGGTCTGCTTCCCCCCCACCCCCGCCTGCTCTGCCACTGTTCCCCCTGCTCGTGCGCGCTCTCGCTCTCTCTGTCTCTGTTAAATAAATAAACAAAATTTAAAAAAAAACTATAGAAGTGGGAAATATTACTAAAATTTATTACTTGTATATCTGAATATTTTTCTTATCTTGAATATAGTTAAATATATTTTATTTAAAACCATTTTTTTTACTCTACAGAAACTTTGGAGTTTCTCTTTGCTCAGGTTTATGTGATTTTGGGGGAATCATAGCCCCGTTTCTGCTCTTTCGGCTGGCGGCCGTTTGGCTGGAACTACCTCTTATCATCTTTGGTAAGAACTCGTTTTATACATTATTTCTAAATGTGTTCATCTGTATTCCCTGTATTACTAGAACTCGATGGTGATTATTCTGCTTGCTATTAAGGAGATCATTTAATTTTTTAAAGACAGCTGCTTGAGTTTTGAGTATCCCATCTGATTACATGGCAATGTGAAAGCCTAAATGCTTTTAATTTATTTTCTATCAAAGGGTCATGATGAGTCATGTACAATTTGGCTTTCTTTGTTTAGGTTCTGAGTTAAAGTCCAGTGCTCTAAAAGTCTTATGATATTGGGGAACAGAGCCAATAATTTGCAGTGGATGAACTCAGACCTTCCATTTGTTTCAAAATAAGCCTCAAATCGGATTATAGTTTTAAACGTTCTGTATCTATTGAGATCACATTTTCGTTTGCTTTGATGCAGACCTTGCTGTGTAGGAAGAACAGAGGACACAGAATCCCTTGCCAGAGTACCCAGTAACCTCTGTTCTGGCCCTCAGGTTCATACCCTCCTTCCCACTCCAACCTCCACAGGCCGCACGAAGGGATAGAACCAAAGTTTAGGGGCAGGGGCTCAGGATAATTCAGTCCAGTGCTTCTCAGGTGCTGTTCCAAGCTTGCTGCCTGGGTCTCATACCCGCCTCTGCCCTCCTTGGCAAGGAAGGACCGGGGGGTCTCTTTCTCACGTCTCTTTCCACCACCTCCATGTCCTCACTCCTGGTAGAGAATGTTTTATGTTTTTCACGTGTTGCTCTGCAGTTTAAATTATAATGAAAATATCGAGTCCATGAGGCCATACATCCTGAGTAACGCAAAATTCCCAACAGTGCTAGCCAGGGATAGTAAAGCTTCTAACCACTTGACACCACCAAATTCAGCACAAGATTATTTCCAAATTATTTCATGGGATCTGAAAAATTAGTTCAGTGTCGATTCTGCGGCCAGCATGGAAAAGCAAAGGGTGCCATTGTTCAACCAAGACCAAATGGTTGGGGAGTCCAGTGGTTCAAGGTCTCGGCCAGGGAGAGAGCCACACTTCCAAACCCTCGGTCACATCACAGTGTGATAAATACCGAGAGCAGAGGCACTGGGGGAGCATAACACAGGGACTCCCCACCTGCCTGAGCCAAAGAGGAAGGAAGGATGTCTAGTTGAGATCGGAGACGAGTAGAAATTGGCCACGTGGGGAGTGTGGCCGGGGCTCCAGGCAGTGGGAAGGCCAGTTAGAGGACAGAGACAGTGTGTGCGCTGGGGCCAGGGAGGGAGGTGAAGCTGTGAGGCAGGCGTGAGCCAGATCGTGGTCTTCCTAGTCCTGCGGTTTGCTCTTTATCCAAACAATCGTGGAAGCTAAGAGCTCTAAGCTGGGATTGACAGTGCTGGGTTTGCATTTTAGAAGGCTGGCTCTGATGGCCCATCCGCCAGTAGGTTGGACGGGGACAGTGCCGGTCGTCAGCCAGTTAATCAGGTAAAGGCTCATGGCAGCGGGGCCAAGGGGATGACACAGGGAGTGCTGGGCATGGAGAGATTCGAGAAATAAAGTAAAACCAGTGAGAGGGATGACTGAGCGGGCTTGCTTGAGCCAGAGGAAGGTGTGAGGCCGGGCTCCCGGCTGGGAAAGGGGGAGACCTCCAGGCCCCAGAAGCAGAGCCTGTGTCTCTGGAGCTGACGGCAGCAGGGCAGGAGCTCGGGGCAAGAGAGAGCAGGCAGAGGCGAAGCCTGGCTCGCGGCGGTGAGTGCTGGTGCTCGAGCCGGTGGCACCCACCTGCCAAGGCCAGTTGTGAAGTTTTCAGGAGTGTTGGAGCCCAGTGGTTACCTTAGCCATTATTAAAACACATACATCAAATAGGTTAAAAACAGGTAACAAATACCCAGAACCCATCTAGGTCTCACCTGCGGGTGTTCTTCAGGTGTTTTGCCGAGTGTATCTTTCTGAAGGAAACGCCAGACACGGGGCGTCACTGCACGGCCCTTCCCAGCGCTTCGTGTGGTGACGTCGGGGCACTAGCTTGGGGTGTCCCCGGGGAGAGTCCGTGCACCATGGAAATTGGCAGATGCTACGCGTTGGGGCTTTATCTTCCGGAGGGCTGGTCGGTCAACATTCACCAGCCTAAGTGGACAGAGTAGGGGAGGACGCTTCCCGAATTTCAGCTCCAGAGACCAGCAAAGGCCGGGGTGGTAACTGGAGGACCCCGCGGGGTGGGGGGAAGGGCCCCTGCCGGTGAGAGGCTCGCGTCCATCTGGTGCTTCCAGCAGCTGCAGCCTGAGGGTTCCTGGCCCCGTGGAGGAGCCCGAAAGACTCCGAGAGATGGCGGCGGGCTGCAGCGGGCACAAGTCAGACTGTGTGACGTGACCCAGTAAGGAAGGGGGTGGGGGGAGCAGGCAGTAAAGCTCTTGGCCGGGAAAAGGAAACGGGGGGGGGGGGATGCCTGTCTGGTGGCTGCCATTTCCCCGAGAGGCAGAAGGTGGGACCTTCTCTGAGGGGTCAGCACGGAGGCACCCGTTAAGTGACCGTTTGGGGAGCGAAGGAATGGTTGTGCCCGAGAGTGCTGGCGTGGTGGGGCTGCCCGGCGCCGAGGAAGGGAGGGAACACTTCCCAGAGCGGCAGAGGAGAGCTGGAGAGCTGGTTAGGGTGACCCGAGGGGTGCGGCTGGCCAGGGCTGGTTGCAGTGAGTGAGCGCAGCTGCTGCAAGGTGGCCAGGGAGGGGCAACGGGACGGGGGTCGCTGGCCGCGCCTTCCTGATGCTCTGCCGCCGTTCCCTGTTCCCTAGGTATCCTGGCATCCGTCTGTGGTGGGCTCGTGATGCTTTTGCCAGAAACCAAGGGTATTGCCCTGCCAGAAACAGTGGATGATGTAGAAAAACTTGGCAGGTATCGTATGAATTTCAGTGCATCTTAAATAAAAGCAGCATTTCAAACTCCTGGGGAAAAATACGTGGAGAAAATGGAACACTCATGGGGAGGGGAGTAATATCAATTACCAACTCAATCCTAGGCAGAAAACTCAAAGTTGATTTAGGAAGTTAACATAAGGGGTGCCCGGGTGGCTCAGTTGGTGAAGTGTCTGGCCTCAGCTCAGGTCATGATCCCACGGTCCTGGGGTGGAGTCCCGGCATCAGGCTGCCTGCTTAGTGGGGAGTCTGCTTCGTGCTCTCTCTCTGACTCTTGCTCTCTCTCTCTCTCTCTTGCTCTCAAATAAATAAATAAATAATCTTTGGGGGAAAGAAAAGATAGGTTAATATAAAAAGGGAAGAACCATAAAAGAATGTGTATTGTTTTTTAAATGTGGTTAGGAAGAGGGAAACATTTCTAAATAAGGTGTTAAAACTCAGAAACAATCTAAAGGAAAGGACATCTAAAAGAAAGTAGAAATAACTTACATGTGCATCAGTAGGAAACTGATGATGGAAATGCTAATGTGTTCATGGTGTGGATTACTATATCGAGATTAGAAGAATTGAGATGTATCTGTGTGGAATGACATGGTAAGGTCTTCAAGATGGATCACAAAGTGAAAAGTTGCTAAACAATATGTTATAGTAATTATTAAAAAATCAGCGGGGTGTCTGGGTGGCTCAGTGGGTTAAAGCCTCTGCCTTTGGCTCAGGTCGTGATCCCAGGGTCCTGGAATCGTGCCCCGCATCGGGCTCTCTGCTCAGCAGGGAGCCTGCTTTCCTTCCTCTCTCTCTGCCTGCCTCTCCGCCTACTTGTGATCTCTGTCTGTCAAATAAATAAATAAAATCTTAAAAAAAAAATCAAAACAATAGGAACCTCTCTCTGTAGCTAGATGGAGGGAGAGGGGATGGAAAGAGAGAGAGAGATGATGGACAGACAGATGGGTGGATGGGTGGATGGGTGGATGGATGGGTAAAAGGAAACAGGTAGAAGACTGGGAAGGAGAGAGAGGGAGAGATTATGAAAGAGAGAAGAGCATCTAACTCTTGTGCAAGAAAAGTTAATACCCAGCCAGTACATAAACATGAAGAATTATATCAACAAAAATTCACAGAACACAAATGCTAATCTCCTCTGCTTAAAATGCTTCATAACAAAAAGAGGAAGAGAAGATACGGATATGAGAATGTGTAGGAAAAGATCTAATATTGTAATATAGACCCGCTGAAGGTAGAAGTGAATTGGGAAGAGGACATCACTTTTACACTCTGTAGGCTTTTGTATTATTTATTTTCTAATTACAACCCATGGCCTTGTATTATCTGCATAATTCAAAAAATAATGTAACAGCTAACTTTTAAAATAAAATCAGTTGTCTAAATAAAGACCTAGAAATTGAGGATGTGGATCCCTGAACTTTAAAAAATATTGCATCAAAAATATTTGTAAGAAGACTGAACTGTGAATAACTTCATGGCACGTTTCACTTGTAGATGGAGGACAGAGTAGATGCTGACATTTTTTAAGTGCCTATATGATCCCAGAACTTTCCTAGGAAAAACTTAGTGTATTTAAAATAAAACCATCAGCTCATTCTTACCAGCTGACTTATAATAGGACTGGCCAGTCAGAGGACAAGGGGACATTTGCCCCAGGAAGTCATCCAAACAGATTCTGCAGCTTGTTTGGAAATCGAGTGACGAATAATGGCTTATTTCTCACCCAAAGCTCTACCTGTTTTCACCCTAGAACAATGCTACCTGAAATTCGGAGTGAGATGGAAGATTCTCTTTAAGATCTTGCCATTTTGCCGATCAAAATTAAGAAATGTATAAAAGGTGTTAAAACTGTGTGGACTCCTCTTGTGCGTTATACCGTTGTAAGGTGCTGCCTCCTCCAGCAAAGAGGAACCTTTTGCTAACTGTGTCTTCCTAGACAATTGCTTGGTTTGTATTCGAGCTTGGGGGCCATGTCACGGTGGGTGGCATCCCGTCCTGTCACAAAAGAACGTAGATGGTTGCAATGCTACTTAACCCCTGCCTAGCGACGGAAAACAGGTTAAAAAAAAAAAAAAAAAGAAAAACCCAGAAGACCGTCACTTTCACTACCTTTGAATTGCGTGTTTATGCATGAGTGTGTTTCATGAAAAGCAGCTGTAATGTTGAGTAGTAGCAAGAAAACTGTTGGAATGAGTTGTCCGATATTTCATAAGGACTTTCTGTTTTCTCCTTGTTTTGATAGTCCATATTCCTATAAATGTGGCAGGAAAAAGAAAACTCAAGTGTCCAGCTCTCACCTTTGAGGCCCGCTGCCAAAGACGAAAGGAAGGAGCTCTTTGGGTTGACCTCTCCCGAGGAACCGATGTGCCTTGCAGACACGTGTGTGTGTCCGTTTCAGCTACGTCGTGCCGTGTGGCTCCAAGTGTTTGTCGTACTGTACAAAGACATTCAAACTACCCAGAGTATTTTTATATAATGTGGGATGAGTTAGGATTTAGAGTGCTGTTGACGTTTCTGGGAACACGGGGTGTGGCTGGTTTAGCAAAGAAAAGAGCCTGTTGTGTGGACGTCGCCTCCTGAGTTTTCCTTGGAAGCTGGAGCAGTGTCTCCGACCCAGTCAGTGAGAGACCAGAGAAGCCTTCCCTGAATCCTCATGGCTGCTCCCTCCGCCACGCAGGCAAGATGTTGCCAAGTGGGGATCTGGAAACGGGATGCAGCAATGGGTTCATCAGATCTGAGCGAGGGACTAAAGCCCCGACCTGAGAGCTCTGAAGATTGTGGGGAGGTTGAAGATCTGGAAATCCTGTTCACAAAGAGGCTGAATTGAAGAACCTTGGGCCACATGATACTGAGCCTTTCCTTTCTCTTCTTGCTTCGAGCTCTGTAAGCCACTGTGGCATCTGGGCTTGCCAGCATCTTCAAGCCTGACTCCGTAATTAGCAACAAACCCTCCGTCCAATTCCAGGATTTGGCTCTATTATTTCTTCCATCGGTTTTGGGCATGCGATGATTGGGGATAGTTTGGGTCCTGCCTTAGTGAACATCTGAAGCCACGCACTCGGTTCTTTACAGAACGAAATGCATGGGCTATGATTTCATGGGTCTTAATTTTTATCTTAAAGGGTTATTTATCTTGTATGTGTTGAGTTCAGTTCTAGGACGCTGCCCGTGGCCAAGAGTGAAAAACATGGACTGTTCCATCTTGACCCTTTTCAATCTTGACCCTTTTAACCTGTCTTGGGAAGAAGCTTACATTTTAATTTAAAAGGAAGGTCAATTATATCCACGCATAAAAGAATTAGCAGAAGCTTTGTAAGTGATGTCATAGACAGTAATAGGAGGGATCTGATCTTTGTTTTGTTACGGAGACTTTTGAAATGCGGAGCTTCCATGCAAATATGCTCTCTTTTTTCTGTTGTTCTGCTTTATCTGGTACATTTCTTGTATTTTCAGACTCAGTATGATCTCATGCAGATTTTTTTAATGAACTATTTTGTGTGAACAGACAAAACGGGCACCAAGGGAAATCTTGCCAACGAAGAAGAAAATCCTACGCGAACACGACAATATGTACAATGTGGGTGCCAATTGCAAACTAAGATTTTAATCCTTAAAGCACAACGGAACTGAGTATGAATGTTTGATTTTTCAGTGAACTAAGCACCACTCTTTGAGGACTTCACGCCGCAGTCACCCCTTATCCGCGGGTGCGCACGTTTTCGCTCTCTTTGCATCCCTCTTTGCTGTAAGATGACTGTTCCTCCTTGATACGCTCACCTTGGAGCTGTACTCTGAGCTGGTATTTTGGTTCTGGTAACAATAAAGAGTTTTCAATTGTCAAGTAACTTCGGTGTCTTTTCTCCCTCTTCCTTCTGAAAGCTGTCACGGTAAAACTGTCCCCACGTGACAGTGCGTATTTCCTATCTGGGCAGCCAATTAGTGAAGGAAATTAAGCCGTCCACCTTCAATTTATGTTCGTTGTTCCTTCACGGGCTCTTGGTCCCATTCCTAGATTCAGACGTGACCCAGAAGAGCACTCAGCCTCTCTGCCGGTCTTGTATTACACTTGTAATGCCCGTTCCCTGCACTGCGTACAGCTTTCTGCCCAGCATCCCCTGTGCTGGGCTCAAGTCAAGTCATCAGTAACAGATTTCATTCCCAAGAATAGAATTTGTTCTCATGACTCCCCGTACATGCTGCAGCTCTGAAAACATTCGTCCCTTCGTCTCAGTGCCAGGATAAAGACCTTAAAAGATGTATGTCAAGCCATCTTTCGCAGACAAGGTAAATATATGGGTGATTTACTGGGACTTCTCTGTTCCCTTCCCTATGGTCTTACAGGCTTCTTGGTTCTTTTCTGCAACTATGCCAAACGAGAAAGAGAGAAATCACCTAAGTCTGCGAGAGGTACACTATTTAAAACTGGTAGGGTAAACGAAGAGCATGAAAACAATGAAGTTCAAAAAAATTAAATCAAAGGAAGGACAGAGTTTATTTTCAACAAATGTTATAGATGTGTTACTTTATTATTACAGAATGCAACAGTCCACGGGCGGGGAAAACTTATCCACGACAACACTAAAATACGTTGAGGTTTGGCAGTGGATGGCGTAAATACAGTGTCTTAGTTTGATTACGGTCGATGATTTCTGAGCACGCCGACTTCCCTACCCGTGTTCCAGCTTCTAGATACGTCGGGGAATCACTCTGTCTCCCATTCACTTAATTATTTCTCATTATTCCTTCAATCCAAGTAACAAACCTTGACACACGAACATAGACACCAGGCTTATTGGGGCGGGCACAGCCAAGACCCCACGAAGTGACTCCTTGTAAAATGTACTTGTCCTTCTCAAAGCAAACCAGAGGCCCTCCACTGTCACCCTATACAGAGAGAGGGGGGGAAAAAAAAAACACGTGAAGATTAAACCGCAAGGGAACACTCCTACATTGTTGGTGGGAATGCAAGCTGGTGTAGCCACTCTGGAAAACAGTATGGAGGTTCTTTAAAAAGTTGAAGATAGAGCTACCCTATGACCCAGCAATTGCACTACTGGGTATTTACACTAAAGATACAAATGTAGTGATCCGAAGGGGCATGTGCACCCAAATGTTTATAGCAGCAATGTCCACAATAGCCAAACTATGGAAAGAACCTAGATGTCCATCAACAGATGAATGGATAAAGAAGATGTGGTATATATATACACAATGGAATACTATGCAGCCATCAAGAGAAATGAACTCTTGCCATTTGCAATGATGTGGGTAGAACTAGAGGGTATTATGCTGAATGAAATAAGTCAATCAGAGAAAGACAATTATCACATGATCTCTCTGATTATGAGGAATTTGAGAGGCAGGGTGGGGGTTCATTGGGGGGGAAGAGGGGAAAAATGAAACAAGATGGGACTGGGGAGGGAGACAAACCATAAGAGACTCTTAAGTTCAGGAAACAAACAGGATTACTGGGTGGTGGGGGGCCAGGGATAGGGTGGCTGAGTTAAGGGCACCAGGGAGGGTATGTGCTACGGTGAGTGCTATGAATTGTGTAAGACTGATGAATCACAGACCTGTACCCCCGAAACAAATAATACATTATATGTTAATTAACAAAACAGAAAAAGAAAAAGAAATAAATAAATAAACCACCATCCTTTTATTATGGAATGTCATCCTTCTGTTACCCAGATGTAACTTTACCCAATATGTGAACATTCTCTTCCAATTAGAAAGGAACTGATTAATACATTACTTGAGTATCTACTGTATTCAGTACTTAACAAAGTGTATTTATCAAAACCCCACACCATTTAGTGTTCCCAGGGAGAAACTCCCTTGTGAATGTTATACTCATCCCTTCCCGCCTTGGGGCTTCTCTTAGGCAGATGAAACCCCCAAAGCAATTGCAAAGTGGTCTTTGTCTCACAGCCTCCCTGGCCTCCCTGCTGGAAAGGCCACCGCATGAGTCCCAGCTCCCCAGAGGACGCGTGGGCTGTGGCAGTGATGGTACATAACTCCTCCCTTACCACCCATCTGGAACTTGGGGCCCAAGAAATCCCCTTCGGGGATCTCAATCCGGATGCAGGGACAGACCTAAAATCTTTCTGGGTAGCATTTGGACGGTGGCCTGCAGTTGGTAAAGCCTTCCGGAATTTGCCATTCAGAGGCTGAAATATCTAAGAGGCCAAGCCTGGAGACTGACATGGTGCTTACCTGACAACTGTCGGTGCCTCCAGCCAGATTCCCAGCACAGAGCTCTGTCGATTTGACTCTTCCATTCAGATACTCATAGCGATTGCACACTTTGTTCTCAATCACAGGCAGCTGGGCTTCCTTGAGGAGCCCCGCACCAAAGGTGCCTGTGTTTAAAAAGATTAAAGAAATGGTTATATGGGATCCCCAACATGACCACAAGGGAACACCTTCCAGAACAGCAGAGCAGCAGTGACAGATCTCGTTTGTCCATGAGGTTGTATAAATCAAGAAGTCAGTTCCAGACACTATCAGAATGCTTTTCATTTTAACCTTGAAGATACAGATATTACGTAAGATTTCATGTTCCCAAGACCTGGATTTAATAATCTGGAATTAATATTTCTTGATGGTGTCTGGGGATACATGTTATTTTTGTTTAACTATAAAGAAGTATTTTGGGGGGCGCCTGGGTGGCTCAGTTGGTTAAGCATCTGCTTTCGGCTCAAGTCATGATCTCAGGGTCCTGGGATTGAGCCCCACATCAGGCTCCCTGTTCATCGCTCCCCTTACTTGTGGTCTCTAGACCTCACTCTGTCAAATAAATAAATATTTTTTTAAAACATATTTTTCAATATGTAAAGAGAGATTGAGAAATATAAGTGTTACTATAACATCTATTCATTTTCAGTCTCTTTTAGATGCTTTTTTCTTCTACTTATATTGCACGATTTTATATCCTGATTGTTTTCACACAATGCTATATAGTAAGGGCTTTCTTAGAATGCTGCAATCTTCATAATCAGTATTTAATGGGGGAGTGACTGCTTCGGGGGTGGGGGTTTCCTTTTAAGGTTAGGAAAGTGTTCTGCAAACAGGGGTGGTGGTTGTACAACACTGAGACTATACTAAATGCCGCGGAGCCATACAGGCAGTGCAGTTTGCCCAAGATCACGCAGCAAGTCTGTGGAGGAGCTGGGATTTGCACTTGGGTCTGTGACGTCATTGCCCAACTGTTCACTCCCCTACTCCCAGGCTCCTACAGTGGCTTCCAACTTTCCACGTCTTTGTTCATGCATTTTATTTATATTCCTTAATATTTTCTTAGCTCTGAGTTCCCATAAATTATATAGACATATTTAGGGCTCCCAGTGAACACTGCCAAATTATTTCCTAAAAGGGTATGACAGCGTAAAATTTCACTAGGAAAAAAAAGGCCACATCACCCCCCCATGTCTGAGTATTTAGTATTTTTTAAATACCTGCTAATATAATGGGTGGAAATTGTCCTAGTTCATTTCCTAATTTGCATTTCTTTCCCAATTAGGAAAAGTAAACATTCTCCTATGTCTTTAGTTTAATTGTGGTATTTGTTCTTTCAGGAAAAACTGCTTTTTTTTTTTTTTTCCACTTTGGCAAATCAAAATGGAACACTTGCAAAATAGCCAGAGGAAATGCTGCTTTCCCAGATAGACACCCCCGGGCATATCTCCGTGTTTTCACAAATAATCCCATTTTCCAATTTTGCAAGCCCAACTTTAATGCATTCTGCAAAAAAAAAAAAAAAAAATCTTTGCTAGCATGGAACAGCCAAGGGATGCGGTGCTATTTCTTCTCCAAAGACTTTGGATACATTTGGGAAGCTGTCTTCAGTTCGGAAAACTTGGCACTCAATCGGGAGTTGACAGAAGCACGTAAGAGGACCCCCATTTGGGAAGGAGAGGCTTGCCCTAGGGCCTGAGGAAGCACTGGGTTGGGGATACATGACTTGAGTAGATGCGTGCAGGGACCCGCCTTCTCAGAATCTTTGGCTGCGAGTTCATATATCCAAGTGTCTTGCTCCTGCCTCTGCTTCCGGAGCGAGAGAACATCCTGATTCTGGTGACAAAATCCACCGAAGTGGACAGGAAATGGAGGTGGTCTGTGCGGAAGTGCTGCCATCGTGTGGCCACAGTGGAGATGGCGCCTCCAAGGGCCGGGAGGCTGAAGGTGACCTGGCAATGGGGTCCTGAGGTCAGGGCCGGTGGGGAGCAGGAAGCAGGAGCTCTGACAGCGCCCCCGGACGGCGGATGAGGGGCTAACCCGAATGAGCCCCTGGCCCTGGACGTTTACCTTGCTTAGAAATATCAAAGTCAGGGAAAGCCTGCAGACCAAACGGGAGAACAGGCCAATTTTTACCTCACCGAGAAGCTAAGAACACTGATCTGATGTGATTATTGCCCAAAAGTCCGTTAAGACCTGATTTCTGTTTTGGGATTCCTCCTGGTTCTGGGAACGTACTGAGAACGGTCTTCTCCCCGTGGCTGCAAGGGTGAGGCCAGGGTGGATGGGGGAGCGCAGTACAGGTCCGTAGTTTGCAAAGTGTGGGTGGAACGGAAGGAACGTCAGATGGGCTGTGAGGGGTCAGGCCCCCCCCGGGGTTCGAGGTCCAGCTACACACGGGCTGTGTGCGTGCGCTACCCAGGACACTGTCCTGCCCGCCCTGGAGCCTCGGATCCCTCATTTGCAAAATGGGAACAAACATATCAAAGTCATAGGGGTTTGTGGTGTTTAATTTTAAGTGTGAAACACTGGAAGGGCCTGTCCCCCCCACAGGGACAGCGCCATCTGCGATGTTTCCCTTCACTCCTCGATGCTCACAGCTCCTGAAGTACAGAGAAGGGGTGGGGGGAACGTGCAAAATCCAGGAGGTGAGATTTTACAGATGTAGGAAAAACGCGGAAAGGAGGAAGACAAATCTGAAGTGATTCAGACCCGTAGTTTTAAACCTTTTTTTAAAGCCACAAGACCTGTCTTGAATGAAAGCGGATGCAAAAGAATAACGTGCAAACCGCAATTTGAAAACCCGGGTTTGACACACAACTTTCTTCAGGTCCAGACGGCACAAAGAGGTAAGGTGACGGGTCCGGTGTGCCCAGCGGGCGGCAGGGGCCGAACTACTTCTCAGGGCTCCCAACTCCCCTTCTGTGCCCTCACCAACCCTTCTGAGAAAGTGCGGCAGAGATGAAGACGTGCTCACAACGTCTCGAGGCCTGTGTCTGATGGGGTGTAATTACTATGAGGGCCTACTGCAGAGAAGAAGGGGTCCCCAAAACATACTATGGGGAGCTAACACAGGACTATGCGTGAAGGTTTCCCCTCTCACGCCCACCCCAGCAACCAATACGAAAACCATCCTAGGACTGGGACCCGTCTTCCTCTCCCCTAGCTGTCATTCCGTCCCACCACCGACAGCCTCTCCACACATATGACAGGCATGTGGGTATCTGGCAAGACGAGCTTCACAGGAATTCCTGTTTCACACTGTGTCTGAGAGCTTGGCATGGCTAACTTCCCACGGAAAATAATCGAACGGCCTCCATTTGTAGGCTTGCTTCAGACCTTACATGGGGATGTGATATTAACATTGACTTTATGGGCCAAGAGACTCAGAGAAACACACCCCGTCCCTCACCCACGTCCCTTAATGACTGATTACGGAGACTTCGGCAGGACCCCAGCCAAAGTTAGGAAAGGCGGACCTCACCACTAGCAGACATTTGCACACACGGACATGTTCTCAAGGAGACTAAACCAGTTCCTGGGAGAGTCACAGGACTGATCTCACCTTGAGTTTCTCCCCAGCCAGTGATGTAGCACAACGTCCGGTCAGCAACCACGTAATTGGCGGAGGGCAGACAAGCTGGGATCACCTTTGAGGTGATGACGGCGGGGCTGAAAGAGAATGATCCAGGGTTCCAGGTGCCCGCCCGACCACGGCGCTTCTGCCATCCACCCTCTGGTCGCTCCCAACAGGGTGCCACGACGCCCCTGTTCTCTGCGCTTTATTGACTCACCCAAATGGGTCCGTTCTCAAAAGAGCGGTTCATTTCGCTTTCTCTACTGGGACCTGTTTCCTAATATCACTAACTTTATGTAACATAAGCAAATTCACCATTTTGTCAGACTTAATAAAATTCTACTTCAACAGGGAAAATAAAAACAAGGACAGGAAGAAGAACTCGCGTGTGTGAACTGCGTGTGGATGTCTCCGTGTGTATTTGTACTGTCGCTTTTTAAGTGCCCTGAAATACATCATTTCATCTGATTTCCACCAAACATATTACCATCTTGAGAGGAGGACTGTCAGCCGGGAGGACGTGAAGAATTCTCTGATTGTGAATGTGTATTTGCTGACTAGTGAACATTAAGCGCGAGTTTCGGGAGTAACTCTTTTTCCACACGGGGGAACTGAATCCTGATGCCTTCTTCTCAAGAGCACAGCCAGAACGGGGCAGAATGGCAGAATGGGGCTGAGCCAGACTTTCACCATTCCCCAAAGCCCTCCTGCCTTTCATGGCCCCCATCCCCGCCCTCCCCCACGACCCCGTGTCACATTGCTCTTCATAACATGAACGAATGTCTTCACGGATGTTGGGGTGAAGAGCATGGGTGGCTCGTACCTGCTCAGCTTTATCAAGGCGATGTCCGCACGCGTGGGCTCCAGGAACAGCTTGGACGCCTCTATCTCCTGCACGTCTGATTCGAGCTTGAATTCTTGGTGTGCACCCAGGATGATCTTGTATGAGGCAGGCCTTGAGGATCTAGGAAAGACGGTGACATTAGGAACAAAATAGCATGCCAGCCCCTTCATCAAGTGCCCTTCTGAGTCATAAACATGCCGTCTTCTCCCCACTTGGCTGACCACAATCAGTGACCTCTGAGTGGCAAGAAAGAAGTTCACTGTTTACCTAAATCTGGCCATGAAGGAATGCTCTTGGGGCCACTTTTGGCCTAACCACAGAGGAAGAATGAAATCAATAGTGAAGTCAGTACAAGGAGAGACACCCATCTCAGGAGAACCAATGCCTGTCCCAATGAGCAAGTCTTCCTGCCGCTGACCCAGGTCTACAAACCGACCGAACTGGGTTTTCCTTCTTTATTCTCTATAGAAATGCTCCCCTCCTCCCTCATCCAATGGCCCTGGCAATTCTGCCTCAGCCTTCACATCTGTTTCTTGGTCCCTAGTGTCACTGCCATGGAGGGAAGGAGGAAGGGGAAGGTAAAGAAAGGGAAGGGAAGGGAAGAGGGAAGGAGGAGAGTGAGAAAGGAGAAGTAGAGGGAGGCAGGGAGTCTTTAAGACAAGTCCTCATATTCACTGTCCCCTAGACTTACCTCTCCAGGCAGTGGGCAGCCGTCAGCACCCACTCTGGGGATATTAAAGTCCCTCCACAGAAGTGCTTTCCAAATCTAGAAGAAAAACATGCCAGAATTTTAGTTCGAACCTGATGGTACGTTGTACAGAAAGCCAGAAAGAAGAGTTCACTCGATTTTGATAATGTTGATGTTCCCAACGGAAAAGGCTACCAGCCCATCATCAGGATGCCCAGAACTTTGAGTTGGACTTCAACAGTGGATTTTCCAGAAGGTCTCATCCTCACCACCCTTTAGATGGCGGGGGAAGGCTCAGGCACAGCTTGTGCATAGGAGAGCAAAGTCACGTGGTGGAAACAGGATGCCCACGTCCACGGTTTGGACTTGCTGGCCTTCGACTCCAACAGAAGTGATCAGCCAAGGATCATCCCCCTGAGGCCTCTTTTGTTTCTTTATGAAAGGACCTCTGCAAGGTTTGATGAGTTCTTCTCCAGGGAGCCAAGTGTGACCCTAAACAGCTGTGATTCCTGGGAATCTTCTCATTTTACCCTCATGGGGTGAGCTGCCTTGCATGAAGCCTATCGTAACAACAGCAGGCAGGGTAATTAGCAGTCAGGAGACAGAGAACAGCTCAGTTTGGGAAAAGAAAGAATCTGAAATATGTAAAAGGTGAAGGTTGTACAGCAAGGAGCTAACAAATGGGAAGGTAAAGAAAGGAAAGGCAACTCAATAAAAAAAGGACAGCTATAAAACCCTCCAGCATCTTCAACACTTCCCCAGCAATACTGGGACGTGCTGTCAATCGCTCCATCTGTAGATTTCGACAACAGCCGCCCAGATCAGGGAAACTACTCCAATGTAGGCTATCGTCAAGGTAGAGAACCTAGAAAAATATAATTTAAAAAATTTTTGTAGCCTGCCTTCCTCCTAAGATCAACTATACAGGCAGGTACAGATCCCCCAGCTGTGTGGATTGGACGTAGAAAGGTTTTAAGGGGCTTACACAGAAGAATGAAACTAACCATTTCTGGAAATACCGTTACCTTGTTCTAAGGCTGATTTGCCAGGGCCAGGAATGTGGGTTGGCCACGCACCCACCTACCACCCTTCCAGGACATTTCTTTGGCTCCACCTGGGGCTTCCCGCAATCGAATGAACCAGATGCTGCGCCACAAAGTGGAAACAAGAGTCACATTTCAAGAAGGGAAAGCAATTCTGTCACGCAACTCAAGAGAAATCAGTGGGCCACGGCCAAAAGCACTGAGGTTTTGACATCTCAGAGCCCAAACTAAATAGCGAGATCATTAATCACCTTTAAGGACATTTTATTCTAAGTTTCAAAAGTAACAGTAGACAGCACAGGACCTTCTCCTTTCAGGAAAGTCTAAGGACTTCTGTATTATTTGCAGGGGAGGGGGGAGGAGAGGGACTAAGCAGATTGGTAGAAATATGTGGTAGGGTGGGAGCTTTGTTCAGAGGACCTGACTGATACCAATTATTATTCTGACTCGACGTGACAGATCTAGGTTCCCGTCTTCATCTCCATCACCCTCCTCACCTTCTTTGTCATCATGATCGCCCCCTGAACCACATCAAGTTGACTGAAAATCATAGTTGTCATCTCTGCTAAAAGGCACTATGGGTATTTTTTTAATGTGAAGCTCTGTGTGTGCATATATGCATACATGTGTGTGTTTGTGTGTGATTGTGTGGAACAGAGCTAACTGTCCTGAACGTCTCTCAGCCAGCTTCTGGACAGGACTTCCAGGAGCTTCCTAAGACTAAGGCAGTGCCCCGGGAGGTGAATGACGTTCACTTGCCCGTACGCTCTATCTACCTCCTACCTTCCCACCTAGACAATAGGGGTCGTGCCCCATCTTTGGTACCCCGCACTAATGCCCAAACAGCTCCAGCCTCTAGAAGACTAGAGCATCTGGTGGTGGCCAAGAGCTGCCCCTGGGAAGTTACTGTACTTCTCCTCCATGGGAATCGAAGAGTGTCAGCCCAGCTGTGGTGCCCGTGGCAGGAATGTCAATTCTGTCAAGCAAGCAGCCTGTCCAGCATGGAGAACCTGGCCGCGATGAGGCAGCAAGGTGTTCCAGAAGGGGAAGGGCGGAGGATTGGGAGTGACCAGCTGAAGGGGAGGCACTAACCCCACTCAGGGCCTTTCAGATGAAGGGGCCACCAAGAGAGCTTCTACAGAACAGAGAAAACAGCCACTCAAGAAGGATTCAGCAGTTAAACTCACCCTAAATCCAGACAAGGAGCCAAGTGAAATCTTGCCCATGACCCTGGCCTCCCCTTCCTCCCCGCTGCTCTACCCAGGGGTGGCCCAAGTGCAAACCCTGCAAAGTAGCTCCTGTGCTCTACCCCGCCATACCCCAAACTCCTCCCCGACCACCTCTGCTTGCTTGTCTACACTGCCTTTGCAGCTAAAGCTTCTCCCTCCCTCGCTCTAGCCCTCCACATGGCAGACAAAAGCATCTGCAACCAAGCTGTGCAAAAGAGAAGTCCAGCCTGGTTTTCTGGAACCAAGACAAGTTCTCTTTGCGAAGACAGGTCAGGTCAGCAGAAAAGTAACACAGGGTCCAAATCGAAGCAGCTTACATCGTTCTCCAGAAGTACCCATGGATTTGTTATTCCAAACTTTTCTCCTTTCCCTGACCCAAGCTTCTTCCTCTCAGAAAATCTCAAGAGAAATGAGGAAAGAACCCAGACACGTTTTCTCTAAGTTCTGTGGGTAAGGTATGGGTCACGAATAGTAAGCGTAGGATAAAGATTTGGGGCTTAGTAAAAATGGACATTCCTTCTCACTGAATCCTCAGGATGGCAATTTGTAGGTTTACAACGTACATTATACGCTCAGCTGTTTCATGGTGTTTGTGCATTTTCTGACTTCTCAGGCACTGAAAGGGAGAGCTTTCGATCCAGGGGCGGGACTTCAATTTGCTTCTCAAGCATCCCCCGCGGGACACGGAGAGCTCAGTGAGAGCATCCCGAGGCCGATGGCATCACCTGTTTGCTCTTTTGGAGGACTGTGTATCTCCTTTATTTAAGGTGTCAGGGAAGGGGGACCCCCTAGTAAGTGGAGCCACCAGGAGGACAGATCCAAGAGGCCCGTGAGGAAGAGAGGGCAGCCCAGCTGAGATGCTCAGCGTTCAGCCCTCCTTCTGCAAATCCGTATCTGGGAGGTGCTGCTGCATTTATGTGAGAAGTCATTTCCTTACACAGAGGAAGGCAGCTTACCACACTGAGGGATATCACAGTAGTCAAAAAGTTTCCTCGGATTCGTCGTGTAGCACCAAGGACCATTGACATCCCCATCAGGATTACGGCAGTACTGGGGGAAGAAAAAAAAAGACAGGTGTATAGGGCACCAGGCGCAGTGGGACAGAGAAGGGCAGAGAAGGTGTTGACAACACATCCCTGCTGTCTTTAGAAGATGAAAGGTAGCGTTCCCAGTTCTTTGAGGTGGGGAGCAAAGCTACTCCTGCTTTTGACTCGGCTTGTTCAAAGGAGCTGTGAGTGACTCCCCTGGAAGGAGGGGACCTGAGGGGTCCTGAGGGAGAGGTGACATAAAGGGGCCTCCCCTCCAGCAGCCTGTGTCAGGGGGCCTCTGGGAGAAAGAGAGAGAGGACCACGGGCCACGGCTGACTCGTCTTGTCCCCGGTTCACATCAGCCATCTACTCCCCAGTGACACCTGTTTCGCTCTTGCTTCAGAAACTGTTCCCAAGAACTGTGCACACTCCATGGGTCAAGCCACGGGGAGGCAATGTCTCCCTTTTCCTTTCCCATACGTACCCCCAAAGTAAACCTTCCCGTAGCGTGTGTGAGATTAGCGGAAACCCTACTGCGTGGAGTCCGCATGGCCCATCCATATCCTTTTCTAGAAAAATTTGACTAAAAGGTCATGAAGGTCATCCTTGACTAAGAAACTAGAAACAGCACACGGTACTAAAAACAAGCAGGGAATGTCCCAAACGCAAACAGAACGAGGAGCCCGAGGACAGCGGTCATGGGCACAGAGGTGTGCCGGCCGTGCAACCACGGTCGCCGAGCGGATGCCAGTCCCACGGAGGCTTGTGCCCCAGCTCCCTCCCAATCCCCTCCGCCGCCACCAAGGCCTGGTCTGGGCTGACTTGCCGTGACACGGGGCCAATTCTGCTTGCAAAGATGGGTCAGCAAGAGGCAAAATAGAGTTTAAGTCAAAGCGGCTTACGTTCTTCTCCAGACCTGCCCGTGGGTTTGTCTCCGGGGTGAAAATACTGTGTCTGTGGGGCTCCTGGGCAGCCCACTCCTGGCAGGGGACGCCCAGAACCGTGGTGGCCTTCTTGCCCCGGTACCCTTTGCCGTTCCCGAACATGCAGTCTGTGGGAGGAAGGAGAACTGGACGGTGACTTGTCCGACACAGACCCAGGACGCTGGGGAGCCACGGCAGCCGCACTAGGACTCTCAAATGACAGTCTCTGGGGTCCCAGCCTGAGAGCCCAAGTTACCAGAAACGCTACTGCCTGGGAAATAATCGCAAGGCAAGATGTTAGCGTGGAAATTCTGACTGGGACACGAAGATCGTCACTTTGATAACGAGCTGAGTGGTAAGACAGAGCCCCCGGAGGAGTCACCTCAGACAGACACCGCCGGGACCTGCCGGGTGACCCGCGAACGCCTCACCCTCAACATGGGTGGGGTAAAAAGAGCAAATGGAAGAGAATTTTTATAAGATAGTATTTTGGCTAGAGCTGTGCTGTGAGTTTCCACCCTTTGGGGTGAAGGGGCTCACAGAGAGACGACTGGGGTTCCTTCTCCAAGCCCATCCCTTGCCCCAACCTAGGGAAAGGGGCTTCCCCAAGACCCCTCAGAGAACA
Source organism: Martes martes (assembly GCF_963455335.1). Lineage (NCBI taxonomy): Eukaryota > Metazoa > Chordata > Mammalia > Carnivora > Mustelidae > Martes > Martes martes. The sequence goes on along the minus strand of NC_137893.1, from coordinate 7,431,880 downwards.
TGGTGCGGGTCCCCTAGGGGACCCAGGGCACCAGTGCTCTGACGGCCATCTGGAAAATCCAAAATGCAAACGCTGGGTCGGCTAACCTCTCTGCCAAGGGCGGGGGCTGTGGTGGGCGGCCTGCAACCCCGGAGCTTGCCAGGACTGGGGTAAGGGGGTTACCCACATGCCAAATGTGGGGCAGGCACAGGGGAAAACCATGGCGGGTCGTCCCAAGTCTTATCTAGGGAGGACACCCAGATGGGCACGGAGCACACAGTCTCACCAAGAGAGAGAGGAAAGAGATTCCGCACGTTCAAAACCAAATCCACCATTTCTAGTTCTCCACAGGGGAGGCAAGGATTTAATGTTCTAGCAGATTCCCGTGCCGGCCCGCGCTGCCGTGATCAACCTCTCCAGCCACTCAGGCTCAAATTGAAGCCATCGCTCAGAACCGGTTAGTTTTCAAGTTCTAAAAATGCAGCCCACCCACGTGCCACCAGCCGTCGCAGCTCTGGCTCCCGATGGCACCCTGAGGCTTGTCTCCACGTGGCAGACCCTCTGGGGGGGGAGGGGCTCTCCCTCCATAACGTGGTCCACCCCTTATCATCCTGATGCCCACGTGTCTACAGGTCTGGTCACAGATTTCCCACCTGATTCAGAAGGGTCATTTCCACTCGGAGCTTGGGGCACAGTCGGGGAGTTGGTGTTGGTGTTACTCTCTTCTGTGTCTAAGCACTTTTTCAAGTTACAGAACTCCCAGCGGACAGATGGGTCAGTGGTGTAACACCAGGGGCTTTTGTCACCGTCTGGATTTCTGCAGTAGTTCATGGTCAAGCCGCTGTAAATTCCACAACACAGGCCATGAGAAGTGGAGAATCTTCTGGGGCATCCCCGTACCCGCACATTTTGTTATAACAGAGGGTTAATAAGTGACTTGGAAATATTTCCATTAAAGAGACCATGGGTACCAATTTTTATACAATGTGACAAACACAGAGGGTTCTCAGCTTCTGAACAACTGGGGACATTTAAAACAGATTCTAATTTTTACTTAAAACATCAAAAGTAGTATGTGCTCCATATAAAAACTGAGATAATATAAAAATGTGTAAATGAAAGTACCCAAATGTCTTCCTTTCCCTCGGAGTGGGACATACATTCCCCAGGGATGACCAATATTGAATTTAAAGTGCACGTTTTACATTTTTTTTTCTACGCACGTTCATCTCTCTCTCTCGCTCTCTGTATGAGTACACAGAGCTGTGTAAGTTGGAATTAAAACTTAGTTCCCTGAGAAGGACTGACAGTGTGATGATGCTCTCAGACCACTCCCCTCCATCCACTGACCCCCAACATTGCTAAAATGCTGTGCACTTAGCATGAAAATACTGTAAATATCCCATCAGGTAGGTTTGGGCTTTGAAAGACTTATGGAAGCTTGCCTGGGAAACCAGCTCCTGGGCAGGATGTGTTTCTGAAGGACACCTTCCGGGGAGATGAGGGGATGGGGAAGGGGAGGGAGGGGGGAACACGGGGAATCCAGCCTCCCCTCACTCCATACCCCACCTTGCTGCAGCCACATAGGATGGAGGAATGCAGATGACACTAAAGGAGGAAGAATGGGAGATGTGTGGGTGCACAAGAGGGGCTGAGAGCTTACGGGAGACTTGCCTCTTCTAGAACCTCATATAGGTAGACTCACATAGTGTATACTCTTCTGGTCCTGGCTTCTTTCCTCAGTGAGACTTCTGAGCTTCATCTGTGCTATTTGAGAGTATCAGTAGCTTGTTCCTTTTTATTGCTGAATAGTATTCCATTGTATGAATACACCCCCAACGACTGATTCACTTTCTTATTGATGGACCCTGAATCAATCTTCAGTTTTGGGCTATTATGACTAAAGTTGCCATGAATATTCTGGTAGGGATTTTTGTGGACCCATGTTTTCATTTCCCCTAGGTCAATATTCAGGGACGGAACTGCAGGTATTTTAGGGTACAGCATGTGTCTGCTTTTGGAATGTTCTTTTCTCTACTTGTGTATCTTTCTGCCAGTACCTCTGTGTCTTGATTACTGTACTTTTATAGTTAAGTCTTTGAATCAGGGTGGGTAAGTCCTCCCTGATAGATTGTTTTGGTGAGTCTAGGTCCTTTGCATATAGATTTTGTTTCTTTTTCCAGAAAGAAAAAAAGGGAAAAAAAAAAGCTACGGGAATTTTGCTCGAATGTAGTCTGAATCCAAAATCCAATTTGGTAAGAATTAGTATTGACTCTTTAAAGCTGTAAACAGTCTATCTTTATTTAGATCTTTTAAATTTCTCTCAACAGCATTTTATAGTATGTAGCATGTAGTTCTTGTACACACTTTGTTAAATTTATCATTAAATATTCTGGTTTTGATACCACTGTCAATGATATTGTTTTAAAATTTTTCTTTTCTAACTAGTAATTTCTGGTGTACAGAAATACAATAGATTTTTGTATACTGACATTGTATATCCTTTTGTATCTTTTGATTTTACAAAATTCACTTATTTGTCCTTAGGATTCTGTATCTATGTTGTCTATGAATAAAGACAGATGTACTGATTCCTTTCTAAACTTCAGGCTCTTTATTTCTTTTCCTTGTTCCCAATCTTATAAAGTTTTAATCTTTCCTTATTAATATATTAGCTGGAAGATTTTTATAGATGGTGTTGATCAAACTGAGGAGGTTCCCTTCTATCCCTAGTTTGCTAAGACTTTTTAAAATCATGGATGAGTGTTAAATTTTGTCTAACGTTCTTCTTTATTCATATAACCATATGACTTGTCACTTTCATTCTGTTAACATGTTGTATTAAGTTGATTGTTGGTAAATGTTAAAACAACCCTGCATTCAATTCACTAATTTTTGTTAAGTTTTTTTATCTACATTCACAACAGAAAATACTCTAGTTTCTTGCAATAGTTCTTGTTTACTTTTTGTATCTCAGTTTTTGGGGCCTCACAAACTGAGTTGAGAAGTATTCCCTCCTCTTCCATTCTCTATATTGTTCCCTTCTTAAATATTTGATAAAATTTGAAAATTCTACTGGTTCATTGAGCTTCTTGAACCTGTAAATTTATAATCTTCTTCCTATTTGGAAAAATTTTAGCCATCATTGCTTCAAGTATTTTTTTCTGTTTCAGTTATTTTTTTCTCCTCCGGGGACTTGATTCAAACATATGTTAGACCTTTTGATATTTTTCCAGAGATCCTTAAAGTTCTGTTTATCTTCTTTCAGTCTTTGTTTTGATTTTGTGCTGCAGGTTGTACAGCTTATACTGTATTATTTTCAAGTTAACCTTTTCTTCTGTCATGTCTCACCTGATTGGAAGGCCATCCAATGAATTTTTCATTTAAGATATACTTTTTAAAATCCTGTCTTTTCCATTTGGCCATTTTATAGCTTTCTTTTCTCTTTAGAACATCCAATTTTCTCTTTTATATTCATATTTTCCTTTAAATCCTTGAATATAATTATTATATCTTTTTAAATTTCTGGCTGCTAATTCCATCATTTCTATCATTTCTGGGTCTGCTTCTTTTGAGTGATTTTTCTCTTGGCTCTGGACACATTTAATGATCTTTGTATGTCTGGTAATTTTTAAATTTGTGCCAAACACTGTAGATGCCACATGACTGAGTGACTGGATTTTGTTGTTTTCCTCTCAAGAGAGTTGAGTTTACGTGAGACAAACAGTTAATTTACTTACAGATTATTCTGATCCTTTTAGGATTGCTTCTAAGCTTTACTAGAAGCTGTTTCTAGAGCAGTAGAAGGTGTTTCTAGAGTAGCCTTTATTTTAGGAATACATTAATTCTACTCCTGAAGTGTGACTCTTTAAGTCTCTACTGAATGCTTATGGTATCCCATGAGGTCTCTACTCTCTGTCAGAATCTCAAATCTCTGAACACAGAGTCTCCCAATGCTGTGTAGGTTCTGTAATCCCTGTTTATCTCACCACTCTCAGTTGTTCTTTCCTCATTAACTGTTCTTTGTCCTGTGAACCTTGTGGAATCTCTCCCTGTGTGTGTGTGTGTGTGTGTGTGTGTGTGTGTGTACCTTTATATTCAGCCAAGAATTTAAGAAGAGCTGTGCATATTCTTTGAGCTCCTTCTCTGCACAGATGCTTTCTTATTATTATTTATTATTATTACCCAGCCTACAAAGTCCCAGCTGCCTCAGTAAGCCCAATTGTTAATTTGCTACTAGTAATTTATTTCTCCTTCTAAAAGTTCTCAGTCCTGTGATACCTGTTGTCCATCATATGGACAGCTTATCCCCTACATTTTATAAATGTTTATGGCAGAAATGCTGGTCTTTGCCCATCTACCTGCCCAGTTTGCCTATCAGCATCTGTGTACTTCCTGACACTCATCTGCCCTCCTGCTTTTGCTCTTCATGTCCTGGCAACTCATACCACTGTCAACAACTCATGCTCAAGACCCATGTGTCAATACAACTTAAGTGAAATGTACTAGATGATATACATTTTTTTCAAGTATATATATGTATCTGTGATCCAATGACAAACACATACTTCACTTCAGAGGTTGCAGTTTGGAATGATAAAATCCCACAATTGAAAGATTGTACTGATCCTTAGCAGGTGCTGTGGAATGGTACCGTTTCTAAGTTTTTGGTCATTTGTTCTCCTGAGCTTTCCGCTAGCACGTACTCAACACCTTTATACATCTCCTCTTTCTCTCACAAAAGTACCAGGAAAGATAGCCAGTCTCTAACTTCTCTTTTTTCAGAGCTTTTGCTCAAAAGCAAAGCACCTAAGACATTTTGCCTCACATTCTGGAACCAAGAGAAATTTGGTTCTAAGAAGTTAGTTTAAAGCATGGACCTCCTCACAGAAATTTAGGTTGGCTATTGTTCCTCTCAAGGTTAAAAGCAAAGACATACGCATCTGGGAAGCGTTGTGGGGTCTTCTCATGTCGGTGCGGTGTCATAGACGACCAAGACTGACATTTCTTTCCTGTGATAGTAGTGGATGATGTGCCTCGGTAACTCTGTCCATTACCGTGGTAGCACTCCTGGACCACAGGAGTTTGTTCAGGTGGTACTGAAGCAGAAACAGAAGGTAATCAACTAAGTAATGACTAGAACAGAGATAGGTGAAGCAACTGATGACACCAACAGAACAGTAGTCTCTGGGAATTAACTCTGCTTTCTTTTCCATATTGGTAAGCAAATGGACTTGCAAAGAAAGCAATAGATCAATCACACAATAGAACTTTAGTCACCTAACTTTTCTTGTAAATATTTCACTTAAAACTCAGGGGAAAACACATAGGTCAGAGTGCTTATAATTGGAAATTGCACTCATGTGCAAGTTCCTGCATATGGATGTCTACTGGGTGTTCATGAGAACAACTGGGAAGGAGCTCAGAAGTACATTCAGTGGTGCAGGCTGCATGTAGCAATTGGTTTCCAGTGGGGGGCAGAAATGAGATCCTTTTGTGTTTTCCCACAAAAGGGAAAGCCTTTTCTTTTTCTCTTTCTTTTTTTTTTTTTTTAAGATTTTTATTTATTTATTGAGAGAGAGGCAGTGAGAGAGAGCATGAGCAAGGAGAAAGTCAGAGGGAGAAGCAGACTGCCTGTGGAGCTGGGAGCCCGATGCGGGACTCGATCCCAGGACTCTGGGATCATGACCTGAGCCGAAGGCAGTCGTCCAACCAACTAAGCCACCCAGGCATCCCAGAAAGCCTTTTCTTATATACAAAGCCAAAGCCTTAAGCTGTTGGAGGATGGGGCAGGAAACAGGTCTACATTCAAGAGTGCAGACAAAATATCCTTTGCTTCTCAGAGAGGGATAGAGGCAAAAATCTATTCCTCTAGAGGAGGAACCAGGAATTCTTTTGTGCCAAGATCCTTCACTGACACAGAACAGAAGTCTGCTACTCTTCTCCTTAAGAACCACCACAGAGACAAGTTAGAATTTAGTTCCATGGAAAGAGGTGGGAAGAACATTAAGAAAACACTGCCTTCAAAGCCCAACTGCATCGAGCCCATCTAAGACAGCAGGGAAATCAGGAAAGTAGAGACTGCCTACTGCCATCAAAAGATTAATACTGAGAAATAAGAAAGAGCAGTCTGTCATGAAAGTCTGGTTTAGAGCAAGACTGCTTTGTGGTGCAAGCATTCAGTGACTGCTGAAAATTGAGACTGACTTAGGAATCCTAAGAAAACTCTTGAGCACCCCCAAACAGTATGCAAAGGAATGTGAAGGAGTGTGAAGGGGAAATGAGGAATGTGATGCCTACTTTTAAAAAAAATGCAGTTCATCCACTGACTAGATTGACTTAATTACCCACACAACATGCTTACAAAAGGAGGGTTTCCATTTCAAAGTGGAAGTAATATTAACTGTAATCTCTGCTATTCTGCCATACATCATGTCCAGTATTTGATGAAAAATCAGAAGACATACCAAAAAAGAAAGAGAAATCAACAGAGTCATATTCAGAGATGACTACAGCAGACTATTAGAGACCATGAGGTAGCTATGATAATATGCTGAAGCATTTTACACCAGAGGGGAACGATATAGATGGATAGGTGAAGAATTTCAGCAGAGATGGAAACTATTAAAAAAAAAAAAAAAGGAAAACATGCAAATGCTAGAAATAAAAACCATGGTATTAGAGATGAAGAATTCCTCTGATGGGCTAATCAGCAGACTAGACACAACTGAAAAGAGAATCAGTGAATTTGAAAATAGGTTAATAGAAATTACCTAAACTGAAATGCAAAGAGAGAAAAAAAAAAGTGGGGGCAGAGAGTGCGACAAACATACAAGAGTAAGAGATAATATGAAAGGGTAATTGTGGTCTAAAAAAAGGAAAACCAAAAAAGAGAGAGCAAGCAAGCAGGGGAAAATATTTGTATAATAATGGCTGAGAATTTTACAAAAGTAACGAAAATCAACAATCCACAAATTTAAGAAGTTAAGAGAACCTCAAGCAAGATAAACATAAAAAATAAATAAATAGGGGTGCCTGGGTGGCTCAGTGGGTTAAGCCTCTGTCTTTGGCTCAGGTCACCATCTCAGGGTCCTGGGATCAAGCCCTGCATCGGGCTCTCTGCTCAGCTGGGAGCCTGCTTCACCCCCTCTCTCTGCATGCCTCTCTGCCTGCTTGTGATCTCTGTCTGTCAAATAAATAAATAAAATCTTTAAAAATAAACTAAAACAAACAAACAAACAACACATGAGGACACATCACAATTGAACTGCTAAAAACCAAAGATGATAGAAAGCCTTAAAGGCAGCCAGAGAAGAAAGAAATATGAAATACATGGGAACAAAGATAAGATTTCTGGTCAGGGGCACCTGGGTGGCTCAGTGGGTTAAGCCTCTGCCTTCGGCTCAGGTCATGATCTCAGGGTCCTGGGATCAAGCCCTGCATCAGGCTCTCTGCTCAGCTGGGAGCCTGCTTCCCCCCCTCTCTCTGCCTGCCTCTCTGCCTACTTGTGATCTCTCTGTGTTAAATAAATAAAATATTAAAAAAAAAAGATTTCTGGTCAGAAGCTATTTAGAACAGAATATAATGGAATAACATTTTTAAAGTGGTAAAAGGAAAAAATTTTGAGCCCAGAATTCTATACCCAACAAAATTATTTTTTTTAACTGAAGGCAAAATAAAGACTTTTTTCAGACATACAAATTTGATATTAGCAGCATATCTGTACTACAAAGAAATGTTAAAGGTTAAGGTTTTTTATAGAAGGAATATGACACCAGACAGAAATTTGAATCTCCAAAAGGAAATGAAAAGCATAAAAAATGGTATACATAGATAAATAGATATTTTTAATTTACAATCACTTTGAAATGTGACTCTTCAGGCAAAAATAGTATCAATATACTGTGAGATTTGTAACATAGTAGAAATAAGCTCTTTGAGAACAGTAGCAAAACACTTTGGAAGAAGGAACAGAAATACATCTAAGGTTATTACATTCATAGCATCACTTGAAGGTAGAATGTGCTAAGTTAAGAATGTATATTCCAAATATTAGAAAAAAACCCTAAAAACATCAAAAATGGTTTAACTAATAAGCAAATAGCGATAATAAAAGAATCAGAAAATACTGAATGAACAAACAGAGGCAGAAGAAGATTTAAAAAGGAACAAAGTTCAAACAGGACAAGTCAAAACAAGTTTTAAATCCAATCATATTAACAATTACATTAAATGCAAATGCTAAACATCTCAATTAAAAGGCTGAGGAAAGGGGCACCTGGGTGGCTCAGTGGGTTAAGCCTCTGCCTTCGGCTCAGGTCATGATCCCAGGATCCTGGGATGGAGCCCTCCATGGGGCTCCCTGCTCAGTGGGGAGCCTACTTCTCCCTCTCCCTCTGCTGCTCTGCCTGCTTGTGTCTCTTGCTCTGTCAAATAAATAAATAAAATCTTAAAAAAAAAAAAGTTAAAAAAAATGGCTGAGGGAAAACAAGATCTCATACAAACACTAGTGAACATAGAATTGCAAGCGCTATATTCTTCAGGAAAAGTAGACCAGAGCAGGCAGTATTTCCAAATACATTACATAATGATAAAGGGGGTCATTTCTTCAAGAATCTATTAACAATCCTAAATGTCCATATGCCAAAGAGAGTTCCAGAATAGATAAAGCAAAGACCAAAAAGATATGGATGAATGGACAGCCAAAGTTGGAGATGTCACTGTTCATCTCTGTAATCAGTGGAACAGAGATTTAAAAAAATAAAAAGAATAAGGATTGAGAAGAGCCAAACAATACTAACCCACCTGTCCTAACTGCCCTTTACAGAACACTCCACCCAACCCCAGCAGGGAGACATTCTTTCCAAGGGCACAGGGCACATTCACCAAGATGACCATATTCTGAACCTTAAAACAAGCCTCAGCAACGGAACAGAATTGAAGCCACAGAAGCAAGTCCTCTGACCAGAACAGAACGGAACTATAAGCAAAGCTACTGTGCATTGTGATCCCACGGGATGCCGAAGTGGAGAGCACACTGGGGCGCTCGGTTGGCTCTCACTCCCTTCTCTTACCTGCGGCATCCGAAGGCTCCGAGGCTAATGGAGGGGACTCACAGGACGGAATTCTGCAGTGTTCCCACCTCACCTCACTGTCGGTAGTGTAACACCATGGGGCTGATTCTCCATCAGGGTTGCGACAGTAGTTTTCAACCAAATTTCTGAAAAAGAAGTGGTCTTGAGTTTGGCTTTCCAAACAGGCTGAAAGAACAATGGTGCAAGCATGCTTATTCATGGTAAGACTGGGGATGTTATCCAGCCAATTCTGCAGATTTACAAAAACCTAATGACAGGTGCAAACCAAAGAGCAGTGGGATCCCACAGGGCCCACGGAATTATGGCACCGACGCTGTTTGCTGGTAAATGATGGGAATATACGCCTTAACTGTGGGTAGTCAAGCAAAATCAATCTTTTGCTGTGTGCTATGGGCTCTGCTCCATGCTGAAAGCACAACGGGTTATTTTCCACACCATTCCTGCCTCAAGGAGGACACACCAGAGCCCTGGAATTGAAGTGTTCTCAAGCCTCACTGTGCATTTAGCAGAGGGCTTCTCAGAACATACTGCTGGGACCCACTCCCGAGTTTCTGATTTAGTAGATCTGGACAGGACCCAAGAATTTGCATTTCTAACAAACTCTGCTGATGCTAATGCTGCTGGTCTGGGGAGCATTAGAGGAAAATCTTTGAGAATGAGTGTTAGAGGAAAATCAGTGCAAAACTTCACCTCCCTTGCCGATGACTTGGCCAGTTTTCATTCCAGAATACTTGGACGTGGGTTCCTCCAGGAATAAAACCAAGGCCTCATCGGTGGGATTTCACATTCCATTCAGCAGACAGGGACTGGGACCAGAGATGGACTTACTTGCAAGGGAAGTTTTCCGGGGTCCTGTTGTGCTTGTGAGGGGTCTGTTCACTCCAGCGCTGACAAGTATGTCCAGATACAGTGACGGACACCGTCCCCCGGTAGCTCTCCCCTCTGCCCTTCAGACACTGATATGTTGGGCCAGAGGAGGGTGGCGGTGTCGCTTGGGGGTAATACATTACAATGAATATTTTTACAGTGAAGAATGCGCAGACAGATGTTGTAGGGGAATGGATGCAGGGGGCATCTTCTGCTCATCCTCCCTTAGAATTTGGGACTTGAAAATTGTCTACCATCTCCAAAAGAAATGAACTCGGTAGAATCTTTGTTTATGAGATCATCTTATGAGGAACTCCTCCCAGGACAAGACCCTTGGAGCAGATGCTTCTTTCTCTATTTTCTCTGCTTAGTTCATCATACATGGTCAGGGTCACATAGACCAATGATACAACTTCCTTTGTGACAAATCATAAAGGACAGTACCCAACAACCTTCAGAGTCCCAAAGGATGATTATCAGATCAAAGAACAGGAAGCCACCATCAGGGTCTCCTGCATCTTTTTTTAACTTCTGACGTCTGTCCTTGTCTAAATGTTGAGTCCTTCGCTGCCAATTCTCACGGAAGGAAACTATAAAGTTGTTCCTTCCAAGTCTTCCTTAACGCTCTTCTCCTGCTACTTTCTCACAACTCTGGCTCACTGAAAAATTGCACATCTGGAGAAATTTCTTTATTTCTAAATAAAGCATCAGTTACAAGGAACTCTGATTGATAATGAGGTCTGTGTACCTGAAAGCATGGGTCTGCTGCCCTTTAGCACTAGAGAAAAGCAGGGTATCAGAGCTACTTCCCCCAAACCTACATTCAACTGTACTCAGCAGAGGCAGGAAAAACAACAACAAACACATGACCAGTAGGAGCCCCGATCAATTACCTAGAGTAAGTGCTTTAGAAAAGCAATCACCTCCCCCAGGACATGGAGGGCAGTTTTCAGGCACAGCATTTAAGCACTGACTCCAAGTTTGCATTTGTTTGTTTTTTGGGTTTTTTGTTGTTGTTTGCTTGTATGTTTGTGTTTATTCCAAGGAGAGTACAGGGGAGGATCCCAGAGCACTGGGTACAAACCATACTTACTGCAACGCGGGATGTCACAGAACTCCCAGCGTTTGTTGGGATCCGTGGTGAAACACCACGGGCGGGGCTCCCCATCGGGGTTGCGGCAGTAATTCATCTTCAAGTTCTTGTTCGGAAATCTGAATGGGCAAGAAGGATTTTAACAGCACTGAACATTTACATTTAAGTCCAGGAATCACTTCAAATGAGCAAATATTGAGCACCTGCTGTGTGCAAGGTACAGTCAGGCATCCAAGGAAATGACTGGATGTGGGCTCAAAGAGACAAGGTCTCATTAGAAAGATTAGCTCAATATTCTAAGGGCCCTTTAAGAGTTTACATATGCAAAAATCACAGAACTTTATCATTTTGGCCATACCGAAAATTAATGGAAGCGAACTCCGGTGATTTAGTTGGAAATGACGGCATTTTTACAACACAAAGTATTCACTGACCAGGGATAGTCATCTAATACCCAGTATGGTCAAGAAGCTGATATCTTCATAACTTAAAGGGATGGTCCTTCTTGTCTGCCAAATTTTAGCCCTGCCAGCCTTCCAGCTTAGAGAAACTGGGAGAGATAATTTTTTGTAATTTCTTTTTCATTTAAATTCAATTAATTTCATTTTATTTATTTTAATTTCACTTAAATTCAATTAATTAACATACAGTGTATTATTAGTTTCAGAAGTAGAGTTCAGTGATTCATTTAGTCTTATATAATACCCAGTGCTCATTACTTCTAAATTGAGAGTCATAATTATGCTCCTGGGAGCAACTGGCCAGATAGTACGGCAGAAATCTCAGCAGGGACCCAGTAACTAAGACTGGCACAGAAGGCCTGTGCCCCTCTCGGAGGCCATAGATATTCATTTGGGATGGAGATCACAGCCGGCAGTGGCTTGAGCAAGGCTCTTCTAGTCTCTGGAAAGTTAATTTACCCACTGTGGGCCTTGAGGACTTTACCCTACTTCTTCATTGAAGGAAAATGGAAAAGCTGTGTTTTAAGCTAGCTCTGTGGAATGAGAGGTACAGAAATTCAGAGGAGCTGGTGAAACCTGTGACTTGGTCCCACTTCTTATGAGTTTTATAAGCCCCACTCTATGGTCCCAGAACGAAGACTGCAGAGGAGACATTTTCCAGTACAGTTAAGGTCCTTTACTGTAGGAATCATCATTACTTTCTAGATCATGGATTCTGCCTCCTACTATAAATTCATGGTCCCCTTTGAAGCTCTGCTGGAAGTTCGGAATCCTCATCCCAGAAGAATGCACGGATATAAATATACATAAAACATTGGGGGGAGTCACAAAATCCCAAAACCCCAACCACAGATCATACATTAGGAAGCCTTGAATCTCATCAGTGTAAAGGAAAGGAATAAAGAGGGAAATACTCAGAAAGTATAGAAGTGAGATATATCCTTATTTCTCAAAATTTAATGTGCATACGAATCAGTCAGGAATCTGTTTATAACGCAAATTCAGACTCAGAGGCTCAGAGAGTCTGCATTTCTAGCAAGCTCGCAGACAGCATCAGTCCCCATGAACCGCGTTTTGAGGAACAAGAATGTATACCCCACTTGCAGTCATGTGGGAAGATACAAATTTTGAAATTCAAAACTTCAGATGCGTTCGATTCCCGAGGAATGCGAAAATATCCCGCTAACATTAAATGTCCCATAGAGCCGCAGAGTGGTGAACATCTCATGTCCTTCCCAGCAAGACTTACTTGGAAGGAATATACCCATGAGCATGGGGGGTTTGGGAGTTCCAGGCTTGGCACTCGAGTCCAGACGTGGTCTGGGAAATCTTGCCCTCGTAATTTTCCCCACTGCAATGCATGCACTCCTCTGCACAGAACAGAAGACAAAAGGAGGAAGAAATACTGAAATGAATGAGTCACAGAAGAGTAAACCTAGCAATGTCTCAAACACCACCTGCGACTTGTTCGTTTGTCCTTTCCGGTAATCGCTTGGGAACGAAATTGGCTATAAAGTCTCTTCTAACACAATCCAAATTGTTGTTCCCTATTCCAATGGTAAAACCAGCGTGTTTTGGTCAGTACCTTCTGTTATAGTCATGACTTCATCCAGAAATTCCATAATGCTATCCTCAAACTGCGATGCGCTGGCCCTCGGTGGGTGGGAGGGGGATGGGGAGAAGGTGCATAAAGTCTCAGAAATCTGAGACTTCGATTGTCTTTGTTTCACTAGCAACCTTTAAAGATGTCTATGAAATCATTCTGATCATGAGGACGACAGCCTCCCAGGATTTCAGGGCTTGAGCTGTGGTTTGTGCCCACGACCTCCCTGGGGACCAAGACTCCCCTAAAGGGACAGCGCCCCTCTTCTCCGGGCTGTTGCCTTCTGCATATCTGTTACATGCAGTGAACTGCTGTCTGGAAGATGATCCGACTGCCGCTACATCGCTCTGCCTACCACATTGCCCTCACTTCCTCTCAGCACGTGGGCACGTTATCATCTCTCATCCCCACAAAAGGAGGGAGAAAATAAGACGTGGCGGTGGGGAGACCACAGTGACATAAGCTCCATTACGGCCCACGGTCATCATCGTTCTTTGTCCTCAGTTATTATTGCTAATCTCTTTCTATGCCTAACTGGTGAATTCAGCTTGGCTGTATGCACTTGGGGGGAGAGGAAACCAGGGTATCTACAGGGTTCTGTACTCTCTACAGTTTCAGGCATCCACAGGGGTCTCAGAACGTGTTCCCTGCAGATAACGGGGCACTCCTCTCCCGAGAAGCTTGCCTGGTATTTTTTTGCTTTCTTACATGATTTAAGAACTGCAACTTTGGTTTTGGAATTATTGGAATAACGCGGTGCAGCAGAGGAATAAATGATTTGAACTTTTGTAGGTACTAATAAAGGAAACTGAGGCGGATTGATACAAGCCTGTCCTCTTGTGTGGATTGAGGACCGGATGACCTCACAACAGCGAACACCAATAAGGCATCTGAGGTTGAAACAAAGATGGGAGACCTGAGCTGTCGTCTGTTGCAAACACTATCCACGCCGTCGCACAAATTCCACCCTCATCCTTCCCCTTTTCCACCAATAAATGTAGCAGAAAGTATGAAATGAAAAATTTTTTTCAATAGGAGGTGTTTAACGTTTTTAGGATTTACTCTCAAGGTACACTATTAAATTGGTTGGTTCGTGAAGACAATGTGTTGCTGGTTTAAAAACTGGTTCATTGGGCGCCTGAGTGGCTCAGTCAGTTCAGCATCTGCTTTCGGCTCAGGTCATGATCTCGGGGTCTGGGATGGAGCCCTGCATGGGGCTCCCTGCTCAACGGGAAGTCTGCTTCTCCCTCTGCCCCTGCTCCTCTGCCCTGCTCATGCTTTCATTCTCTCTCTCTCTCTGTCAAATAAACAAACAAAATCTTGAAAAATAAAAAATAAATTAAAAATAAAAACTGGTTCGTTGCTTAGCTTCAATGAAACAACAAAGTCTACCACATTAGATTCATACATTTATTTGCATTTTGTTGACTCTGTGGTTTCATTAAAAAAAAAATTATTAGAGAGAAAGGGGGGGGGGGTAGGGAAGCAGAGGGAGAGAAACTCCCAAGCAGGTTCCCTACTGAGTGCAGAGCCTGACGCAGGGCTCGATCTCAGGACCCTGAGCCAAAACCAAGAGTTTGCCAGATGCTCAACTGACCTGCACCGCCCAGGTGCCCTGATTTGGTGGTTTCATTAACTACTGAATTACAAGTCTTGTTTCTGGCTTTATGCCATGTAAGAACTTTAAGCCTAAGAAATTATATCTAGAATTTGTATCTAATTGATTTGTAAATATCAATGTAACATTTTAATGAAATAAAATTAAGTTCAAAAAGGAGGGGGGTCTGAGCAAATTTTCGGTCTTTTCTAAGAGGTATATACCTCACACGATTTTGTCAAACATGTCCACTAGTTGGTTTTTAACGGTATCTCTGTATGGGAATCACTTTACAGCAAATTACAGATAAAGAGCAGATGTGCAAGCAGTTTCTAGAGGCGCGCCTGACCTTCACACTCTGGAATGTTGCAGTAGTCGAACCTCTGGTCTGGGTCTGTGGTGTAGCACCAGGGCCCCTTCTCGTCGTTGTCAGGGTTCCTGCAGTAGTTCTCCTCCAGCCCCTCCGTGGGGAACTTCTGGGGCGTGAAGCTGTGAAGGACGGCAAAGAATCCCTCACTATCTAGTGGACCCCCGAACAGCATGGGTGGGAGCTGTGTGGCTCCAGTACAGGTGGATTTTTTACAATAAATACGGTACGGCGTTGTAATGTTTTTCTCTCTTCCCTGTGATTTTCTCAGGAATATTGTCTTTTCTCTAGCTTACTTGATTCTAAGAACACAGCGCAGAATGCAGGAAACATGCAAAATGTGTGTTCGTTGACCAGTATGGTCTCAGGAAGTCTGTCAGTAAAGAGTCTGCTATTAGTGGTTAAGTGTGGGGTGGGGGGAGTCAAAAACCATACACGGATTTTCAATGGCACAGGGGGTCAGCGGCCCTAATCCCATGTTGTTCAAGGGTCAAATGTATTTGAAAGATCAGTATGTTGGTGGGTATTATGGAAGGCACGGATTGCATGGAGCACTGGGAGTGGTGCATAAACAATGAATTCTGGAACACTGAAAAGAAATAAAATAAAATAAAATAAAATGTAAAATAAAAACAGTATGTTATTAGGATAAGAGGCTATTTCCATGAGGTTCATGCATTTCTGCTCTGATTTCTGGTTCTCTGCTGGCAGGTAGCTACTCGTCCAGTAGCTAGTATTACGCTTATTACGATATGGACAGCAGAGTCTTAGAGGTAGAGCTAAAGGGTTTTTATGGACAGTCACGAGAAATACAAAGGCCTCAAAAGCCTGCCAACTTCTTGATTCCTTCCAAACACCTGCTCTTGTCAGTTGCCCTTCTCCATGTAAAAATGGTCGCAGTTAATGCCATTGGGTCTGTGTGACTCTGCACTGGGCAATACTGGAAACTTTCTACACCCCCTCTCATTTAGCCTTAGCAAAATCCCTACTGGGAAGACCTTATTATCCCTATTTTAAGGATGAGAACATTGGGGCCCAATGTCCAACAGAATTTATCTTGCCTCAGTGCAAATACCAAGAAAGTAACATCTCAAGTTGAATCCATCTGACTGATTCTGTATGTGTGGGGTAGGTAGAGGTAACTCACTTCCAGTTCTAGAAATGAGTTGCTGTGCAGAGATAAAATTCCATCAAAAGCCTGAGACTTAGAATCCAGACGGCAGATTTCATTTCTGTGCCTCGATGACCTGGGTTTGTAAAGTGCACTTCTCAGGACCTCAATGTCCTCCTCTGCGGGGTCGAGACGGCCTCGACTGTCTCTAGAGCACGTGACACTCCATGATTTGGAGTGCCATTTGGTTTCATCGTTTTTCCTCTGTAAGCTCTGTGTGTTGGGAATACTTTATCTGCCCATCTCATAGAGATAATAAAGGCAATTTGACGGGGGAGGGGTTAGCAGACACTAACTTCCTACTTGATGAGCACTGTCACTGATAATGCAATGCTATCCTGCAGGAAAGCAGAAAATAATTAATAGGCAAGTTGCGAGATCATCTGGTGTTCATCCGGTTTTCCTTCATATTCTATCTGCTCCTTTGCAAAGGTCTCAATGAAAGGAAATGGGATCATTCTTATCACAGGTGAACACAGAGATCGAAGTCTTACTTAGGTTTGTGTGGAGAACTGTCACTCCATTTTTGACAGGTCACGCCATCCTTCGTTTTGGACATCGTCCCTCTGTAGGTCTTCCCATTCCCGGTCTTGCACTCTGAAAGATAGACTGAAGGCGGATCCACACGGTGGGCAAGCCCTCCCCAAGAACCACCACGAAGAAGCTTTGCACTGCTCGGTCATGTTGAAGGGACTCGCAGAGGAGACACCATTTTCCCAATCTCCCGAAAGACAGTCTTCTGCGTCTCCCATCTGAGAAGGGCTGCCGTTCACTGAGCTACTGGGGCTATTATTTATTTATTCAAAGCTACAGCCCTTCTGTGTACCAGGTACTGTGCTGGGTGCGGGAGACACACGGAGACTAGAACGGAGGCCCTACCCTCAAGGAGCTTATATTCTAGTGGACTCAGAGGGGCTGGCAGGTCACCTGGTGTGAAACGAGGTAACCTCACAGTGACGTACCTAACAGAGAAAACAAACAGTGTGAGGACGGAGTGAAGGGGGATGGGATGGGGGCTTTTCAGCAGACTTTTCAGAGGTGGAAAGAGATCCAAGCCATGTCTACTTTTTGAGGCTCTCGGTATTTTAAATACGAAAAACTGCCGAACAGAGTTACACACTTTAAATGTGGACAGTCGACACGCTCAGCTAGCCTCCACTTAGCCAACTCACTGGTTAGCCAAGAGGCTCCAACCTATTTTTAAAATACACGGTCTGATGCTCACCTGTGTCCCACATGTGGTAAGGTAGACACCCGGGGCTGGCAGGTCACACTTTCCAGTGTGCCCCCCAACTTCTGTCCCCACCAGGCGGGGTTTATGTTTACAAGAGTCAACTATTTTCATCGTCAAAACTTTTTATACAGCTATAGTAGATTAAAGATGACCTAAACTGAGAAATGAATGTGAAAAAAATTGCTTAAAAAAAAAAAAAAACCAAGATGAATGCTGTTAAGGACTTGAAGACCTGAAGTGTTTTAAAAGGCTATCAAGTCCATTGAAGGTAATCCAGTTATACAGTTGGCTATAGAATTTTGGGTGGGAAATCCTAAAAATACAAAGATTTTTTTTTAAGATTTTTTTTAAATTTATTTATTTGACAGATAGAGAACACAAGTAAGGAGAGAGGCAGGCAGAGAGAGAGGAAGGGAAGCAAGCTCCCCGCTGAGCAGAGAGCCCCATGTGGGGCTTGATCCCAGGACCCTGGGATCATGACCTGAGCCGAAGACAGTGGCTTTAACCCACTGAGCCACCCAGGCGCCCCCAAAGATATTTTTATAGTCAGATTAATAGATGTTTCTAGAATTTGCTCCGCTTCAAAGAGAAGGAAATCAATTCTAGACAACGCACACAGAGCATTGCTGATGCAAGGAATGCCCCAGATAACAGCTGTCGGTGGCCCCATATTCAAAGAAAGCAGCCTCCACATAAAAGGGGCCAATGTAAATTGCATTTCCTATGAGAACGTAAAATATTTAAGGTATATGTGTGTCATCTTTCATGATTTCCCACCTTAGTCAAGTGTTTTAATTCATCGATCAATTACCTGGGGAGACTTCCTCTAACACACCAAGAGCAAACAAATGCTTTTAACCCTAGACTATGTATAAAGACTGCAAGTGTGGGGCGCCTGGGTGGCTCAGTGGGTTAAAGCCTCTGCCTTCAGCTCAGGTCATGATCCCAGGGTCCTGGGATCGAGCCCCACATCGGGCTCTCTGCTCAGCAGGAAGCCTGCTTCCTCTCTCTCTCTGCCTGCCTCTCTGCCTACTTGTGATCTCTCTCTGTCAAATAAATAAATAAAATCTTTTTTTTTTAAAGAGTTAAAAAAAAAAAAAAAGACTGCAAGTGTGTCTTCACTGAGACAGATCATTCCACTAGATGCATTACACAGATCAGAAGTGTAAATTCAAAGTACTTTGGAGGCCCAGGGGTCAGGGGAGGCTTTTCAAAGAAGGAAATGCTTGAGTTGAGATGTGGGAGATGAGAACAGAAGAGGGGGCTTGGCAGCGGTGTGTGTGCCTGAAATGTGGGAGGAACGCACGCAACCCCAGCGTAGAGAAGCCTCGTGAACCCAGCAGATGGGGTGGGCTTAAACAACACAGGCCCCCGTAGCGTTCGGTTAAGTATCTGGATTTTATTCTAAGGGCACAAGGGGTTGAAAACAGGGCAGTTACGGCCCACTGGCTAACGTGGCCCGGCCAGTGACGGTGACCACTGAGACCACAGTGATGGCAGCAATGGCCACACAGGCCAGGAGCAGACGTTGATGGAGCTAACATGGAGCATCCCTAGAAAAACCCAGGCAGGTAATTTAGCAGCGGGTCGATGGGCCACGGTAAAGAAGCGAGCGCCACAGAATGGCTGACTTTTGACTTTTTACCTCTCTTCTGTTTGTATGTACCCACCAGAGTTTACATAACCTTTTGATCCTTTCCTTCACCTTGAAAACAAGCAACTACCCGACTGTTCAAACTAAGCCCGGTGGTCACCCCCCTGTTCTTTCTGGTTAACAATTTACAAATGGTTTATTCAAATGTTAGCACTTTGCAGGGAAAATCGCACCAGCACCCCCCCCCCCTTTTCAATCCAGTAGGTAACCCTATATAACTCATTCTTTGCTTTTTGTAAAAATGAGTAACTCCGACAGATAAACTTTTGAGTTGCTCTGTGCTTGAATCTCAAGAATCGGGGATAAACAGTGATAAGAGGAGGAGGACGGCAGGCGCTCAGTTAATTCCACCTCAGAAGATGGATTTTAACACTGGAAATGTTAAAAAATGAAAGTAAGGACTTTGTCTATATCCAAATGTTACTGGAGGACTTAAGACACCTCCGTTTTTCTATTTCCGCAGGCTTCGGTCCAGAAGCTAGGGCCCAGGGACCATGGTCTCTGCAGCCAAAAAGCAAGATCCTGGGAACACTTAGATTCCCCTATCCTCAAAAATAAAATAAGATACTGACTATCATATTTTCTGGGCCCTAGAGGTACATGTGACTTTGTTAGTCCAATCCCTTCCTTTTTAAACCAAGAAGGATGAAATCTGAAAGGTGCAGTCGTATCCTCAACTTGACAGATGGGATTAGAGACCAAATCTCATCCTGAGTCTGAATTCCACCACAGGACTGGCCTCCCTTCTCTGGTCTGATAAGCTACACAGACAAAAGAGGATGTGGGAGGAGAGGAGAAAGCCGAACGGAAGGGGGAAGGGTGGGGAGGAAAAGAAAAAGGACGGGTCCCGGGGAGGAGGAGGAGGAGAAAGAAAACACTGTACCCACTTTTCTTTTCGAATAAAACCACATCTCTCATCCTTAAGATTGCAGACGACTTGCTGTTTTCAGCCATGATCACACATTGTTGCTCTTTGCTGTGATACTGGAATGACCTGCAGAAGAAAATCGGGAAACCCCCCAAAAATGTTTTCTGCCATTTAAGGAAAGTAGACTTCTGTTAATAATTAAGAGACTCCAAAGATAACTGTACCTCTTGATGGGTCAAGGAGTTTGGAATGGTTACTTCCGTTAAATTTGGCCCAGTCGAGGAAGTGCTGGAAAAGGATGCCTGGACAGGTCGTTCCTCATTTCCTTCTACCTTCACCTTCTCCTCCACCAAATGTTCTCTCTTTCTGTTTCAACTACTTTGCTCTTTCTTCACTTATGTGCTAGAATATTTGCTTTTGTGTTGGGAAGAAGCAACTCTGATTGCTTTGAACCCTTTTCCAAGATGGTCTACATTGACTTCTGGTCTCCTAGAATTTCCCTTTCCTATAAAGTCCCCTTGACTTTAGCCTCTACATGTCATCTCCTCTCCTCTCACCTCACCCCGCCTTGCCCATCCCCCTGGTCCCGCTGTGAACATGCATCTGGCATTCAAAGCCATCCACGACTGTCTTTCCAGCCCCATCTCCTCCATGAGCCCTTTTGTAACTGATGTAGTCCCCGGTCCTGTTCACAGGGCCACGTGGCTTCCTGGGCCCAGAATGCCTCCCGCCTTGTCAGTACATGACACTCACCCTTCCAAGCCCTGCTCAGTGCCTCCCCCTCCCCAGGCCTTCTCCAGCCCTCTCAACCCTTCGGAATTACTCTTTCCTCTGAATCTTTGTAGAGCACATATGACTATGTCACTTACTGACACCTTGCACCGCATGTGTTTTTTTTTAATTTTTTACATTTTATCCAACTTCTGTGACTACACCATAAATACAAAGAGGCGAGTGCTGGACCTTGCAACTATACAACGACCTGCCATCTACGGACAGAGATAATATATATCCTGTATGTTGGGTCACTGTGTCTCTGCTTCTTTGTTCCTTAGGCTGGGACACCCGGTCACAAGGATCCTCATTAAATATTTACCGATGATGATGTCAAAAACCAGCGCTTAGAATGGCAGCTGGTGATGTCATGTGTACAGATAACAGCCTTTGGGGGCATTTTTTCTGAAGGGGATGCGGGTAAACTCTAACAACCCACTGTTCCTATGGCTTCCGATCCGGGGAGCAGACACGGATCCCCAACTCCAATCCCATGAAATGCCTCTCTTGCCTCTTAAATGCTCTTTTCGTTAATAAATCCCGGGGCGAACTTCTCGTTACCAAACAGCAGTGTCTCCAATGGCAACATTTCTGCCAGTGAGCAGCCCCGGAGAGCATACCTGCAAATGAACTCGGTCTCCTCCTCACACTTGCCCGCACATTCCTGTACGCTCCCCGCCCACAGCTGCTTCTTGGTGAGGCTGAGCACGGACGCCCCCTGCGTGTTCACGTAGTCGTCCAGGGGGTCTCCACGACCTGCAAGTGGAGGATAGAGTAGGACAACTGGCTGAGATTCATCAACACCGCTGCTCGGTCAGCAGGCCGTTGAAATCCTCTCTGTGCTGTACATTCACCATATAAAATTTGCTGCTTTCCTGGAGAGCAGAACGGGTGTCGCGAGTAAAACCGTTGAGTCAAGACAACAGTTCTGCTCGGAGGTGGCGCTGTATTACAAGGGCAAGTGGACCGACGGATTAATCGATTAGGATTATTTAACAACTTCCGTAACTACGTTCGTGGCCATGAAACCTTAAATAAGAATAAATTTATTGGCTGTGGCTTGCGACGCCGCGACAGAACAGCTAGAAGCCACCAGCGGCCCCCGTGTCCGCCATTGCTGATGTTGATTTGTCCAACCTTGGCTATAAACCCAACTTGGAGGCCATGACCTGACTGCCAACAGTATAAGCTTCGGCTGTGACTGTTTCTTAAGCTGATGTGACGTTCTCTGAATGGTTCCACCATGAGATATAAAAATGTTGGTGAGTTGCAGGCCTGGAGATGCGGCCTCCCTAATTTTAGTGACTGTCCCAGGGTGAGAGGCCAGAAGAGGTTAATGAAGACAGCGAAGCTGCCTGACGTTTGCCTAAATGGGATTAGGCAACATGGCAGCCTTGACCACCGCCAGGGGAGTGGTGCGGACCCAAGCCAGGCTGAGCGGGTTGGAGAGTCACAGGGGAAGCCTGTGGAGCCACGTGAGAAGACGAGCCTTCAGGAGCCTCGCTGGGAAAGCAGCTCTTCCCAGACGGCATGTGCAGTCAAGGAATTTTTTTTTTTTAAAGATGAGACATTCGGGAGCATGTTTAGATACTGATGAAAATTATCCAGTAGGAAGGATCATTAGGGGTCAGCCCCTCATTCGCAGAAAGCGCGTCCTACCCACCTGGAAACACATGGCGCACAGGCCAACGCAGAGACTAGTCTTCTCCGGGAGGCCGCGCGCCCTTCCCCCGGCTATTTGTCCTCCCCCACTTAAACATACTCCAAACCCAAAGGGGGTTCTTTAACAGGAAGTTGGCTGCTGTAATTTAAATTTAAGGTACCAGAAAGCATTAGAAAAAGATTTCAAAAGATTATGGAGAAGTAGAGGTTTTAGACCCAGGCCCACGCCTTCATCCCGTATTTCCCCCCATTTGAACTCTCATTTCCAAGAAGAGGTGTACTTGGGTAAATTCTATAGATCAGGATGTGATTTAAAAAACAAACACGGTGTGGGGGGGGGCGCGCATCTAGGTGGCTCAGTGGATTAAAATGTCTGCCTCTGGCTCAGGGCCTGACAGGACTGAGCTCTGAGTGGGGCTCCCTGCTCAGCGGGGAGTCTGCTTCTCCCTCTCCCTTTACCCCTCCCTTGCTTGTGCTCTCTGTCAAATACATACATATGTACACACAAACAGGCATACAATCTTTAAAAAAAAAAAAATGGCAAACAGTAACTCTGGAAAATATATCCTACAAAGACTTAGAGTTTCTGAAGAGTTCTTAGAAAGTTGAGGCGGCTAAGGTAGAAATGATACCAAGGCAAGAAGATTTCCATTTATATCCCCCTTTAAGTAAGCTTCCTTTGATTATGTTATTATATTTCACAGCAAAAAGCTGCTGAGAGGGGCGCCTGGGGGGCTCCGTGGGTTAAGCCTCTGCCTTCGGCTCAGGTCATGATCTCAGGGTCCTGGGATCGAGCCCCGCATCGGGCTCTCTGCTCAGCGGGGAGCCTGCTTCCCCCCTCTCTCTCTGCCTGTCTCTTTGCCTACTTGTGATCTCTGCCTGTCAAAATAAATAAATAAAATATTTTAAATTAAAAAAAAAAAAAAGGCTGCTGAGACCACCTTAGGAGCTGATATCCCAAAGAAATATCCCCAAAGAGAATACATTTTTTTTTATTTGGTGCTCAAAAAGTTCCCCCGCATTATTTTCTTTTCTTCAACATGAGGGCTCGGTGACAGTTGAGTTCCTACAGTGTACTGGTTGACCAAGAAATATTAAACATATCGTTTTAGTAAGAAATTATTTTTAGGGCACCTGGGTAACTCAGTCGGTTATCTGCCTTTGGCTCAGGTCATGATCCTGGGGTTCTGGGATCAAGCCCCATATTGGGTTCCCTGCTCCTCCCCCTCCCCCACCTCACTAATGTTTTTTCTCTCTTTCTCAAATAAATAAATAAAACCTTTAAAAAAAGAAAAGTATTTTTATATTTGAAGCCCAATGTAGATGTATGTAGCTACCAAAACATATGTATTACATTAATAATGTGGGTTTATTACCATGGTGTGTACATTTACACCCACAATCATGCACTTGCAAAAAAAAAAAAAAAAAAAAAAAGCCTTAGTGGTTTATGAAACTACGGAGAACAGTTGTAAAAGGATTTATTTTTTTCCTTTCACCAGTCACGTCTGTGCCCTGGAAAGATGAAACTCATCCACAGAAAGAGTAAATGCCTTCCTTTCAAAAAGAGCTTATAAAAGTCTCCCCCTTTGGCAAAAAAACTATGTTAATCCTGTAGCAGAAGAGTCTGGCCTCCCATCCTGGTGTGAGTCACTGGGTCAGCTCAGCATTCCGGATCCCATTGTCCATAGGCTAACACAGAGTACACATACCACCCCCCCACCTCCGCAACTATGGGCCACCACTTCCCGCAGAAATCTCTGTGCAATCCTCCGCTCTCTGTTTTCTTTGGTATTTCTTGAAATGGCTCTGCTGACTTCAAATATATTTAACTCTACTTTAAAGTACAGCTTACAAGATTTTATCTGGCAATTTATAAACTGAATTTCAGGTATCCATACATTGCTTATGGGAAGGGTTACCAGCATCCTGTATGATTCCATTCAGATGAAATGTCCAAAAGAGACAAATCAGAGACAGAAAGTAGCCTGGTGACTGCCAGGAGGAGGCGGGGATGCAGGTGGGGGAGGGGTGTGGAGTTTCATTCCAGGGTAATGAAAATGCTCAGAATGCATTGTGTTGATGATGGCACAACTCTGCAGACCAGTGCTATGTACGCTTGAAATGGGTGAACTGTATGTGAATTACATCTCCATAAAGCTGTCAAAACACCACACAAAACTCTAAGGACATGTTTAGAATATTTTAAAGGAAGTTTAAACAAAGTTGAAAACGGAGAAGAGCACCAGATTCCTTCCAGAAAAGTTCTGGTTTAAATCCTGCTATCTTCACTTCCTGGATTTGGGAGTTTGGTCAAAAGAGAAGTAACCCAATTTTCCTAAGGATGGATTTCCTCCTCTTTAAAAGGGGGTGAAGATATTCACTTACCTACTATATCAGCTGAATAAGCAAGTATTACCTAAGGACACACACTCACACGTGTATAAAAATGTGCCCAGCTTTTCCAAAGCACTACGTGAAGGTTTCTGGAATTCCTATATGCATACATCATTGGGCAATCGATGCGTGTGGTTTCTCCAAGCATAAGGACTAAACCTAGACATATGGAAGGCTCACGTCAAGCCTCATCAGGCAAGGAACCTCCAGACACTGGCCAGAGAATGCAAAGAAATGTTTCACGGCTTTCATCTGAAAGTGAAGAGACCACGACATGCTAACGAAAATGGTCTCTGTTAACGGAACTGAGCGCCAGGCAAGGGCGCCCCCAACTTTTTGGGTTGCTAGCTCTGCAGACTATTGTTTCAACTACAACAGTCTCTGGCAGGCAACCTTGTCGATTTAAAAGGTCATTCATCATTTCCCCTGCCCACTGGTCTTTATCACGCATGAGGAAATCAAGCTCAGTTCTTAAGTAATTTTTCTTTCTTTTTTTCTTAATGTTTATTTTTTTTATAAGATTTTATTTATTTATTTGAGAGACAGTGAGAGGGAGAGAGAAAGGTGGGGGGCATGAGCAGGGAGGAGCAGCAGAAGGAGAGGGAGAAGCAGGCTCCCCGCTGGGCAGGGAGCCTGACTCGGGACTCTGAGCCAAAGGCAGATGCTTAACTGACTGAGCCACCCAGGCACCCCCTTAAAGAATTTTTCAATCATATATGTAGATTTTGATTAGGGACGCTCGTGAATCAAAAGCTAATTTAAACCAACTGCACAGAAAGCCATCATGTTATCTATTTTTAGGACATCGCTAGGAAAAACATTTTAATTAAAATTTTTTAAAAATCCTATGTCTTACCTGATTTCAGAAATAAAAGAAGTAGAAGCAGCACTTCCTTATGTTCCATTTTGGGACTAGCCAGCGGTGCCCAGAAAACTCAGCGTCCCAGTCCCGAGATGTTATTGACTTACCTGAGAGAAAACACATCCACAAATAAGATAATCACAGGGAGTTAATTATTTTCTGAGACGCCCATTGCCAGTGCGCTCTGAAGGGTTCAAACATTACCTCGGCCGGCGGATCTTACAAAATCCCCATCTGTAATAGATGCTGGGAAGTGGTGAAAGCAGGCCCGCCCCTCACTGCCCCAGGCTGCCTGCTGTATTTCCCCTGGTTCTTCCGCCCCATCATCCTCTGCTACCCACTTTTCATCGTCCGCTACCCACTTTTCATCGTCCACTACCACCCACTTTTCATCGTCCACTACCCACTTTTCATCGTCCACTACCACCGTCCACTACCGCCCACTTTTCATCATCCACTACCACCCACTTTTCATCGTCCACTACCACCGTCCACTACCACCCACTTTTCATCGTCCACTACCACCCACTTTTCATCGTCCACTACCCACTTTTCCTTCTCCATCTGGTTTCCTTCCTCTCCTTCTTCTCTGGCTTTAGGTAAAAAGGAAAAACAGAAAAATCACACTAATAGCCAAACTTTGCTGAGAACTTGTCGTTCAACAAGCAATATTAATATTTCCACTTTAATGAGGGGACTTGGGCTAAAAAAGTTCAACTGTGGAGGTTACTCAGCCACCAATGGTTGAGACCCTGTAGGCCTTAGATTATAAGCATAAGCCAGGGCTCTGTCGTTCACATCCTCACATCCTACCAAACAACGTAGAAATTACTAGAGAGTTTAAACACTTTATTATTATCAAAATGTCTTTATGTCCAATGGACTTACATGTTTTCCATAATTATAAATTATGTTTTAAAAATATTGGTCTTTTCCCCAAATAAATTCACAGTGTGTTACATTCTCACTCTCAGAAAATAAAGCAAGAGGGGCAAAATTGGGTTTGAAGAGTCTGTGTGAAGTTTAATTGTTGGTTCTGTACTTTTCCTCTGACTTAAGGCCACAATCACCAGGTTATTACACACTTGGAAACTATTTTAGGGTTCAAAAATATTTAGGAGTAGTTCAGTGGATTCTATTTTACTTGCAAAATAAGAACAAGAAACACTCCTCTCTCTAGGCTATGAAATTTCTTTCTATAAATTAACTAGCAAAGTGTCGAGGTCAGCACCAAGCCTCCAACATAATTTCCTGGGATGAAAAGGCACTGTGCGGAATTCTCAAGAGCAAATTCTCTTCTCAGAGAACAAGACGGTGGCCTATTGTGAGCAGCAGGGATGAGTTAATCACGTTTTCTGGTTTTCTACTGATCCTAGGTTTCTTCTCTCCTCAAAGTCTCCTCCCTCACCTCTCCCTGTCCCCAGTGGCCTGGTGCTATAGGGGACACAGTGTAGAAGCAAGTTGAGGAGTCAAAACTGAGAAGACTCTTTTTCTTAAAATATTCAAAAGGTCTTTTAGGGGGATTATGTTGATGTTTGAGAAAGTTCTTTGGGGGGAAAAAACAGATTTTACCAATACATGATGCTTTCCATATGCATTTATTTCTATTTAAAATATTTTACTAGTGGGGCACATGGGTGGCACAGCTGGTTAAGCATTCAACTCTAGATCTCTGCTCAGGTCTTGATCTCACAGTTGGGAAGCATACTTAAAAATAAATTAATTGATTGATTAATTAAATGGTAAAGTATTTTAGTCCTGCGTCATGCATGAAGCATCTCAGGAACAGTGTGATCAGAAATTCTATATCCATGCAATGTTCCTTTTCCTGTTTTATTGCTTAATTTGGGTCGTGGTGGTAGGCATTTTGCCCCCTTTCCTCCCTGAAGCTTTTAGGACTATTTGATTCTGCAAAGGTTATCTTGGGAATCAGGTTGCCCTGCTATGGCCTCGTGACTACACATTCTTCACCCTCTTTGTAATACATTGGCACCGTGAGAGCACAGAGAGACATGATGCAGAGTCAGGCGCGTGTGCCAACAGACACTGTCGTGTGTAAGGGGAAGGGCCCAGAGGAACGTATGGCGCAAGTGTATACTGGAGTGGGGGCATGGAGACCTCCATTAGGGCGTGGCCCTCCATGATTTAGCTCCAGGGGCAGAGGGTAGGCATGAAGCAATGGACTATTCTAGATTGTTCACAGGAACCCACAACGGCACTCTTGGACAGATGTCAGGCCTTGGCTTTGCCCAACGCTGTGAAGAGAATTCAAAGGAAGTCATTTTCCACTTGAAGCAGTGGCTAAAACTGAGGAAAGAACTAAAGAGAGATCATCTCTGCACAGTGTCAGCAGGTTGAACAGCTTTTGAGATGCGGGTTCTCACTGGGTTCTACTCATTGAGTACTTACTGACCAACCTACTGTGTGTTGGATTCCTTTGAGATTATATAAAAGGTACATAGCACTGTCTCTACCTAAAGGAACTCCAGGAAACTTCTGGATCTAAGATTTCTGAAGGTGTCTCCTGCACTCTGTAGCCAACAATAAGGACATCAGGGTAAGATGGACGATGACGCTAACTTCCTTAGCTCCGCCCAGCATGGGACAGGCTGCTGAGACCTATATGGGTTCCCTCAGGAAGGGAAGAATTAGCACCTTCCCTCCAGGTACTTAAATGGCGAGTTCCTTGCAAGTCCCTTAGAGGTAAGTTATGAACACCCCGCGAAGACTACCTCACCAGGAGAGTGAGGCAGAGGTCCCCTCTCCGTACCACCTGCACCCACCTTGTCTGAAGGGGAAGCTGCGACCAGGTCACAACTTCCCAGGTGACATGTTTCCACAATGCGTGAACCTTATTTGCTGGCCTAACTTTTGCACCTGTCACCTTTCCCTACTGACTGTCCCCTTTCCTCCAACCCCGGCAGAGTTCCTCACAGCCCAGGCTTTCCCCTCTAGGACCTGTCATTCTAAGACAGCTCATTCCTTTACCGTGACCATCTCTGAGTATCCCCAATAAGACCATGTATTTCAAAATGAAACTAGCCCCAAATTAATGAATCCATTTAGGGTTCAAACGAAGTCTGCCTTCAGGGTTGCAAGGGTTCTAAGCAGTTTTTCTTTGCCCTTGACGTCAGTTTGCAGACTGCATTTACTGTGTGAATTTAGTAGGGAAGATCACCTTGAAAACACGGCCTCATTAACCTGACAGCGGTGTTCATTTTTGTATCTGACCTTTCTTTCAAATTTGTTAGCCTTTGTTCCTTAGTCTCTGGGACTGTGGAATGAGATCCTTATCAGCTCTCAGGCCTGCCGGTAAAGAGACAGCGGGGCTGCTCAGTTAGCACAGGGGTTAAACTGTAACCGGTCCGGGCGCACTTTCTAAGTAAGACCTGACTCACTCATTCAGTGTTAAGCAAGGTGATATTTTCTTAATTGAGTTGTGCTTGCAGAAATCAAGATGCTTATTCATTTTTGAAAAACAAATGAGTCTTTATCAGATGCAGAAAAGAAAATAGTAACTCTCAGATCATTTTCCAGCCCACACCGAGTCAGCACTAGGACTCCCCAGAGACTCAGGCAAGCGTCCTTTCCGCTCTGAGGTCCAGATTCACTGCAGATCAGACGGAGAGAGAAACCAGATCGTCTTTCCATCTTCAACATTCATGGTTGTCTAAGTGAATCGTCACAAAAGTCTTCTTTTATAGTCCTTGCAAGGAACAAGACCTGTAGAAAACATTAAAATATTTTAGGAAAAAATGAGTATATAAAAAAAACTGGTGATATCTGAGCAAGGTCTGTGGACGAGTTCATTACACTGTACAGACAGCAGTTTCCTGGTATTGATAATGAACTTTGGCTCTGTTACGTTTTTACCTTTGGAGGAGCTGGGTGATGGGTAATGGGGATACCAAACCTCTTAGCATTATTTTTGTAACTTCTTATGTGTTTATAATTATTTCAAAATAAAAAATAAAAGTATCTATCTATATATGCATATATGTATATATTAGTATATATGTTGATATATTTGTATATATGGGTATATATTTTGTGTGTACGTGTATATACTTGTCTATATGTGTACATATTTGGATGCCCACGCATACATATTTCGGTATGTATGTATATATTTGGATATATGTGTATATATTTGGACATACATGTATATATTTAAGAGAACTCAGGGTGATGTAGGTGCTTCCATAATATTAGAAAGTACTCCTGAAATATAGAAACTTGTCCAGGGAGAATCTAAAGCTTTAGAGTTTCTAAGTAAGAGTGCAGAGCTCAGCCTCTGGCTGATTTCTGTGGTGGGGGGAAGCCTGAGTGGGATGGGAAGGGCCCCCTCCACCACCTTCACTACCCCCTCCTCCAAGGTCAGACAATTATTATGGCCTGACTGAGCTCCAGGACCGCAGCAGCCCTCCCTGCCTGTGGGTTTCAAAGGCAGAGGCTGGAGGAGTCTAGCCTCCCAGGTGCTCAAGGGACTGCCGCCATCTCCGCACACAAGCAAAACACCACCCAGCGAGGACCCCACATAATGACACCTCCGTCGTCTCTCTCTGCCCCCCAACTTCACAGTCTGGCAGAGGCGAGGCGTGAGAAGGTCCTCTAGTGAAGCCTGGAGTTGGGGCGGAGGGTTTGGTTTCCACAAAAAGGGAAGTTGCTCTGTGCAATCCTCCTGGGTCGAAGCCTTTCCCGTGTCCGCAGTGTTCAAGGCTGTGCCGAGAGCAGGCCAAACGAGGGAAGGAGACAGGAGCCCCGCTGTCAGGGAGTTGTCCACTTAATGGACATGGGGCCAATGTGCAGCTGTAAGTTGGATCGTGGAGCAGTGTGGTGAGTGCTCAGACCCGCTGAGGTCCAGTTTCCCTGGAGCAGGCAGAGCGACGCCTTGCCTCGTCTTCAAGTGTGAGCTCACACTTCCCAGAGGGAGTGACATCCAGGACAAGTAGGAGGGATGAGAAGTGAGGAGAAGGAACAACTGTGCCAAGTACTAGAGGCAAGAAGTCCAGGCAGCTGAAAGTAATTTAGGCTGGAAGGGGGAACTGGTGGGTAATTGAGTTGGGGTCCAATCCTGCTGGCCTCTTATACAGTGCAAGTGTTCCAGCAGACAGCTATAGGATTTGTTTTATTTTATTTTATTATTTTAGTCACCATACGGAAATTCATTAGTTTTTGATGTAGTGTTCCATGATTCATTGTTTGTGTATAACACCCAGTGCTCCGTGCAATACGTGCCCTCCTTAAAATACCCATCATTGGGCTCGCCCAGCCCCCCAGTCCCCTCCCCTCCAAAACCCTCAGTTTGTCTCCCGGAGTCTGTAGTCTCTCATGGTTCGTCTCCCACTCCGATTCCCCCCCTTCATTTTTCCCTTCCTTCTCCCAATGTCCTCCATGCTATTCCTTATGTTCCACGTATAAGTGAAACCATATGATTATTGACTGTCTCTGCTTGATTTATCTCATTTAGCCTAATGTCCTCCAGTCCTGTCCATGTTGATACAAAAGTTGGGTATTCATCCTTTCTGATGGCTGCGTAATACTCCATTGTGTATATGGACCACATCTTTATCCATTCATCCGTCAAAGGGCACCTCAGCTCTTTCCACAGTTTGGCTATCGTGGCCATTGCTGCTATAAACATTGGGGTGCATATAGCCCTTCTTTTCACTACATCTGTATCTTGGGGGTAAATACCCAGTAGTGCAATAGCTGGGTCATAGGGTAGTTCTACGCTATAGGGTTTTAGATTGGGAGAGTGGCACCCTCCTTCTGCCGGCGGCATGGCAAAGGGTTGTGAGAAGCATGGGGCCTGAAGGGGGGACAGTGGTCTCAAAGAAGGCAACAGAGATAGAGAAAAGCAAACGGATTCGGGAGATGATTAGAAAGCAGAATGGAAGGGATTTTGTGACTGATTGACTGAGTCTGGGTATGAAGTGGAGGCTGGTGCTGCATTTCTGTCCTGGGCATCCGGCAGACAGTAGTACCGTTGGTTGAGAAGGCACACGGAGCCGAGAACGAGACGAGTTTGTTCAGACATGCTGTGTCTGGGAACTTGTGAAAGTCTAGGGGGAAATTTCCTGAAGTAACAGGGTATTTGGGTGAAGAGCAGGCGTTGTCAAACTTTGCCCCCCCCACCCTCCCCCCGCCCCCCGCAGCCTCCTGTTTCTGTAAATAATGTGACATTGATTGACAAAAGGCCACGCCCACCACTTGGCGCTTGGCTACCGCCTCATTCGCATAACAAGGAGAGAGCCAGAAGAGGCTGGAAAAGCCAGGCTGGAGACGTAGCGTCTGGGGTTGCAAAGCCAATACAGGGGGCATCGACACGAGGGGGAGGGGAGAGGGCTGAGAGAGCCTGAAAGATGAAAGTGGGCCTGGACGGACCCCGGAAACTCACGAATACCCAGAGGTAGAGACATCTCTCCAGGCTTCCAGGACCGGTTAGCTGGAGAGGAGATGGGACCCGAGGTTCCGAGAAGCCCAGGGAAGGGAGGGGTTTTAACGGTGGGCGTGGCCAACAGGGCAGAGCTCCATGGTCCGGCCCCCTCCCCATGAAGTTCACTCTGTCCGCTGCTGCTGCCACCAGATGGTAAGAAACCCAGGAAAATGGCATATTTTTATCAAATTCATGAGCCACCTCTGTAATACTCTTTCCCTAACATGTTTGGCTGTGTATTTTTTTATTGAATCCTCATACAATAAAGGTTTTGGGACATCAGATTCTATGACAGAATAGAAAAATAAATCTTCTCTCCCTTGCATTTTATAATTGATACACTGTAAAAGTTTCCCTTCCATAGCCTATTACTCGTAAGAAAAGATAAATTTTCAGGATGACAGTCAAATTTGGGAAAGCCTCTGTCATACTATTTTTATGTATGAGCTGTAAGATCTGGAATAATTCCCACAGATGTCTTCTAACTTTGTGCATTTCAAATCCACATATCATGTACATGTTGTCATGACACAATCCATGGTCCCAAACATTCCTGTTGCAACACCGAACCCGCACAGTGGTTGTTTGGAATATTCTGGAAACTGTTTACACTGGGGCAGCTGGTACTAACATACACAGAAGTGACTCCACAGCACACAAATACACCACACTGAGCCCAAATTAAATAAACCCCAATTAAGTTTGTCTTAGCCGAATCCCCAAAAATGCCCACAGCCACTCATGCCATTTAACTTGAGGAGATAGAGGGGAGGCTGGGGTGGAAAGAGACAGAAATTTTACCAATTGCGGCTAAAATATCTTACTTTTGGAAATTTCACAAAAGCATGTGATCACATGAATACATTGCTAGGGCCCTTCCAGAGCCTCCTAGGGGTCTGCTAGAATTATTTATTGCTGTGGAATGAATCACCCCCCACTAAACATGGCATTTCACAGTAAGAGCAATTACTTTTATGATGTCTTACAATTATGTAAGTTGGCTGGGCTTGGCCTGGTGGTCCTCTTACTTGGGGTCTCTCCGACATTGCAGTCAGATGGTGGCTAGGACTAGAGTCATCTCAGCAGTGCCCTCACTCCCACGTCTTGTAGTGCATCCTGCCCATCACTGGGACCACATCTGGGACTATGGGCCAGAACACCCGCAGCTTCTCCATGTATCCTGGGCTTCCTGCCTGTGGGGTCACTGGGTTCCCAGAGAATCAGGCAGAAGTTTTATCTCCTTTATGACCTAGCCTGGAAAGTCACATGTGTCACCACCACCATGGTCACAGGTCTGCCCAGACACAAGCTGAGAACACATAGACCCCATCTGTCAATGGGAGAAGTGTCCACCTCACACCATAAGAAGAGCACATGTGATGGGCAGTCCTGTCGCCACCATCTTGGAAAACACAGTTTGCAGCAGGGGCCCACAGAAGTATGGGACCCTGCAGCTTGAGCTGTGTTGGTTTCACTGTCAATCTGGATCTATTTACTTGTGTTCCCTAATTCAGCTCTTTCTATAGCGTATCAAAAATAATTTGCTAAAACTCTTCCCTCTCCCACCTAGACACAGATCAAATATTTACAGTTTGCCCAAGTGGCTCCAAGCATATCTGCTTCTATTGAAGATAAGGCTAGAGATTTGTCCTCACCCACCCCCTGCTAGTGATGTCAAAACACCCCAATATCCCCGTGTCTTTGTTAGGTAAAGGGGCTTGTTTACTTATCCTGAGTGGCCCGCAGAGAGTAAGCTCCAATCCGCATGATCAGTGCCATCACACAAAGAAAGGGAGGCTTCTGCTCCTTGAGAAGAGAACACCCCCCCACACACACCCATCACATTAAGTCAAGGATATAAGAACACAAAGTTTCTTGGGGGATCCAAGTGTTCCAATTTTTTTTTAAAGATTTTATTTATTTATTTGACAGACAAAGATCACAAGTAGGCAGAGAGGCAGGCAGAGAGAGAGGGAGGAAGCAGGCTCCCTGCTGAGCAGAGAGCCCGATGGTGGGCTCAATCCCAGGACCCTGGGATCATGACCCGAGCTGAAGGCAGAGGCTTTAACCCACTGAGCCACCCAGGCGCCCCCAAAGTGTTGCAATCTTTAATTGTCATAAATATGAAACCCTTTTGCAAAGCATCCTGAAGTATGTGCTTCGGGCACTGCTCAGGGTTGGCGTGGACTTCCGGCATTAGCTCCTTATTCTGTCTGGAATCACAAGTCTCTCCAGCCTGACATCACAGTGTTGGGGTAGAGTAGATCTTTGGTATATGTTCTTCCCCCCACCCTTACAGTACATTCTCTCTCGGGCATCCTGAGTGGTTTCCCGCAAATTGGTCACCCCTTGACATCCTTGAACGTCAACAGGTGTTAGAGTGTAGACATCCCAGTATTTTTCTCCCAGGCAGCTCCTCTGTCTCCAGGTTCATCCGGGAGGTGAAGACAGGGCAGGAGGGTCTCCCAGCTCTCCATGCATATTTAAGCCCCGTTGTAGATCCCTTGAAGGAGACCCAAACTCTCTTCTCTCTCCAGTGCTGTTGGAGCGCCAACTCCTACCCAACCTAAATGTCCCTTCATAAGGATAAGGACTGAAAAATGTTCATTGAGCTTAGCGACAAGAGGGTCAGCAGAGTGGTGGGAGCGGAAGCCAGGCCATCGCTGACGCATGGGTGGCAGAGGAATCGGAAACAACACGCAGACAGCTCTTTCAGGAACTGGGGGGTTGCGGGGGGAGGGATGTGGGGTGGGAGGTGGAGGGAGCCGCGGGGAGAAGGCCTCATTGCAGGGCTGAAGGGAGAGCATGTGGGTGACGAGGAGGCCAGAACAGATGGCCCTGACTGGACGTGCCAGAAGAGGCCGGGAGCCCGGACCCGGCCGAGGGAGAAGCCGGATCTGGTGATGGGGAGTTTGCCGACCTGGTTCAGGAAGCAGAGTGCGCTCCTTCAGGGCCCTTGTTCCTTCCCAGAGGAGAAGGACTATGAAGGGGACAGGCTGAGGCAGAAGATGAGAGGAGGTTGGGAAGCCTTGAGCCAATCCATAAGGAGGCTCATGGAGAGGGACCCTGGGCTGGCCACCCGCAGATGCGGTCTGGACTCTGGAGCCCGCAACCCCTCTCGCTTCTCAGGAGGATGTGGCCTAGCCTGTTTGGATCACATCATCAGGGGTGCCACGGGCAGACCAATTTTTGGTTTCCAGCACGTTCCTCCCCGCTGGAAACACCTCCTGGGCCTGCCTGAGCTGCTCTGAATCTGGGTTGGGGGAGTGGAAGCAGCTCAGAGGAAAGTGACAGTGAGTCTGGGTTTGTGTGGTTGGCAGGAGTGACAATGATTTAGTTTGCTCATGACGATGCTTTTAAAAGCTGTGTTTGGCTCTCCTCGGGACTCACCGATGGGCCTGGCCCTCGAAAGCAACTGAGCAGTGAGTCCTGGTTAGAGCCGAAGCAGGTGAGCAGCGAGGAGGGAGGGACGATAAGGGTGGAAAATCAGATTGGGGTCCGATGAGCACGCTGGGTGTTTGCTAAATACTGTGAGTAAAAGGAAAGGCCCTGACTTGAGGTACATTGCGCCACACACTTGGGGAGCTCCGGGTTCCTCGGAAAAGAAAAGGCTGCTATGTGTGGAGAAAAGGAGGGAGAGTCCTTCCTTTTCTAGGCTCATCTGACCTTCATAAAAGATTAGTTTCTTGGGGGCGTGGTCTTAGAGCATGCATCAGAAAGTAGTTCCCTGGATTTTTAAAGAACCCTTTTCTGAGTCACTCCAACCTGGCTTCTTGAGTCCCTAAGGGCGGCCAGAGAGAAAAAGAAATCACGAGGCTGGGATTGCAATTCAGTCACTCGTATATGAGTATTGTCTTGAAAGGATATACAGATAAGGAGTTGCTAACCAGTATCTCACCACAGGCCTCCCGCCCAGATCCTTCCAGAATCCTTCCCAGTCACCAAGGAGTGCCAGATGATAGCAAACTCTGTTCAATGTTATTTGACAAATTTGACAAACCAAATGCCATATCTGAATAGCTCTAAGTGCTAAAAGGTTACTGCCGAATCTGGTTTTTCTGAGAAGCCTTTCTACCCACCCAGGCCATAATCCACGGTCATCACCACCAAAAGTCCTTGGGACTCTTCTTCAGAAATGACTGGGGACACAGAGACAGTGCCATAGACAGTCACCGACCTTCACATCACAGAGTTCAGATGCTGGCAGTTGGCTAAGAACTAACTTTCCACTAAGCAAATAGATGGAAAAGTGAAGTAAGACACAGGATCATGCTACCTCAGGGGACAATGAAGTACTGGTGCCTGGGTAAACACAACCTTTAAAAACACTTATTTTACTACTAGCCACCACTTACTGTAGGCCTGTCCACTCTGCACTGTGTGCAAACAATTCTATGAATTAAGTACAGCACAACCCCACATCATGATATAATCACCCTATTCATCTCTATTATAATTATTGCCATTTTATAGATCAGGGCACTGAAGCTCACTTGCCCAGAGCTGGGCCAGTGGAAATCGGCAGAACCCGGTTCCCAACCAACTACCTGGGTCTCAAGTGATTGCTTTTAATCGTGGCATTGCCATGCACTTGGGGAAGAAGGAACCGCTGTGGTAACACCAAGATGCTAACAACACTGGCTGAGTACCGGCTACTACCAGGCTCTGTCCCAAACACTCTACAGACGGTATTTTATTTACTCTTCATTCTCATCCTAAGAAGGAGGGACTGTTATTATCATTTGCGTTTTGCTGACAAAGAAATGAGAGGTTCCTACGTGGTCTGGTGTCACACAGCTAGTGAGGCTGGAGGGGGCAGGGACTGACAGGGCGTTGAATGCCGGAGCCAGACCCTCCCACCCCACCGCGGCGGAAAGCCTCCAGCGGCTCATCACCGCACAGCCAGCAAGCACGGCGCCCAGAATGAGCATTTATGGAGCGCCTACTGCATTTGCAGAACTCTGTGACCATCCCAGAAGCCATAGCCATGAGGCCAAGCCCAGGACTGGTAGACAAAGCGGAATCTGAACCCGGGTCCGCTGCCTAGACCGACTTACTCTTGAGCCCCTGGCCCGGGACTAGCGGCCTGGGTCGGCGCCCTTCAGTTTCTTGTACTGAGTTTGCCGCCCGGCTGGGCAGAGTTCCAGCTGCCTCCCGTTTCTACGATGGACATCCCCACGCCAAGTCCAAGTCCCGGAGGACACCCGGGGCTCCCGTTCTGTGTGTCTCTGTCCCCAGACCTGCAGAGGGCGTTTCGGGGCGCAAGTGAAACCCCGATCCGCGGAACGCACCTTCCTCTTCCCATCCCCTTCCTCATGAGGTCGTTCATCTCCACACGTGCGCTCGAGGGCATCCGTGGGACGCGGCGGAGACCCCCCGGCAAGGAGGCCGCCCCGCCCACGTTCTCCTCCGTAGGAAAACCCCGCCAGCCTGATCGGCGGCGCTTGCTGCTCCGGAGCCGGCACACCCGCGGCGAGGCGGCGCGCTGTGTTCCGCGCCCCACGGGGACAGTGGGCTGCGCGCCGCAGCTCGGACTCCCAGACACGCGGCCGTGAAGAAACCTCCGCTCGGGCGCTCCCGGCGCCGCGGGCGACAGGCCGACGCGCGGACACCCGACTCCCGGCCCCGGGGGCGCGCCGCCTCCCACCGCGCCTCGGACGTGCTCCGCGTCCCGGACGCTCCCGGCCGGTTCGGCAGACGCGCGCGGCGGCCGGCAGGGGGCAGCAGACCCCGGCGTTTCCCGCCGCCGAGGCCGGGCGTCGCGCCTCCCGGACCCGAGTCCCCGGGTCCCCAGACCAGTCGCGGGTTTCATCCCCAGCGACTCCGGCAGCGGATGGGTTAATTCCCTTCCGAGGCTGCAGACCCCGCGGTGGGGGGCGGGGGGTGCTGGTGCGGGCCCGGGTCGTTCCGGAGGACGGTGCGTGCTTGGGATCCAGGCGGAAGCCCCCGCGAGCACCGGGGCCGCGGGCCGGCACGTCGGGACGCGTTCCCGCGAAGTGACGCGGCCGCGGGGGGAGCCCGCATCCCCCCCCACCACCCCCCGAGGATGCGCGGGCGGGAGGCCCAGGTAGGAGCCCTGCGCCCCGCTGCGGGGCTGGGGTGCGCGGTGCGTCGTCCGTCCGGCGCTCCAGGGCCCGCGCACCCCCGCTCAGTCCGAGAGCCGGCCCGGGTCCGACGGCGCGGCGCGGGTCTGTGCACCGCCCGGGGGGGGGGCGGGGAGGGCGGTTCCGGGGGGGGCGGGGCTGTCACCTGTGCGTGTGCCGAAGCGGAGCCGGGGGGCTCCGGACCCCGCAGCTTGCGTGGAGCGCGGCCTAGGGGACGCCGCGCTCTGCCCTTCTCCGCTTTAACACGGCGTGGGTGAAGGTGTGCGGAGACCCGGGCGGGCCGCG